>NC_143064.1:1285454-1604318 GCF_052426305.1 Pelodiscus sinensis | reverse complement strand
TGCCGCACCTCAGACTCCCAGCAGAGGGTGCGTGCTCAGCCATGCTGTGCCGGGTTGCTGAGCGCCTGCGGCGGGTTCGGCGGGGTCTGCGCCTGCCCAAGTCAGCGCGCTTTGTCGGCCGGGACGCTGCTCCGCCTGTGCTGCCCCAGGCAGGAAGCCGGGTCAGCAAACAGCAACAATGGGAGTCAGAGCTGTGTCTGGCAAAGCCCTGACGGCCCCGTTGAGTGTGCGGCGCGCGCAGCTCCACGGGGGCCCTGCTTGCCCCAGGGCACTGGTTACTTACCAGCTCAGTTCCCCAGCATCTCCTGGCTGCCCAGCCAGCAGCAGTGCGCCCGGCCCTGCGTGTGCTGCCAGAGTCTGGGCGGGCGGGAGGCAGTTGGCCCCTCTCGGGCTGGCCAGATTTGCCAAGCACACGGGCAAGATGCAGATCGGACCCCTGCAAGTGGGAAGGGAGAGCCCCTGGCATCTGACCTCTCCCACAACACTCCAGCAGGAGGCAACCCAGACTTCTGCCGGTGCCACTCCCATCTCTGCTCTCCTGGTCCCAGCGGGGGCCTGTGCTCCCGGCAGACGTGGGACACTCGCGGGTGCCTGGGCACAAGAGCCAGGGAGGCCGGGACGGGTAACCCAGCAACGGGGCCGGGACGGGTAACCCAGCAACGGGGCCGGGACGGGTAACCCAGCAACGGGGCCGGGACGGGTAACCCAGCAAAGGGGCCGGGACGGGTAACCCAGCAACGGGGCCGGGACGGGTAACCCAGCAACGGGGCCGGGACGGGTAACCCAGCAAAGGGGCCGGGACGGGTAACCCAGCAACGGGGCCGGGACGGGTAACCCAGCAAAGGGGCCGGGACGGGTAACCCAGCAACGGGGCCGGGACGGGTAACCCAGCAACGGGGCCGGGACGGGTAACCCAGCAACGGGGCCGGGACGGGTAACCCAGCAAAGGGGCCGGGACGGGTAACCCAGCAACGGGGCCGGGACGGGTAACCCAGCAAAGGGGCCGGGACAGGTGCGGGGGGATCGCAGCTGGTTATGGAAGCGCTTCGGGGAGTTCCCAGCACCTGGCCTGCAGAAGGCTGCCCCCGCCCCGAACGTGCTGGCGGAAGCCAGGCCGTGCGTAGTGGTGCCGTGTCCTTTAGCACTGCTCTGCCCCATGGCCACTCGCAGCGCAAAGCTCTGAGCGACTGCCAGAGCCACCGGGGGCGCTAGCGGCAGCGCTTGAAGGGTTTCCATTCTGCTGTGAGGCCGGTGCTTCCTCCCCGGGCTGGGCTGCTGAGACCCAGGGCAGGCAGCACCCAGACCTCACCCGCGCCAGGTGGATGCGCTACCCCACGGCTTAGCAGGGTCAGACACGCTCCCTGGAGCCACGGTTGCCGGGGGGACGCGGCGCTTGCTTCTAAGCCCCCCAGCTCCCAGGCCATGGCACCGTGGGGTAACACTGCCCTGCATGTGCCGCCTGTTCAGGAGTGGGCGGGAGCGGGCGTTTGCTGGAGCCCAAGGAGAACTAGCCATCCTCCGAACGCATCCCCTTGTGGTGTGCTACAGATGAGAATGCAGCAGTGAATTCATTCAACCCAGCTGGTGCAGCCCCTGCTTGTGGCGGGTGTGTGTGTGTGTGTGCATGTGCCCATGCGGGTGTGTGTGTGTGTGTGCATGCTACACCTGGACTGGCGCAGCCCCTGCTTGTGTGTGTGTGTGTGCGTGTGCGAGGGTGTGTGTGTGTGTGCATATGCATGTGTGTTTGTGTGTGTGCGCGTGTGTGCGTGCATGCATGCTACACCTGGACTGGCGCAGCCCCTGCTTGTGTGTGTGTGTGCGCGTGCGTGTGCAGGGGGATGTGTGTGTGCATATGCATGTGTGTGTGTGTGTGTGTGTGTGTGCATGCATGCTACACCTGGACTGGCGCAGCCCCTGCTTGTGTGTGTGTGTGTGTGCGCGCGTGCGTGTGCAGGGGTATGTGTGTGTGTGTGCATGCTACACCTGGACTGGCGCAGCCCCTGCCTCTGTGTGTGTGTGTGTGTGTGTGCGTGTGCGTGTGCAGGGGTGTGTGTGTGTGTGTGTGCATGCTACACCTGGACTGGCGCAGCCCCTGCCTCTGTGTGTGTGTGTGTGTGCGCGTGCACATGTGTGCGTGTGTGCATGCTACACCTGGACTGGTGCAGCCCCTGCTTGTGGGGGGCTGCGGGGGTGCTTAAGCTGGGCTGCTGCAGCCCCAGCTTGCTCCTGCACAATGTCACTGGGCTTCCCCCACTGCGTTGCCTTGGAGCTGGAGGCGCCTGGTCTCCTGCAGCCTGTCCCACGGCTGGGGTGACTGGGCTTCCGCCTCTCACTTAGCTCCTGGCCCTGCACCCTCAGCCCCGACTGGGCTCCCGTCTCTCCCCTCCCAGCCCAGCGCTGGCTGCAGGGCCGCAGGGCGCACCGGGCGGGGCGGGTGGCTCTTGCGGGTGCCGTGCCGGTTCCTCACCGTCGCAGGTGGGGTTTGCCTCCTACGTGTGGGGCTCTGCCCACGTGTCCTTTAGGTGAAAGGGAGACTCTAGGCGGTAGAAGAGCCCCTTCCCCGAGGCCATGCGCCGTTTGGAACACGTGCATTCGCTGGGGTGGAGGGGAGCGTCTGTCTTGCGAGCGGGGAGGACGCAGGCGCGTGCGGGAGAGCCGCGGTTTTGGGGAGCGAGGAGGAGGGGTTAGCAAGCAACAGCAGGGGACACAGCTGGTCGGGAGCTGTGTGGGAAGAGCGCAGCAGCAGACAAGAAAGCAAACAGGATGTTGGGAATCATGCAGAAAGGGATGGAGAATAAGACGGAGAATATCCTATTGCCTCCCTCTAAATCCACGGAGCGCCCTCCGCGAGGACACTGCGGGCAGGTGTGGGTGCCTCATCCCAGAACAGATCTCTTGGCATTGGAAAAGGTTCAGAGAAGGGCAACAAAATGATTCGGGGTTTAGAACGGCTGCCATAAGAGGAGAGATTAATCAGACTGGGACGTTTCAGCTTGGAACAGAGGAGACTAAGGTGCGCAGAAAGTGAATAAGGAAAAGTTATTGACTTGCTCCCAGAACACAAGAACTAGGGGCACCAAATGACATTAACAGGCAGCAGGTGTAAAACAAAAAAGTATTTCTTCAGGCAACACGCAGTGCCCTGCGGAACTCCTTGCCAGAGGATGTTGTGTGGCCAGGTCTTTAAAGGGTTCAGAAAAGCACTAGATACACATGGAGGGCAGGTCCGTCAGTGGCTGGAACATGGGCACTGCCTCCGCAGGTCGGCCCTTCTGCCAGAACCCTGGAGTGGACAGTTACAGCCACCCATGGCCATTCAAGGGAGGCAAATAGTGAGCAAGGAGCCGCCTTGGCCCCTCCTCTCGCTCCGCCGTGGTCACGGCGCGTGGGCAGCCTGGTGGTGGCCGAGGTGGCACTGGTGCTGGGGGAAGGGGACACGCAGATTTCCAGAGCGGCAGGGGCCGGAACACGCCTGCCGCTCTGTCCTGGGATTCCTGCCTGTCTCTCTAGCCCACTCCGTGGGGCGGGAGAGGCCGGGCTGGGCCTTGGGTGCGGGGCGGGTGCAGAATCCCTCTTCTCAGGCTGGCACCGCTTCTGCCCTCAGCCGCATCTCTGGCTGGGCCGCGCCCCAGCAGGACGGGCGTGGAATCGGCACCAGGCTGATGCTCCCGATTCTGGAGCAGGACCTAGGGGGCCCCATCAGCAGCCGTGCCAGGGGCTGGGTCCCGTTTTCTCCATTGGCGCTCGCCTCACTTGCTCCAGGCGGCACCCAAAGAGCAGGGCGAAGGGCTGAAAGGCCCGGCCGGGTGTGTTGGGGGGGATGTGCCTGGTGGGACGCTACCCCTCAGTGCAGCTCTCGCTCCCTGACCCCCCAGGCAGTGGGGCTCTGTCACGTGCTCCCCTCCCAGCTCTCGCTCCCTGACCCCCCAGGTAGTGGGGCTCTGTCACGTGCTCCCCTCCCAGCTCGCGCTCCCTAACCCCCCAGGTAGTGGGGCTCTGTCACGTGCTCCCCTCCCAGCTCGCGCTCCCTGACCCCCCAGGCAGTGGGGCTCTGTCACGTGCTCCCCTCCCAGCTCGCGCTCCCTGACCCCCCAGGCAGTGGGGCTCTGTCACGTGCTCCCCTCCCAGCTCGCGCTCCCTGACCCCCCAGGCAGTGGGGCTCTGTCACGTGCTCCCCTCCCAGCTTTCGCTCCCTAACCCCCCAGGTAGTGGGGCTCTGTCACGTGCTCCCCTCCCAGCTTTCGCTCCCTGACCCCCCCCAGGCAGTGGGGCTCTGTCACGTGCTCCCCTCCCAGCTCGCGCTCCCTGACCCCCCAAGCAGTGGGGCTCTGTCACGTGCTCCCCTCCCAGCTCGCGCTCCCTGACCCCCCCAGGCAGTGGG
This sequence comes from Pelodiscus sinensis, assembly GCF_052426305.1. Taxonomy (NCBI): domain Eukaryota; kingdom Metazoa; phylum Chordata; order Testudines; family Trionychidae; genus Pelodiscus; species Pelodiscus sinensis. The sequence goes on along the minus strand of NC_143064.1, from coordinate 1,599,937 downwards.
GCTCTGTCACGTGCTCCCCTCCCAACTCGCGCTCCCTGACCCCCCAGGCAGTGGGGCTCTGTCACGTGCTCCCCTCCCAGCTCGCGCTCCCTGACCCCCCCAGGCAGTGGGGCTCTGTCACGTGCTCCCCTCCCAGCTCGCGCTCCCTGACCCCCCAGGCAGTGGGGCTCTGTCACGTGCTCCCCTCCCAGCTCGCGCTCCCTGACCCCCCAGGCAGTGGGGCTCTGTCACGTGCTCCCCTCCCAGCTCGCGCTCCCTGACCCCCCAGGCAGTGGGGCTCTGTCACGTGCTCCCCTCCCAGCTCGCGCTCCCTGACCCCCCAGGCAGTGGGGCTCTGTCACGTGCTCCCCTCCCAGCTCGCGCTCCCCCTCCGCCATGCAGCCATCGCTGTGCCGCCTGCCAGGCCCAGGCACCTCCCGACGCCCATTCTCAGCCTGGACAGCATTGCCCCCGGCCCTGTCAGGAAACGTGCCTCCCTCCTGCAGGGGACCCGGGGCCGAGGCCCAGGTGCCCTAACCAGGCAGTGCAAGCTGGGAAACCACCGCTGAGGCCCCTTGCCTGGAGCTTAGCCCCCGGACTGTGCTGCCTCCCCCCGCAGCGGCAGGACCTTCTGCCTGGGGCCAGGACGCTCTGCTCCGGAGCTGGGGGAGGGTTTGTTTCCTCCCTGTGAGAACCTGGCCCGCTGTGGCGGGAGGGGCCCTGCCAGCACGAGGGTGCTGGGAGCGAGCTGGAGAACACGGCCCCCTTTCCTTCCTCGCCCGGCGCGTCTGCTGGGCCCGGCGTGGGGAGGGGGCGGGCGGCTGGCGCACCGGGACCCGCAGCTCAGCTGTGTGACGGGCTGTTGTCTCTCTCTGACAGGCCAACCCTGCTCCCATCATCGTGAACACGGACTCCTTGGAGCCAGGGATCTCCGTAAGTCTCCTGGGTTTCTCTATAGAGCCAGCATGTTAACCTGCCTGCAGGAGCCCTGGGGAGACGCTGGCAGTGGCAGGGCACCGAGGCGGTGTGGGCTTGGCTCTGGGACGGGCAGGGCACCGAGGCGGTGTGGGCTTGGCCCCGGGAGGGGCAGAGCACCGAGGCGGTGTGGGCTTGGCTCTGGGAGGGGCAGGGCACCGAGGCGGTGTGGGTTTGGCCCTGGGAGGGGCAGGGCACCGAGGCGGTGTGGGCTTGGCTCTGGGAGGGGCAGGGCACCGAGGCGGTGTGGGCTTGGCCCCGGGAGGGGCAGGGCACCGAGGCGGTGTGGGCTTGGCTCTGGGAGGGTCAGGGCACCGAGGCGGTGTGGGCTTGGCCCCGGGAGGGGCAGGGCACCGAGGCGGTGTGGGCTTGGCCCCGGGAGGATCAGGGCACCGAGGCGGTGTGGGCTTGGCCCCGGGAGGGGCAGGGCACCGAGGCGGTGTGGGCTTGGCCCCGGGAGGGGCAGGGCACCGAGGCGGTGTGGGCTTGGCCCCGGGAGGGGCAGGGCACCGAGGCGGTGTGGGCTTGGCCCCGGGACGGGCAGGGCACCGAGGCGGTGTGGGCTTGGCTCTGGGAGGGGCAGGGCACCGAGGCGGTGTGGGCTTGGCCCCGGAAGGGGCAGGGCACCGAGGCGGTGTGGGCTTGGCCCCGGGAGGGTCAGGGCACCGAGGCGGTGTGGGCTTGGCCCCGGGAGGGGCAGGGCACCGAGGCGGTGTGGGCTTGGCTCTGGGAGGGGCAGGGCACCGAGGCGGTGTGGGCTTGGCCCCGGGAGGGGCAGGGCACCGAGGCGGTGTGGGCTTGGCCCCGGGAGGGGCAGAGCACCGAGGCGGTGTGGGCTTGGCCCCGGGAGGGGCAGGGCACCGAGGCGGTGTGGGCTTGGCCCCGGGAGGGGCAGAGCACCGAGGCGGTGTGGGCTTGGCCCCGGGAGGGGCAGGGCACCGAGGCGGTGTGGGCTTGGCCCCGGGAGGGGCAGGGCACCGAGGCGGTGTGGGCTTGGCTCTGGGAGGGGCAGGGCACCGAGGCGGTGTGGGCTTGGCCCCGGGAGGGGCAGGGCACCGAGGCGGTGTGGGCTTGGCTCTGGGAGGGGCAGGGCACCGAGGCGGTGTGGGCTTGGCCCCGGGAGGGGCAGGGCACCGAGGCGGTGTGGGCTTGGCCCCGGGAGGGGCAGGGCACCGAGGCGGTGTGGGCTTGGCTCTGGGAGGGGCAGGGCACTGAGGCGGTGTGGGCTTGGCCCCGGGAGGGGCAGGGCACCGAGGCGGTGTGGGCTTGGCCCCGGGAGGGGCAGGGCACCGAGGCGGTGTGGGCTTGGCTCTGGGAGGGGCAGGGCACCGAGGCGGTGTGGGCTTGGCTCTGGGAGGGGCAGGGCACCGAGGCGGTGTGGGCTTGGCCCCGGGAGGGGCAGGGCACCGAGGCGGTGTGGGCTTGGCTCTGGGAGGGGCAGGGCACCGAGGCGGTGTGGGCTTGGCCCCGGGAGGGGCAGGGCACCGAGGCGGTGTGGGCTTGGCCCCGGGAGGGGCAGGGCACCGAGGCGGTGTGGGCTTGGCTCTGGTAGGGGCAGGGCACTGAGGCGGTGTGGGCTTGGCCCCGGGAGGGGCAGGGCACCGAGGCGGTGTGGGCTTGGCTCTGGGAGGGGCAGGGCACCGAGGCGGTGTGGGCTTGGCCCCGGGAGGGGCAGGGCACCGAGGCGGTGTGGGCTTGGCTCTGGGAGGGGCAGGGCACCGAGGCGGTGTGGGCTTGGCCCCGGGAGGGGCAGGGCACCGAGGCGGTGTGGGCTTGGCCCCGGGAGGGGCAGAGCACCGAGGCGGTGTGGGCTTGGCCCCGGGAGGGGCAGGGCACCGAGGCGGTGTGGGCTTGGCCCCGGGAGGGGCAGAGCACCGAGGCGGTGTGGGCTTGGCCCCGGGAGGGGCAGGGCACCGAGGCGGTGTGGGCTTGGCCCCGGGAGGGGCAGGGCACCGAGGCGGTGTGGGCTTGGCTCTGGGAGGGGCAGGGCACCGAGGCGGTGTGGGCTTGGCTCTGGGAGGGGCAGGGCACCGAGGCGGTGTGGGCTTGGCCCCGGGAGGGGCAGGGCACCGAGGCGGTGTGGGCTTGGCTCTGGGAGGGGCAGGGCACCGAGGCGGTGTGGGCTTGGCCCCGGGAGGGGCAGGGCACCGAGGCGGTGTGGGCTTGGCTCTGGGAGGGGCAGGGCACCGAGGCGGTGTGGGCTTGGCCCCGGGAGGGGCAGGGCACCGAGGCGGTGTGGGCTTGGCTCTGGGAGGGGCAGGGCACCGAGGCAGTGTGGGCTTGGCTCTGGGAGGGGCAGGGCACCGAGGCGGTGTGGGCTTGGCCCCGGGAGGGGCAGGGCACCGAGGCGGTGTGGGCTTGGCCCCGGGAGGGGCAGGGCACCGAGGCGGTGTGGGCTTGGCTCTGGGAGGGGCAGGGCACCGAGGCGGTGTGGGCTTGGCCCCGGGAGGGGCAGGGCACCGAGGCGGTGTGGGCTTGGCTCTGGGAGGGGCAGGGCACCGAGGCGGTGTGGGCTTGGCTCTGGGAGGGGCAGGGCACCGAGGCGGTGTGGGCTTGGCCCCGGGAGGGGCAGGGCACCGAGGCGGTGTGGGCTTGGCCCCGGGAGGGGCAGGGCACCGAGGCGGTGTGGGCTTGGCTCTGGGAGGGGCAGGGCACTGAGGCGGTGTGGGCTTGGCCCCGGGAGGGGCAGGGCACCGAGGCGGTGTGGGCTTGGCCCCGGGAGGGGCAGGGCACCGAGGCGGTGTGGGCTTGGCTCTGGGAGGGGCAGGGCACCGAGGCGGTGTGGGCTTGGCTCTGGGAGGGGCAGGGCACCGAGGCGGTGTGGGCTTGGCCCCGGGAGGGGCAGGGCACCGAGGCGGTGTGGGCTTGGCTCTGGGAGGGGCAGGGCACCGAGGCGGTGTGGGCTTGGCCCCGGGAGGGGCAGGGCACCGAGGCGGTGTGGGCTTGGCCCCGGGAGGGGCAGGGCACCGAGGCGGTGTGGGCTTGGCTCTGGTAGGGGCAGGGCACTGAGGCGGTGTGGGCTTGGCCCCGGGAGGGGCAGGGCACCGAGGCGGTGTGGGCTTGGCTCTGGGAGGGGCAGGGCACCGAGGCGGTGTGGGCTTGGCCCCGGGAGGGGCAGGGCACCGAGGCGGTGTGGGCTTGGCTCTGGGAGGGGCAGGGCACCGAGGCGGTGTGGGCTTGGCCCCGGGAGGGGCAGGGCACCGAGGCGGTGTGGGCTTGGCCCCGGGAGGGGCAGAGCACCGAGGCGGTGTGGGCTTGGCCCCGGGAGGGGCAGGGCACCGAGGCGGTGTGGGCTTGGCCCCGGGAGGGGCAGAGCACCGAGGCGGTGTGGGCTTGGCCCCGGGAGGGGCAGGGCACCGAGGCGGTGTGGGCTTGGCCCCGGGAGGGGCAGGGCACCGAGGCGGTGTGGGCTTGGCTCTGGGAGGGGCAGGGCACCGAGGCGGTGTGGGCTTGGCTCTGGGAGGGGCAGGGCACCGAGGCGGTGTGGGCTTGGCCCCGGGAGGGGCAGGGCACCGAGGCGGTGTGGGCTTGGCTCTGGGAGGGGCAGGGCACCGAGGCGGTGTGGGCTTGGCCCCGGGAGGGGCAGGGCACCGAGGCGGTGTGGGCTTGGCTCTGGGAGGGGCAGGGCACCGAGGCAGTGTGGGCTTGGCTCTGGGAGGGGCAGGGCACCGAGGCGGTGTGGGCTTGGCCCCGGGAGGGGCAGGGCACCGAGGCGGTGTGGGCTTGGCCCCGGGAGGGGCAGGGCACCGAGGCGGTGTGGGCTTGGCTCTGGGAGGGGCAGGGCACCGAGGCGGTGTGGGCTTGGCCCCGGGAGGGGCAGGGCACCGAGGCGGTGTGGGCTTGGCTCTGGGAGGGGCAGGGCACCGAGGCGGTGTGGGCTTGGCCCCGGGAGGGGCAGGGCACCGAGGCGGTGTGGGCTTGGCCCCGGGAGGGGCAGGGCACCGAGGCGGTGTGGGCTTGGCTCTGGGAGGGGCAGGGCACCGAGGCGGTGTGGGCTTGGCCCCGGGAGGATCAGGGCACCGAGGCGGTGTGGGCTTGGCCCCGGGAGGGGCAGGGCACCGAGGCGGTGTGGGCTTGGCCCCGGGAGGGGCAGGGCACCGAGGCGGTGTGGGCTTGGCCCCGGGAGGGGCAGGGCACCGAGGCGGTGTGGGCTTGGCCCCGGGAGGGGCAGGGCACCGAGGCGGTGTGGGCTTGGCCCCGGGAGGGGCAGGGCACCGAGGCGGTGTGGGCTTGGCCCCGGGAGGGGCAGGGCACCGAGGCGGTGTGGGCTTGGCCCCGGGAGGGGCAGGGCACCGAGGCGCTGTGGGCTTGGCCCCGGGAGGGGCAGGGCACCGAGGCGCTGTGGGCTTGGCTCCGGGAGGGGCAGGGCACCGAGGCGGTGTGGGCTTGGCTCCGGGAGGGGCAGGGCACCGAGGCGGTGTGGGCTTGGCCCCGGGAGGGGCAGGGCACCGAGGCGGTGTGGGCTTGGCCCCGGGAGGGGCAGGGCACCGAGGCGCTGTGGGCTTGGCCCCGGGAGGGGCAGGGCACCGAGGCGGTGTGGGCTTGGCCCCGGGAGGGGCAGGGCACCGAGGCGGTGTGGGCTTGGCCCCGGGAGGGGCAGGGCACCGAGGCGGTGTGGGCTTGGCTCCGGGAGGGGCAGGGCACCGAGGCGGCGTGGGCTTGGCCCCGGGAGGGGCAGGGCACCGAGGCGGCGTGGGCTTGGCCCCGGGAGGGGCAGGGCACCGAGGCGGTGTGGGCTTGGCTCCGGGAGGGGCAGGGCACCGAGGCGGTGTGGGCTTGGCTCCGGGAGGGGCAGGGCACCGAGGCGGTGTGGGCTTGGCCCCGGGAGGGGCAGGGCACCGAGGCGCTGTGGGCTTGGCCCCGGGAGGGGCAGGGCACCGAGGCGCTGTGGGCTTGGCCCCGGGAGGGGCAGGGTGGCATGTCCACCTCCCTCTTGCTGCTTGGTTTTCTCTTTCCATTTGAGGTGCTGGTGCCGTGTCCCCTTCCCCCCCTCCCCCTCCCCCGTGCCCGAGGCAGGGCAGCCGGGCAGTGAGGCAGAGGTGCGGGCTGTTCCCCTCTCTGCCCCTCCCGTTCCTCCCTTCTGCCTCCTCATGGCCACTTGCCATCTCCGCCCCCCGCGCCCAGCGCCGGCCGGGAGCCCGTCTCGGCTCTTCCTCCTGCCCCGTGTTGCATTATTAGCGCACACTAATCACCATGGCGACAGCCGGCAAATGATCACGGTCGGCTCCAGAGGCTGATCCTGGGGGTGTGAGCCGGCGTGTCCAGCCAGCGGGCGCCTTGTCTGGGGAGGGGCTCCCTGCCTGCACCCCCAGGGCAGGCCCGGTGCACTCTGTCTTAGCGGCACCACCTCCGGCTTTACACAGATCCCAGCTTGCTCCCCAGGCCGCGGAAATCCGTGAGCCGCGCCTCTTCTGGAGCCGTGCGCCCTGCCTGTGGCCACTGAGTCTCCCCTGAAGGGTCAGTCAGGCGGTTCCCGAGCCAGCGGAGACCGAGCGGCCACTCGGGAATTCCCAGCCCGGGACGTCTCCTGGGCCTGCCGCTGCGCCCCCCAGCGACAGCACTGGCTTCCCGTGCAGCCCAGCCCGTGGGAAGTGTCCCCCAGGGACTCCCCGGGCTGCGCTAAGGCCAGGCCCCGCCCCAGAGGCTGACGGCAGGCGTGGGGCTGCCCCCGCTCAGGCTGCAGGCAGTGGGGCGCATGGCTCCGGGCGGCGCTGGGGGGCCACGGCAGGGGCTGAGCCACCCGCCTCCACGCTCAGGGTGCAGTACCTGCGCTGGCCCTCCCAAGCACCAGGAAAAGCCGCCCCCAGCGAGAGCTGCCTGGTGCCCGGCGGAGAGCGGGTGGGTCCATGCTTCCAGCTTCCCCGAACAGACGGCTTCAGACCTGAGCGACTCGCCCAGGGTCCGGCGCCTCCCTCCCTTGCACTGCCTGGTAGCTGCCCCGAGGGGTGGGGGCATAGCTCGGCGGCGGAGCATTTGCCTGCGGCTCAGGCAGTGCCCGGCTGCCCTCCTGAAATCGCCACCTCTGACCTAGATGAATCGGTGGCGGCTGGGGCCAGCGATGGCTCTTGGCCAGGGTGGGCAGGGCTGGGGCCCTGGCCTCTGGGAACGGGGCATGGGAGGGATCATGGAATGGTTCCCTGTTGTGTTCACTGCCCTGAGGCACCCGGCCCTGGCCACTGTGGGCCCACCCAGCCTGGCCGTTCTCTTGGTTACAGAGTGGGCCACGTGGAGCCACGGCTGGGCCTCCTGGCGCTGGCCGTGGTCCCCAGGGGCGGGCCCAGTAGAACACTGCATGCCTCATGGGCGCTGCTGGCCTCGCCTTGCCCCGCTGAGCTGTCCCAGGCAGTCCCCTGGGCGGCCTCTGGCAAAGGTCCCTACAGCAGTCACGGTGCCCTCCTGGTCACCACGCTCAGAGGGCCTGGGGGCCCAGCTCGTGCCCAAGCCCCCCGGGGCGTGTCGCACTCCCTCTGTGCTTAGTACCAGCCGTCCCCTGGCCCCGGCTCCTGCCTCCCACCCGTGCTGTGCTCGGGTCAGCGTGTTCCTGCGCCACCCCCGGGAACGTGGCTCCGTGGATCCCCGTTGCCTGGTACTTCAGGCGACTGTGTCTTAGCAACACTGGCGGTGCCTTTGCCACGCTGCAGCAGACAGCCAACGGCAGGAAGGCCGCTTTGCGCACGGCTGCTGCCAGCCTGGCTGATCCCAGGCTCTGCCCTGTGGCGGTAGCCGTAGCTGGCAGTGTGGGTCTGTCACACAGCAGCTGTGCCTGCTGGCCCTGGGGCTCTCAGGCCACAAGGGAGCGTTCTGGTCCTCGCGGCTGGGCCCGGGCCAGACCCCTCCCCTGCGGCTGGGCGCTCGCCTCCTCCATCGCGCCGCATTGACGCTAGTTCACGCCAGCCAGTGGCTGTGCCCCACGCAGGAGGGGGAAGCGCAGGCCCCTCCCCGAGGCCTCTGCCCGTCTGACCTGGGGGGATCCCCCCATGTGGTGCTCAGTTATCCCCAGGGCGTGTGGGGGAGACCCGCAGGCAGACACCCGGGAACGACTTCTCTGTCGTAATTCAGAGCCCGCCCCTCCCGCCCCTCCTCCAGCCATCGAGAGATTTGCTGCCCGCAGTGGTGGATGCATCCTGTGCATCGTAAGGGTCCCACCCTTCCGCCCCTCCCTCAACTTCAGTCCTGAAACAAGCCGGGTTTGCCCCCTGCGCCCTGGCAGGGCTGTCCCAGAGCTCGTCCGATGGTTAGAAACCTGCGTCTGAGTTCAGGCCAGCGTTTGTGGCTGGCCAGTTTACACCCCTGGGCCCAGGTCGAGTAGCTCCTCTGCCCCCGTGTCTATCCCTCAGCCGAGGGGTAAGGTTAGTTCCAGCCAAGGGGTTTGGTTCGAACTAACGCGTCCCGGCGCACTTCCACTTTTGAAACAGCTGGCCAGTGGAGTGACGCGCCGGCGGGATCCTGCGGATGGAGCGCGGGATATTTAAATCCCCACTTCATTAGCAGTTTGTCGCCTGCATTTGCATCCCGCGTTCGAACGAGGTGCAGGTGGAGACGTGCCCTCTGGAGCTGTGCGTGCCACTGGCAGGCTGCTGGTCTTTGCTTGCTCGGTGGCGGTGGAGGGTTGGCAGGGACGCTGGTCTGCCTGTGTTTCTGCGGGGGGCCCCTTCTCCGCGCTCATGCGTGTGAGCCGTGGTGTGTGGAGGCCGAGAGCAGGGGCTGCAGGGCCGGGTGGAGGGCAGGTACACGGGCAGTTGGGGGAGGGGTTATGTTCCTGGAGTAGGCCACCATGGGGCTGTGACGGCGCGTTGGGGGTTCCCCGTCTCCTGCACCCCGAAATGGCACAAACAGACTGTACCAGCCAGTGGAATTGAGGGTGGTTTATTGCTCCTCCAGCACAGCGCAGCACAGATGTAATCTGGTTACAGGAACTGGGCTAGGATGCCTCAGGCCCCCTTGAGATGGGGGAGACTGGGCCCCTAAAACTCCAGCTCCTCTCCCTAGGCTGTCTCATCCATCCTCTCAGACAGCCACCAACCAACTAACTAAATTCCCTTGCAGCCCTGCCCCCCCAGTCAGGGCAGCATTCCACCTTCCTTTGTTCCTCTCCATGGGGGGTGTCTGGCCCCTGGCTCAACCAGTTTGGCCTTACCTCTGCCTAGCGAGGTTTTCCCTGCTGGGTCTTGCTCCAGACAGCAGGGGTCACCACAGCCCAGCAAGTACCCCCACTACGTCACAGTTCTCCCCCCTCCGAGAGCGAACTGAGCAGGGTCACTCCGCTCGTGACCTGGGGAAGTTCGGGTCCTCTGCGTGGGAACCCGCCCCGGGGACATGGGTGCTCCCCTTGACTCAGGCCGGCCGTGGCGAGGCCCCACATGAGCTGGCTTCCCTCTGTCCACTCGCCGCCCCGCTCCAGGGCGACTGGTGCAGGCCTGTCCTCGGGGGTCACACCCACCCTTCCCCTGGCCTTGATCTCTGGCCAGGGTCTCTTGGGCCGGGGCCATGAGCCCAGTGAGCCTTCTCTGGACAACCAGGTCGGCTTCCACCCCCGAAGCTCCATCCAGGGAGGTCTTCCCCTCCCATAACTCTCTCAGCGAGCCCAGAGGGTCTATCTGGGGTAGAGACCCCCAAGCCGCTTTCCTCCTGTCTTGGGCCTTCCCGCCCCTCTGGCAGGAGTCACAGGACCGGCAGTACCGCTGCATGGCTGTAAAGATTCCCGGCCAATAGAAGTGCTGGAGCAGCTTCAGCCGGGTGCTCCGGATCCCCCGGTGGCCCCCAACGGGGACATCGTGGGCCAAATACAGCAGCTTGAGGCGATACTTTCGGGGGACGACCAGCTGCCGCTGGACCCCCCATGCCCTCGCCTTCCTGGGGGGGAGCCACTCACGGAACAGGAGCCCACGCTCCCGCAGGAATCTCTCCTGGCCACCTCTCCCCCGGGGCTGAGCTGCATGGAGGCCAGCCTGGTCCCTCAGCCTCTGCAAGGAGGGGTCTGCCTGCACCTCAGCCTGGAATTCAGCTGCTGAGGCAGGGACCGGGACCTGTCCCCCACCTCTGCCTAGGTCCGGAGTCCCAGCCTGGCTGGACCCCGTGTCCACTGGGATAGGACCCTGAGGACGCTGCCAGGAGTCCTTCCCTGGACCCACGTTGTCAGCCCCCCGCTGGCTCTGGCTCCGGGTAGTGACTAGAGCCCGCTGGGATTCATGGGGCCACTCCTCTAGGTCATTCCCCATCAGCACCTCGGTGGGCAAGTGCGGGTGCACCCCCACTTCCTTGAGGCCCTCCTTCGCCCCCCATTCCAGATGCACCCTGGCTACAGGCACCTTAAACGGGGACCCGTCTATGCCCTTCAGGGTCAGCTGCGCGTGGGGTAGTATCCGCTCTGGGGCCACTATGTCGGATCGGGCCAGAGTCACCTCCGCCCCCGTGTCCCAGAAGCCCGTCACCTTCCTACCATCCACCTCCAGGGGTATGAGGCACTCGCTCCGCAGGGGCCGTCCTGCCCCCACCCGGTACACGGAGAGATCCGCCTCCTGAGAATCAGACCTCCCAGGGGAGGTGCACTGAGCATCCTTCCCCTCTCTCTGAGCTGAGGTTTGCCTGCCAGCCCCTGCCTCTGGGGCAGCCTGCCCTTCCTCCCGCCCCAGCCAGTTAACCCTGGAAAGTCCCCGGTCCTGGGACCTGGTGCACTAAGCCCTCTTGTGGCCTTTTTGCCCACAGCGATGGCAAGTTAGGCTTTGGGCTGTCTCTGTCCAGGCCCTGGCTGGTTCTCCGGGGCGCAGACGACCTGTTCCTTGGTCTCGCCCCGTAGTTGACTCCCTCCGTCGCTCAGCCGAGATCCGGTCTCTGCGCGGTTCCCTCTCTCTCCGGGACTCCCGTTCACACCCGGACCGGCTCTCCGTGAACTCATCCGCCAGTCTCCCGGCCTCCTGGGGGTTCTCTGGTCTCCGGTCCTTGAGCCACAGCCTCAGTTTGGGTGGGCACGCTTCATAGAACTGCTCCATCATGACCAGCTTGAGCAGCTCCTCTGCGGTCTGGGCTCCGACTCCAGACACCCACTTGAGGCAGTATTGCGACAGGCGGGAGGCCAGGTCCACATAGGTCTCCCGTGGCCCTTTCTGTACCCCCCGGAACTTCTTCCTGTACATCTCGGGGGTCAGCCCGAACTTGTGCAGCAGGGCCTCCTTGACTCGGTTGTAATCCCCTGGCTGTAGGTCCTCCAGCTGACTGAGCACTCCGGCCGCCTCCTGGTTCAGTGCGGGGATGAGCTCCTGCAGCCAGTCAGCTGGGGGGACCTGTTGCAGCCCACAGGCCCTCTCAAAGGAGCTGAGGAACCCGTCTATGTCGCCCACGTCCTTCAATTGGGCCACCGTGAGCCTCTCCAAGCGCCTGGCATCCCCGGGACTCTGGGGCCCATCCACTCTTGGCGCAGCCGGTGCCCCGCCGGTTCTCCGCTCTGCCATGGCCAGCTCATGTTGTCGCTGCCTCTCTCGATCTTGGCGCTCCTTCTCTCGGTCCTGTACTTCCAATTCCTTCATCCGCAGCTGGATCTCCAGCCGCCGCAGCTCCGCTGGGCTGGCCCCTGCCCTAGATGGGCTACGGCTTGCAGGCCTCCCGGGAGACGCTGTCTCATCTCTCCGGTGGGTTCCAGCGCTCCTCCCCCTCTCTGAGCCTGACACACTCTCAGGGGGGGTCTGGCTGCTTCCCCTGGGGACAAGATCCTGGACCTGTGGCTGGTCATTCTCTTCCAGCTGGGTAATCAGCTGGGCCTTGGTTGCTTTCCGCACAGGCAAGCCCCTCTCTCTGCACAGCCCCACCAGCTCTGCCTTCAAGAGTCGGGCGTAGGCCATCTGCCCGCTGGTCCCCTTGGTGCAGACTCACCAGTCTAGTGCTGCAGCGCCCCACGATTCCCAGGAACCGCTTCGCTCTGTCTCCAGCACGCCTGGCTCCAGGGCTCTTGCTTCTACTGCGCCTTGTCGCTCGCCGCTGGGAGCTTCATCCACGGGGTGCAGTGCATCCCACCCCTGACACCAGTGTGACGGCGCGTTGGGGGTTCCCCGTCTCCTGCACCCCGAAATGGCACAAACAGACTGTACCAGCCAGTGGAATTGAGGGTGGTTTATTGCTCCTCCAGCACAGCGCAGCACAGATGTAATCTGGTTACAGGAACTGGGCTAGGATGCCTCAGGCCCCCTTGAGATGGGGGGGACTGGGCCCCTAAAACTCCAGCTCCTCTCCCTAGGCTGTCTCATCCATCCTCTCAGACAGCCACCAACCAACTAACTAAATTCCCTTGCAGCCCTGCCCCCCCAGTCAGGGCAGCATTCCACCTTCCTTTGTTCCTCTCCATGGGGGGTGTCTGGCCCCTGGCTCAACCAGTTTGGCCTTACCTCTGCCTAGTGAGGTTTTCCCTGCTGGGTCTTGCTCCAGACAGCAGGGGTCACCACAGCCCAGCAAGTACCCCCACTACTTCACAGGGGCACCGGAAGCCCATCTGGAGGGTGGACTGACGGGAGCGCCTGCCGCCAGTTAAGGCTGTGGGCACACGATAAAACCTTCCCTCAGGCGAGTTGGGGCAGGAGACAAGGGACGGACCCCGGGCCGGGCTGGGCCGTGCAGGAGACAGACCCCAGGCAGCCAGCAACAGGGCCTGTCCCAGGCGTCGGGGAGGAGCTACCCAGGAAGGGTTGGGGGCGTGGCCCAGGGAGGGGCCGCTGTTCAGTGGGGCAAGGGCCAGGCCTCACAGCCCACTCGGGGCTACCCCACAGGGCCCTGGGCTGGAACCCGCAGCAAGTGGGTGGGACCGGCTGGTGGGCTGCTCAAGGAGGGGAGACACTGGCCCACCGCAGGGCCCGGGGCTGGCCGATGATCAGAAGGGCTCTGGGAGCGAGGGCCCTGGCCTCTGAGGCGCACACGAAGACCCGCCAGGGAGTGCAGCACCCGGGGATTGGCCCAAACATGCACCAGTAGCTCAGGCAGAGGGCTTGGGGTCAGCACAGAGATCACCATGTGCTGGAAACCAGCAACTCGGGCCAGGTGCTAAACAGAAATAGGGACCCTAAGCTGGGGGAGAGGTAGAGACGCAGGGAAGGGTCCAGAGTGAGCTGGACAGATTAGAGGATTGGGCCACAAGAAATCTGATGAGGTTCAACAAGGGTGCATATTAGGAGGCATTAGGAGGAGCGTTGCCAGCAGATCCAGAGATGTCATTATTCCTCTTTATTCAGCTCTGGTGAGGCCACATCTGGAGTATTGTGTCCAGTTCTGGGCCCCCCACTATAGAAAGGACGTGGGTGCATTGGAGAGGGGCCAGTGGAGGGCACCAAAATGCTGAGGGGGCTGGAGCACATGACCTATGAGGAGAGACTGAGGGACTTGGGTCTGTTTAGTCTGCAGAGGAGAAGAGAGGGGGGATTTGAGAGCAGCCTGCAACTTCCTGAAGGGGGGTGTGACGGGCCAGGTCAGGGCACCACTGCGGGCATCCGCTCAGGGTGAATTGCTCAAAACCAGGGCTCCCCACAACCCCACACTGGAGACCTTCCAAACAGGCCACACACCAGTCACACCGAGCGCTCCAGCTGCCAATCCGGCCAGCAGGAACCTCACGAGCAAAACCCCTCAGACACCCCAGCTCTCCCTGCGCCCCAATCAGCCCCGGGCCTGCACACGGGTGAGGGGTTATAGAACCCGACCTCACCTACCCCGAAGGGGTCCTCTAGTCCCAAAGAACCAGCCACAGATCCCTGGTCAATTTACACTCTGGCTCTTACCCACAAGATCGCGCTGGGCCCGTCCTTTAGAATCTACAATCTGAAGGTTTATTACCAGAAGAAAGACAAGGCGGAGAGGGAGGCTGTTGCGGCGAGTTCGTGACATGCACCAGTCTCCCAGTTCTCGATACAGGCTCTCAGCAGAGATGTTACAACCGGCCAGCTTAGCAGTCTCTGGTGCACGTCCTACGGCAGGACGGGGCAGCAGCCCTCCCCGGCTCTGTCCCTCGCCAGGCTGCAGCCCGGATCGGTAGCAAGATTAAAGACACGGTGGAGGCCGCGTCCGCCTCCTGGCATCTTATATCCATTGCTGGTGTCTCCCAGGCTGGAGCGGGTCACATGGCCAAGTGACCTGTCTGTTTCACACGCAGCCGCCGTTATGCCCTGGCTGGTTTGCAGGGCCCAGACGCATCCTCAGGTGTGTGTGGGCCACCCTGAGAGCCGTGGGCCTGGGGGCCCTGCTAATTAGCACAGTCACTGACTGGACAACCCTTCCGTCCAGCCGGCAGCACAGGCCCATCGCTCCGTCTGGGGCAGAGAACGTTCACAGCCCCAGCCAGAGCCCACAGTCACAGCTCCGCATACCCACGTCACACAAGTGCACGCGTGGCAGACACAGAATCAGCAGGACACAAACCTTCATTTGACACATCACGTGGCCCCTTTGTACAGACTTTAGGGCAAACACCCCGCCCCCCGTGGGTGCCTCGGTGATCTATCTGTTCCCTTTAAAATCCAGTAACGTGACGGGGTTTCAAAGAGGCTGGCGAGAGGCTGTTCTCAGTGGGGGCGGATGCAGAACAAGGAGCAATGGGCTCAAGCTGCAGTGGGGGAGGTCTAGGTTGGACATTAGGAAAAACTATTTCCCATGGAGGGTGGTGATGCCCTGGGCTGGGTTCCCTAGGGAGGGGGTGGGGTGTTTAAGTCCCGGCTGGACAAGGCCCTGGCTGGGTGATTGAGTTGGGATTGGTCCTGCCTTGGAGATTCTAGGATTCTACGGGGGCTGCCTGGCCCCAAAGGTTTACTGAGCCAAGGGCTTTGGCGAGAAAGGCCCGTGAGGGGGCAGAGCAAAGAGCTAACCCACTTGTCAGTGTTGTGGTGCTCAGGGTGATGGGAGAGGGAGGAGGAGGTAGGCAAGTCGTGCTAGGAGGAGCGCCTGGAGGAAGGGAGGAGACCCATAAGATAGAACCGTTAGCCCAAGGAAGGGCTTGACTCTGGGTGGAAGGAGACAGCTGTTTGACAGCTGCACAGCTGCTTGGCCATATGTGTCCTGCATCCAACCGGAATTTCGCGGAGCAGCATTGCTGAGTCAGAGCGACGTGCTTGTGGCCAAGGTTGGATTGCAGCAGGCAGCCTCCACCAGGCCTGGCACTGACACTGAGAGAGGGAGGGGGGAGCCGGAGGGGAAAGGTTTTCCTAACGCTCCCCGAGAGATGCAGCTGTGATGTGATCGCCGCCCGTGGGTAGTGAGGACAGCCTGATTCCAGGGCAGAGCGTGTGCTTGGACTGCACCCAGCTGTCCCCCACCTGTTCCAGAGCTGCCACTGGGATGCAGTGGCCTCCGAAGCGCTCGGCACACCCGGGCACGGGGGGTTCCCACGGGGTGAAAACTGCCCTGGAAAGAGTAGGAGAGACGAATGGGCTGCACAGCTGGGCCTGGCGATGTGAGCAGTGTGGGGCCGGGACGCCCCTCCTCCGGGCGCCAGGTGCCAGGAACACGCCCTGGCCCAGAGTGCAGAGAAGCACGCAGGCCAGTGCTCGGACCGGGGAGGACAGGGGATCGGGTGATGGGCTGGGACCCCGGCTGCCCTGGATATTCCTAGTGCTTGAGGGCTGTGCCGTCCGTCCCGTGATCTCCAGAGTGTGCTTGGCCTGGCAGGGTTCCGGGGGCAGGCGCATACTTGGGCCTCGCTAGGGAGTGCGAGAGCACTTTCCGAATATCCTCAGGGAACCAGTCAGACCGTGCTCAGTGCCCTCAACCCTTTCTCGCTGGCTAGGATGCAAAGATCATCTGCATAAATGAAATCTTGGCCCTTCCCTGGCCGTTCTGCTTTGCCCGCTCCTCCGCAGAGGTTGTACAGCAGCAGCCTCCACCAGAGCCGCTGCCAAAGGCACTTCACGCCTCCACTGTGCAGCCAGATCATCTGCCGCCACCTCCTCCTCCCGGCTGCAGCTCTGACGCCTGACGCCCCAGGACCCGCAGGCCATTGTGTGCCCCTTCCCCTTCCGGGTAACTCGGAGGCAGCTCAGCACGCCATGGCACAGCCTTGCCAGGGAGCGCCGGGTTCTGGAAATCATTCCTTCGGGACACGGCTTAGGTGGGGCGGGAGGGGAAATCTCAACGTCAGGGTGGGTGAGCACAAGCCTAAATCGTGCAGGGCGGCTGTGGAGTCCCCCCCATCGGAGGTTCTTAAGAACCGGTTGGACAAGCACCTGTCAGGGAGGCCTGGATCATACCCGGCCCTGCCTCTGTCAAAGGCACCGGACTAGGTGACCTTCCAGTCCGCCTTGCTCCGTCCCCCCTCTCAGCTCTCCCTCCCACCCCTGCCGTGCCGTGACTCATGGCAGATGTCCAGTCGCTTCAGGAGCTGGGCCTGGCGGAGTCTCTGTGGCGTTCCAAGGAAAGAGGTTCTGCTGCAGCTGTCTCCGTACCCTGACAACGATGGAGGAGCTGGATCTCCTCCTTCAGCGTTTCCGGTTGCCATGGCGAGCCTGGCCTCCAGGGTCCCAGCTTTGTCCTTCCATGAGTGATGTAGCGAGTGATGCCGGCACCGCTGGGACGTGTGCTTCTCTCCCAGCTCCGGTGCGGAGAGATTCTACCCTTCCGGCTTCCCCAGCTCTCCGGCGCCCTCATCCGTAGCACGTCAGAACACAAGCACGGCCCACTGAGTCAGGCCAGCCCAGCCCTGTCTGCTGAACGGAACATGGGATTCGCAAGTGAACCCGTCGGCTGCTCCCAGCTTCTGGCGGAGGTTTAGGGGCGCCCAGAGAAGGGGCTTTCATTCCTGCCCACCCTGGCTAACAGCCATCGATGGATCTGTCCTCCATGAACCTCTCAAGTTCTCTTTTGACCCTGTTATAGTTTTGGCCTTCGCAATGTCCCTTGGCAAGGAGTTCCACAGGCTGACCGTGCAGCATGTAAATAGTATTTCCTTTTGTTTGTTTTAACTCTGTTTCCCGCTAATTTCATTGGGTTCTTAAGAACATGGGAACAGCCAGACTGGGTCAGACCAAGGTCCCTCTAGCCCAGGGTCCTGTCTGCCCACAGTGGCCAGTGCCAGGTGCCCCAGAGGGAGGGAACAGAGCAGGGAACCATCCAGTGGTCCCTCCCCTGTCGCCCATTCCCAGCCTCTGGCAAAATCTTGTGGTTTTGGAAAGGATTAACAGCACTTCCTTATTCACGGTCTCTAACCCAGCCATAATTGTAGAGCTCTCTCCTGCATCTCCCCATCTTCGCCTTTCCCGAGCTGAAGAGTCTTGTTAACAGCGCCTCCCAGAGGCTGTTCCAGATCCCGGGTTGGTTTACCCCTTTCCAACCCAAATATTCCTTTCCTGAGACGGGACGACTGGAGCAGCCTGCAGGATTCAAGGTGGGGGTGCACACGGAGTTCATGTCCTAGTCTCTGTCCCTTTCCCATTGGTTCCCATCCTTCTGTTTGCTTCCTTGACGGCCGCTGCCCATGGACCAGTTTTCCGGGATCTCCGGTCTCTCTTGAGGGACAGCAGCTAGTTCAGATCCATCGTGTTACGGGTGCAGCGGGGCTGTGCTCTCCAGGTGCAATGCTTTGTGCTTCTCAGTGCTGAATTGCACCCCAGTCGCCCCGTTTTACGAGCCCCTTTGTGACTCTGCAGTCTCCTTTGGACTTCTCTCTCTGGGGCTGCGTCTAGACTGCAAGCAGAGTTTTCGAAAGGGAGTCGAGACGCTCTCTTGGAAAAGCACCGTTTGCATTCAATAGCGTTTTTTTCAAAAGAGCACTTTCGACAAAAGGCGTTATTCCCCGTAAAACGAGGTTTACTGCGATCGAAAAAACTGCCGCGCTCTTTCGATTTGCTTTTGAAAGAACGCAGCTGCAGTCTAGATGCAGGGGAAGTTTTTTCACAAAGACCCTGTAGTCATGACACACCCTGGAGTAACTGTGTGGTATTTCCACCTTGCGGCTTACCCCTTTCTAATCTCCTACGCTGTCCCAGCCCAGGGACGGAGCCGGGAGCGTGGCCGGGCCGTGGCCTCGTCCCCAACAGAGGAGTTAAAGGAGGGATGCCCAGGGAATGGAAACGGGGTTTTGCTTCGGCGGATGCGGCTCTGCGAGTAAATTGCCCCCTGCTGCCTCCCTGCTCCAGCACAGCTGGTTCCAGGCAATGCCAGTCGCTCTGCTGGGGAAGCACTGAGTGATGACAGCTGCCAGACCCTTCTCTCCTCCCTCCCCTTGTGCCATCTCAGCCATCGCTCCTGCCACTGTCCCGTGGGCTCGGCTCGCCAAGGCCCCGACAGACAGGCTGTGACGCCGAGGGTCTGCACCAGGGCAGAGGAGAAAATGAGCCTAGGAGGGAAGCAGGAATGATGTGAAGTTTTCTCCCCCCTGGAAACGCCATTTGCTGCTGCCTGCTAGTTCTCCTGATTCGGGCTCTCGGGCTGTAGCTGCTTCTGACCACAAGCATGTGGGGGATGCGGTGAGAGCGTCCCCCCAGGAAGGAGTGCTGCTCTCCCTGGGGGGACGTGGCAGAGCGGGGAGAGCGTGCTGCAGTCGGGGGCTAGTCGGTTGCCTTCCAGTCGTGTTGCATTCTTAGCCCTTTGGTGTTTGCGTCCCATGAACTTTGTGTGGAGCAAGAATGTCCCAGACCCAGGGGCTCCGAGGGCATATGCCCGTTGGGTGAGTTGTAACCTGGACTGCGCACGTGCCTGTCCCTCCAGTCAGGGCCCAGACGCGGTAAAGGTGACCCGTCAATCCAAGCGAAAGCAGCCGAGGCCTCTCAGATTTTAGAGCGGACGTATCTGTAGCAAGCACCCTGGGCTATCGACTAATCCCCCGTACGAAGCAAACCGAAGCACGTGAACTGTTTGCAGGCCATTTCGGAACCACAGCCACCGGGGCTAGGCATGGAGGAACTGCCGGCTGGCGTCGGGCCTGAGCTCCCTCTCGCCCACCGTTGTATCTCCCACTGCCATCAGCCCGAGGCTCCAGGGGAAAAGAGCAGGAACCGCTCAGGAGCCGAGGGGGGTGCACTGGTCCCTCACAGGTCTCAGTAGTAAGATGCTGGCTTACCCCTGAAGCTGGGCGTCTACTATCCCTGCCACCGGTTTTGTTACAATTACTGACACCTGGGGCTGTTGTGATCCATAGTCGAGTCCGGTTGCTTGAGGAGCTCTCTGAAGGTTTGGGTCTCAGTGACTGTGACGTCCCGTCCAATGACACAGTGTGTGCACGGCTCTCTCCTTTGATCAATTTTGAATTTACCACCTTTTGATCTTATTGACTGTCCCGTGTTCCTATGTGAGGAGCCAAGGAGAACCAAAAGCTCCCAATCTTCCTTTGGCAAACCATTTTATTTCATGTTTCCTCTTCTTACTCTCCGCGCTAGATGCCTTTCCAATCTGCCCTCCATGCCCCCAATTATTCTCTGCACTCTCCTTCCCCCTCCTCTAATTCTGCCATGTCCTTCGGCGTGGGGTGGCCTGCGTTTCACACACTGTCCAGAGGTGGCTGTGCCATTCAATTATATAATGCCTTTAGAATAGTTTGTCCAGGCTCCATCACATTCCTTATGCTTCCTAACATCGCTTGACCAGCTACATCAGTGGAATAAAGTGCTCTCAGAATTATTTACTCCACTATATTAACTAGTCCCTGTTAGTAAATCATGTAGAACATGTACAGAAGCTAAGTGCTAAGTATTATATATAAATCTCTTAAAAAGTTATTAATCCACTTTATTCACCTCAATAATATCATGCAGCAATGAGTTCCAGAGGTTAATTTTATAGTGCGTGTATATAACCCAAAAATAAGTGTCTTTTTCATTGTTGTAAATGTGCTGCCATTAAAGTCACAGAAAAGAAAACCAAAAGGACAAAGGAATTCTGGACTTTGGATTAAGCCCAGAGGAAAATGTGTTTGTCTTAATTGTAAGGGGGGATTGTGTTTGTGATTTCTCAGCTAGAGAGCCACAGGTACGGAGCCTGATTCTCAATATTAAGATGCAGGGTCAGATTTACACCTTACAAATCTTTGGTCCCTACCCCCAGACCCTGCTCCCTAGCCCCAGCTCTCTTTGTGCTGCACCCAGTTTTAGAGAGGTAAGTGCCCCTAGAACGCCGGCGCCCCCAGGTATGTGCCTTCCTGGGAAGATGATGGAGGCAAAGGTGGCTAAAGCCAGGGAGGAATCTCTGGGGGCGTAACACACTGTCTGTCTCTCCCCAGGTGAATGGCAGCGATGGCATGTTCAAGTACGAGGAGATTGTCTTGGAACGGGTAAGTGGACCGCCGAGCGCCCACGGCTGATAAGCAACCCCCCCCCCGCCCCCCGCTCTCTCCCACTCACTCCCCTCCCAGCTGCTGGCCCCGGGGCTGCCTGACACGTGCCTGGGGTCTCACGCCTGTGCGCGCACAGGTAGGTGGCATCTCCCCGTGTCTCCCATACACACGACGGAGAGACGCTCGAGTCCAAGATCAGCAGCAGGCCCGGGAAGTCGTCTCTGCCCTTTCCTGCCGCGGGGGCTCGCTGTGCCAGTGACATTAACCCGCACAGACAGCTTCCCGTAAACGGGCTTGGGACGGGGGCAGTTTCTGCCTGGGCCTTCTTGTCTCCCTGTGAGCCTGACGCCACCGAGCTAATGGCCTAGACTGTACCGAGAGGAGCTGAAATTAGCTCCCACACCGGAGCTTGTACCAGGACAAGCTGGGCCCCTGCATCCGCCGCCAGGTTGAGCCAGGCCTTGCGGCAGGTCCGAGGCCGTCCTGAGTCCCGGCGCCCGGCTCAGCCCTGTGACCCCCGCATGAGCAGTGGCAGGGAGGGGAGAAGAGAGGCTGCCCTTGAGCAAAGCGGGGGGCTCCCTCCAGCCTGGGCAGGCCCCAGGGGGACTGGTTTCCTCAGCTCCTGGTAGCTCTGCTGATGGCCATAGGGTCTGCCCCAGTGCTCGGGAGCATCGAACCGCCCCGCCCCGGAGCACGAGGGAGGGGCCGACAGGACGCGCGCTGCCTGTGAGGAAGCAAGTCGCCTGTTCTGAGGAGTGGGCCTGTGCAGGCCCCGTGACGCAGACCGATGCCAGAGCCCTGCTAGCTCCCCCCCCACCGCTCGCCCAGACCCCCAGAGCCCTGCTAGCTCCCCCACCACCGCTCGCCCAAGCCCCCAGAGTCCCGCTAGCTCCCCCCCACCGCTCGCCCAGGCCCCCAGAGCCCTGCTAGCTCCCCCCCACCGCTCGCCCAGGCCCCCAGAGCCCTGCTAGCTCCCCCCCACCGCTCGCCCAGGCCCCCAGAGCCCTGCTAGCTCCCCCCCCACCGCTCGCCCAGGCCCCCAGAGCCCTGCTAGCTCCCCCCCCACCGCTCGCCCAGGCCCCCAGAGCCCTGCTAGCTGCCCCCCACCGCTCGCCCAGGCCCCCAGAGCCCTGCTAGCTCCCCCCCACCGCTCGCCCAGGCCCCCAGAGCCCTGCTAGCTGCCCCCCACCGCTCGCCCAGGCCCCCAGAGCCCTGCTAGCTGCCCCCCACCGCTCGCCCAGGCCCCCAGAGCCCTGCTAGCTCCCCCCCACCGCTCGCCCAGGCCCCCAGAGCCCTGCTAGCTCCCCCCCCACCGCTCGCCCAGGCCCCCAGAGCCCTGCTAGCTGCCCCCCACCGCTCGCCCAGGCCCCCAGAGCCCTGCTAGCTCCCCCCCACCGCTCGCCCAGGCCCCCAGAGCCCTGCTAGCTGCCCCCCACCGCTCGCCCAGGCCCCCAGAGCCCTGCTAGCTCCCCCCCCACCGCTCGCCCAGACCCCCAGAGCCCTGCTAGCTCCCCCCCACCGCTCGCCCAGGCCCCCAGAGCCCTGCTAGCTGCCCCCCACCGCTCGCCCAGGCCCCCAGAGCCCTGCTAGCTCCCCCCCCACCGCTCGCCCAGGCCCCCAGAGCCCTGCTAGCTCCCCCCCCACCGCTCGCCCAGGCCCCCAGAGCCCTGCTAGCTGCCCCCCCACCGCTCGCCCAGGCCCCCAGAGCCCTGCTAGCTCCCCCCCACCGCTCGCCCAGACCCCCAGAGCCCTGCTAGCTCCCCCCCACCGCTCGCCCAGGCCCCCAGAGCCCTGCTAGCTCCCCCCCACCGCTCGCCCAGGCCCCCAGAGCCCTGCTAGCTGCCCCCCACCGCTCGCCCAGGCCCCCAGAGCCCTGCTAGCTCCCCCCCACCGCTCGCCCAGGCCCCCAGAGCCCTGCTAGCTCCCCCCCACCGCTCGCCCAGGCCCCCAGAGTCCTGCTAGCTCCCCCCCCACCGCTCGCCCAGACCCCCAGAGCCCTGCTAGCTCCCCCCCACCGCTCGCCCAGGCCCCCAGAGCCCTGCTAGCTCCCCCCCACCGCTCGCCCAGGCCCCCAGAGCCCTGCTAGCTCCCCCCCACCGCTCGCCCAGGCCCCCAGAGCCCTGCTAGCTCCCCCCCACCGCTCGCCCAAGCCCCCAGAGTCCCGCTAGCTCCCCCCCACCGCTCGCCCAGGCCCCCAGAGCCCTGCTAGCTGCCCCCCCACCGCTCGCCCAGGCCCCCAGAGTCCCGCTAGCTCCCCCCCACCGCTCGCCCAGGCCCCCAGAGCCCTGCTAGCTGCCCCCCACCGCTCGCCCAGGCCCCCAGAGCCCTGCTAGCTCCCCCCCCACCGCTCGCCCAGGCCCCCAGAGTCCCGCTAGCTGCCCCCCCACCGCTCGCCCAGGCCCCCAGAGTCCCGCTAGCTGCCCCCCACCGCTCGCCCAGGCCCCCAGAGTCCTGCTAGCTCCCCCCCACCGCTCGCCCAGACCCCCAGAGCCCTGCTAGCTCCCCCCCACCGCTTGCCCAGACCCCCAGAGCCCTGCTAGCTCCCCCCCCACCGCTCGCCCAAGCCCCCAGAGTCCTGCTAGCTGCCCCCCCACCGCTCGCCCAGGCCCCCAGAGTCCTGCTAGCTGCCCCCCCACCGCTCGCCCAGGCCCCCAGAGCCCTGCTAGCTGCCCCCCCACCGCTCGCCCAGGCCCCCAGAGCCCTGCTAGCTCCCCCCCACCGCTCGCCCAGGCCCCCAGAGTCCCGCTAGCTCCCCCCACCGCTCGCCCAGGCCCCCAGAGTCCTGCTAGCTGCCCCCTCACCGCTCGCCCAGGCCCCCAGAGTCCTGCTAGCTCCCCCCCACCGCTCGCCCAGGCCCCCAGAGTCCTGCTAGCTCCCCCCCACCGCTCACCCAGGCCCCCAGAGTCCTGCTAGCTCCCCCCCACCGCTCGCCCAGGCCCCCAGAGTCCTGCTAGCTCCCCCCCACCGCTCGCCCAGACCCCCAGAGCCCTGCTAGCTCCCCCCCACCGCTCGCCCAGGCCCCCAGAGTCCTGCTAGCTCCCCCCCACCGCTCGCCCAGGCCCCCAGAGTCCTGCTAGCTCCCCCCCACCGCTCGCCCAGGCCCCCAGAGTCCTGCTAGCTCCCCCCCACCGCTCGCCCAGGCCCCCAGAGTCCTGCTAGCTGCCCCCCACCGCTCGCCCAGACCCCCAGAGTCCCGCTAGCTCCCCCCCACCGCTCGCCCAGGCCCCCAGAGTCCTGCTAGCTCCCCCCCACCGCTCGCCCAGGCCCCCAGAGTCCTGCTAGCTGCCCCCCCACCGCTCGCCCAGACCCCCAGAGCCCTGCTAGCTCCCCCCCACCGCTCGCCCAGACCCCCAGAGTCCTGCTAGCTCCCCCCCACCGCTCGCCCAGGCCCCCAGAGTCCTGCTAGCTCCCCCCCACCGCTCGCCCAGACCCCCAGAGTCCTGCTAGCTGCCCCCCCACCGCTCGCCCAGGCCCCCAGAGTCCCGCTAGCTCCCCCCACTGCTCGCCCAGGCCCCCAGAGCCCTGCTAGCTCCCCCCCACTGCTCGCCCAGGCCCCCAGAGCCCTGCTAGCTGCCCCCCCACTGCTCGCCCAGACCCCCAGAGCCCTGCTAGCTGCCCCCCCACTGCTCGCCCAGACCCCCAGAGTCCTGCTAGCTGCCCCCCCACCGCTCGCCCAGGCCCCCAGAGTCCCGCTAGCTCCCCCCACTGCTCGCCCAGGCCCCCAGAGCCCTGCTAGCTCCCCCCCACCGCTCGCCCAGGCCCCCAGAGTCCCGCTAGCTGCCCCCCACCGCTCGCCCAGGCCCCCAGAGCCCTGCTAGCTGCCCCCCCACTGCTCGCCCAGACCCCCAGAGTCCTGCTAGCTGCCCCCCCACTGCTCGCCCAGACCCCCAGAGTCCTGCTAGCTGCCCCCCCACTGCTCGCCCAGGCCCCCAGAGCCCTGCTAGCTGCCCCCCCACTGCTCGCCCAGACCCCCAGAGCCCTGCTAGCTGCCCCCCCACTGCTCGCCCAGACCCCCAGAGTCCTGCTAGCTGCCCCCCCACTGCTCGCCCAGGCCCCCAGAGCCCTGCTAGCTGCCCCCCCACTGCTCGCCCAGACCCCCAGAGCCCTGCTAGCTGCCCCCCACCGCTCGCCCAGACCCCCAGAGCCCTGCTAGCTGCCCCCCACCGCTCGCCCAGACCCCCAGAGTCCCGCTAGCTCCCCCCCACCGCTCGCCCAGACCCCCAGAGCCCTGCTAGCTCCCCCCCACCGCTCGCCCAGGCCCCCAGAGTCCTGCTAGCTGCCCCCCCACCGCTCGCCCAGACCCCCAGAGTCCTGCTAGCTCCCCCCACCGCTCACCCAGACCCCCAGAGTCCTGCTAGCTCCCCCCCACCGCTCGCCCAGACCCCCAGAGTCCTGCTAGCTCCCCCCCACCGCTCGCCCAGACCCCCAGAGTCCTGCTAGCTCCCCCCCACCGCTCGCCCAGACCCCCAGAGTCCTGCTAGCTCCCCCTCACCGCTCGCCCAGGCCCCCAGAGTCCTGCTAGCTCCCCCCCACCGCTCGCCCAGGCCCCCAGAGTCCTGCTAGCTCCCCCCCACCGCTCGCCCAGGCCCCCAGAGCCCTGCTAGCTCCCCCCCACCGCTCGCCCAGGCCCCCAGAGTCCTGCTAGCTGCCCCCCACCGCTCGCCCAGGCCCCCAGAGTCCTGCTAGCTGCCCCCCCACCGCTCGCCCAGGCCCCCAGAGTCCTGCTAGCTGCCCCCCACCGCTCGCCCAGGCCCCCAGAGTCCTGCTAGCTGCCCCCCCACCGCTCACCCAGGCCCCCAGAGTCCTGCTAGCTGCCCCCCACCGCTCGCCCAGACCCCCAGAGTCCTGCTAGCTCCCCCCCACCGCTCGCCCAGACCCCCAGAGTCCTGCTAGCTCCCCCCCACCGCTCGCCCAGACCCCCAGAGTCCTGCTAGCTCCCCCCACCGCTCGCCCAGACCCCCAGAGTCCTGCTAGCTCCCCCCCACCGCTCGCCCAGGCCCCCAGAGTCCTGCTAGCTCCCCCCCACCGCTCGCCCAGACCCCCAGAGTCCTGCTAGCTGCCCCCCCACCGCTCGCCCAGGCCCCCAGAGTCCCGCTAGCTCCCCCCCACCGCTTGCCCAGGCCCCCAGAGTCCTGCTAGCTCCCCCCCACTGCTCGCCCAGACCCCCAGAGTCCCGCTAGCTGCCCCCCCACCGCTCGCCCAGGCCCCCAGAGTCCCGCTAGCTCCCCCCCACCGCTCGCCCAGGCCCCCAGAGCCCTGCTAGCTCCCCCCCACTGCTCGCCCAGGCCCCTAGAGTCCTGCTAGCTGCCCCCCACCGCTCGCCCAGGCCCCCAGAGCTCTGCTAGCTGCCCCCCCACCGCTCGCCCAGGCCCCCAGAGCCCTGCTAGCTCCCCCCCCACCGCTCGCCCAGGCCCCCAGAGCCCTGCTAGCTCCCCCCCACCGCTCGCCCAGGCCCCCAGAGTCCTGATAGCTGCCCCCCCACCGCTCGCCCAGGCCCCCAGAGCCCTGCTAGCTCCCCCCCACCGCTCGCCCAGGCCCCCAGAGCCCTGCTAGCTCCCCCCCCACCGCTCGCCCAGGCCCCCAGAGTCCTGCTAGCTCCCCCCCACCGCTCGCCCAGGCCCCCAGAGCCCTGCTAGCTCCCCCCCCACCGCTCGCCCAGGCCCCCAGAGTCCTGATAGCTGCCCCCCCACCGCTCGCCCAGGCCCCCAGAGTCCTGCTAGCTCCCCCCCACCGCTCGCCCAGGCCCCCAGAGTCCTGCTAGCTGCCCCCCCACCGCTCGCCCAGACCCCCAGAGTCCTGCTAGCTCCCCCCCACCGCTCGCCCAGGCCCCCAGAGTCCTGCTAGCTCCCCCCCCACCGCTCGCCCAGGCCCCCAGAGTCCTGCTAGCTCCCCCCCACCGCTCGCCCAGGCCCCCAGAGTCCCGCTAGCTCCCCCCCACCGCTCGCCCAGACCCCCAGAGTCCTGCTAGCTCCCCCCCACCGCTCGCCCAGGCCCCCAGAGCCCTGCTAGCTCCCCCCCCACCGCTCGCCCAGACCCCCAGAGTCCCGCTAGCTCCCCCCCACCGCTCGCCCAGACCCCCAGAGTCCCGCTAGCTCCCCCCCACCGCTCGCCCAGACCCCCAGAGTCCTGCTAGCTGCCCCCCCACCGCTCGCCCAGGCCCCCAGAGTCCCGCTAGCTGCCCCCCACCGCTCGCCCAGGCCCCCAGAGCCCTGCTAGCTCCCCCCCACCGCTCACCCAGGCCCCCAGAGTCCCGCTAGCTGCCCCCCCACCGCTCGCCCAGGCCCCCAGAGCCCTGCTAGCTCCCCCCCACCGCTCACCCAGGCCCCCAGAGCCCTGCTAGCTGCCTCCCCACCGCTCGCCCAGGCCCCCAGAGCCCTGCTAGCTCCCCCCCACCGCTCGCCCAGGCCCCCAGAGTCCCGCTAGCTGCCCCCCCACTGCTCGCCCAGGCCCCCAGAGTCCTGCTAGCTCCCCCCCACCGCTCACCCAGGCCCCCAGAGTCCTGCTAGCTCCCCCCCACCGCTCGCCCAGGCCCCCAGAGTCCTGCTAGCTCCCCCCCACCGCTCGCCCAGGCCCCCAGAGCCCTGCTAGCTGCCCCCCCACTGCTCGCCCAGGCCCCCAGAGTCCTGCTAGCTCCCCCCACCGCTCGCCCAGGCCCCCAGAGCCCTGCTAGCTGCCCCCCACCGCTCGCCCAGGCCCCCAGAGTCCTGCTAGCTCCCCCCCACCGCTCGCCCAGGCCCCCAGAGTCCTGCTAGCTGCCCCCCACCGCTCGCCCAGGCCCCCAGAGTCCTGCTAGCTGCCCCCCACCGCTCGCCCAGACCCCCAGAGCCCTGCTAGCTCCCCCCCACCGCTCGCCCAGACCCCCAGAGTCCCGCTAGCTCCCCCCCACCGCTCGCCCAGGCCCCCAGAGTCCTGCTAGCTCCCCCCCACCGCTCGCCCAGGCCCCCAGAGTCCTGCTAGCTGCCCCCCCACCGCTCGCCCAGACCCCCAGAGTCCTGCTAGCTCCCCCCCACCGCTCGCCCAGGCCCCCAGAGTCCTGCTAGCTCCCCCCCACCGCTCGCCCAGACCCCCAGAGTCCTGCTAGCTCCCCCCCCACCGCTCGCCCAGACCCCCAGAGTCCTGCTAGCTCCCCCCCACCGCTCGCCCAGACCCCCAGAGTCCCGCTAGCTGCCCCCCCACCGCTCGCCCAGGCCCCCAGAGTCCTGCTAGCTGCCCCCCCACCGCTCGCCCAGGCCCCCAGAGTCCCGCTAGCTCCCCCCCACCGCTCGCCCAGACCCCCAGAGCCCTGCTAGCTCCCCCCCACCGCTCGCCCAGGCCCCCAGAGTCCCGCTAGCTCCCCCCCACCGCTCGCCCAGACCCCCAGAGTCCTGCTAGCTGCCCCCCACCGCTCGCCCAGGCCCCCAGAGTCCCGCTAGCTGCCCCCCACCGCTCGCCCAGGCCCCCAGAGTCCCGCTAGCTGCCCCCCCACTGCTCGCCCAGACCCCCAGAGTCCTGCTAGCTGCCCCCCCACTGCTCGCCCAGGCCCCCAGAGCCCTGCTAGCTGCCCCCCCACTGCTCGCCCAGACCCCCAGAGCCCTGCTAGCTGCCCCCCCACCGCTCGCCCAGACCCCCAGAGTCCTGCTAGCTGCCCCCCCACCGCTCGCCCAGACCCCCAGAGTCCTGCTAGCTGCCCCCCCACTGCTCGCCCAGACCCCCAGAGTCCTGCTAGCTGCCCCCCACCGCTCGCCCAGGCCCCCAGAGCCCTGCTAGCTGCCCCCCCACCGCTCGCCCAGACCCCCAGAGTCCTGCTAGCTCCCCCCCCACCGCTCGCCCAGGCCCCCAGAGCCCTGCTAGCTCCCCCCCACCGCTCGCCCAGGCCCCCAGAGCCCTGCTAGCTCCCCCCCCACCGCTCGCCCAGGCCCCCAGAGCCCTGCTAGCTCCCCCCCACCGCTCGCCCAGACCCCCAGAGTCCTGCTAGCTCCCCCCCACCGCTCGCCCAGGCCCCCAGAGTCCTGCTAGCTCCCCCCCACCGCTCGCCCAGACCCCCAGAGTCCTGCTAGCTCCCCCCCACCGCTCGCCCAGGCCCCCAGAGTCCCGCTAGCTCCCCCCCACCGCTCGCCCAGGCCCCCAGAGTCCTGCTAGCTGCCCCCCACCGCTCACCCAGGCCCCCAGAGTCCTGCTAGCTCCCCCCCCACCGCTCGCCCAGGCCCCCAGAGTCCTGCTAGCTGCCCCCCCACCGCTCGCCCAGGCCCCCAGAGTCCTGCTAGCTCCCCCCCCACCGCTCACCCAGGCCCCCAGAGTCCTGCTAGCTGCCCCCCCACCGCTCGCCCAGGCCCCCAGAGTCCTGCTAGCTCCCCCCCACCGCTCACCCAGACCCCCAGAGTCCTGCTAGCTGCCCCCCCACCGCTCGCCCAGGCCCCCAGAGTCCCGCTAGCTCCCCCCCACCGCTTGCCCAGGCCCCCAGAGTCCTGCTAGCTCCCCCACTGCTCGCCCAGGCCCCCAGAGTCCCGCTAGCTGCCCCCCACCGCTCGCCCAGGCCCCCAGAGTCCCGCTAGCTCCCCCCCACCGCTCGCCCAGGCCCCCAGAGTCCCGCTAGCTGCCCCCCCACCGCTCGCCCAGGCCCCCAGAGCCCTGCTAGCTCCCCCCCACCGCTCACCCAGGCCCCCAGAGTCCCGCTAGCTGCCCCCCCACCGCTCGCCCAGGCCCCCAGAGCCCTGCTAGCTCCCCCCCACCGCTCGCCCAGGCCCCCAGAGTCCTGCTAGCTGCCTCCCCACCGCTCGCCCAGGCCCCCAGAGCCCTGCTAGCTGCCCCCCACCGCTCGCCCAGGCCCCCAGAGTCCCGCTAGCTGCCCCCCCACTGCTCGCCCAGGCCCCCAGAGTCCTGCTAGCTGCCCCCCCACCGCTCGCCCAGGCCCCCAGAGTCCTGCTAGCTCCCCCCGCTGCTCACCCAGGCCCCCAGAGCCCTGCTAGCTGCCCCCCACCGCTCGCCCAGGCCCCCAGAGTCCCGCTAGCTCCCCCCCACCGCTCGCCCAGGCCCCCAGAGTCCTGCTAGCTCCCCCCCGCTGCTCACCCAGGCCCCCAGAGTCCTGCTAGCTGCCCCCCCACCGCTCACCCAGACCCCCAGAGTCCTGCTAGCTCCCCCCCACCGCTCGCCCAGGCCCCCAGAGTCCTGCTAGCTGCCCCCCCACCGCTCGCCCAGACCCCCAGAGTCCTGCTAGCTGCCCCCCCACCGCTCGCCCAGGCCCCCAGAGTCCTGCTAGCCACCTCCCCACCGCTCACCCAGGCCCCCAGAGTCCTGCTAGCCACCTCCCCACCGCTCACCTAGGCCCCCAGAGTCCTGCTAGCCACCTCCCCACAGCTCACCCAGACCCCCAGAGTCCTGCTAGCCACCTCCCCACAGCTCACCCAGACCCCCAGAGTCCTGCTAGCCACCTCCCCACCGCTCACCCAGGCCCCCAGAGTCCTGCTAGCCACCTCCCCACCGCTCACCCAGGCCCCCAGAGTCCTGCTAGCCACCTCCCCACCGCTCACCCAGACCCCCAGAGTCCTGCTAGCCACCTCCCCACCGCTCACCCAGGCCCCCAGAGTCCTGCTAGCCACCTCCCCACCGCTCACCCAGACCCCCAGAGTCCTGCTAGCCACCTCCCCACCGCTCACCCAGGCCCCCAGAGTCCTGCTAGCCACCTCCCCACCGCTCACCCAGGCCCCCAGAGTCCTGCTAGCCACCTCCCCACCGCTCACCCAGGCCCCCAGAGTCCTGCTAGCCACCTCCCCACCGCTCACCCAGACCCCCAGAGTCCTGCTAGCCACCTCCCCACAGCTCACCCAGGCCCCCAGAGTCCTGCTAGCCACCTCCCCACTGCTCACCTAGGCCCCCAGAGTCCTGCTAGCCACCTCCCCACCGCTCACCCAGGCCCCCAGAGTCCTGCTAGCCACCTCCCCACCGCTCACCCAGGCCCCCAGAGTCCTGCTAGCCACCTCCCCACTGCTCACCCAGGCCCCCAGAGTCCTGCTAGCCACCTCCCCACCGCTCACCCAGACCCCCAGAGTCCTGCTAGCCACCTCCCCACCGCTCACCCAGGCCCCCAGAGTCCTGCTAGCCACCTCCCCACTGCTCACCCAGGCCCCCAGAGTCCTGCTAGCCACCTCCCCACAGCTCACCCAGGCCCCCAGAGTCCTGCTAGCCACCTCCCCACTGCTCACCCAGGCCCCCAGAGTCCTGCTAGCCACCTCCCCACCGCTCACCCAGGCCCCCAGAGTCCTGCTAGCCACCTCCCCACTGCTCACCCAGGCCCCCAGAGTCCTGCTAGCCACCTCCCCACCGCTCACCCAGACCCCCAGAGTCCTGCTAGCCACCTCCCCACAGCTCACCCAGGCCCCCAGAGTCCTGCTAGCCACCTCCCCACTGCTCACCCAGGCCCCCAGAGTCCTGCTAGCCACCTCCCCACCGCTCACCCAGACCCCCAGAGTCCTGCTAGCCACCTCCCCACCGCTCACCCAGGCCCCCAGAGTCCTGCTAGCCACCTCCCCACCGCTCACCCAGGCCCCCAGAGTCCTGCTAGCCACCTCCCCACCGCTCACCCAGACCCCCAGAGTCCTGCTAGCCACCTCCCCACCGCTCACCCAGGCCCCCAGAGTCCTGCTAGCCACCTCCCCACCGCTCACCCAGACCCCCAGAGTCCTGCTAGCCACCTCCCCACCGCTCACCCAGGCCCCCAGAGTCCTGCTAGCCACCTCCCCACCGCTCACCCAGACCCCCAGAGTCCCGCTAGCTGCCTCCCCACCGCTCACCCAGACCCCCAGAATCCCGCTAGCTGCCTCCCCGCTCCCGCCGCTCACCCAGGCCCCCAGAGTCCTGCTAGTTGCCCCCCCACCCCCGCCGCTCATCCAGGCCCACACACGCCCTGGCTCTCTCCCCGCACACAGGAGCCGCTGGCACTGTGGGCGGGTTTGGTCCTGCATCCCCCAGGCCGTGGCTGGGCTCAGCCTGTCGGCGTGGACGCTGCTTGTGGGAGGGAGAGCTCTGCAACCCGCTGTCCTCAGCCTGCGAGAGCCAGGGCGGCCTGGGGGATCCGGGTCCTGCCCCAGAGAGAACTGGCCCCCCGTGGGAAGGGCTGGCAGCCGTGGCGCCCTGGGGGAGGGGCCTGGCGTGGGAGTGGAGCCTCTCTGAGCAGCTCCCGTGCTCTGCTTCCCCAGGGGAACTCTGGCCTTGGCTTCAGCATCGCGGGGGGGATCGACAACCCCCACGTCCCCGACGACCCAGGGATATTCATCACCAAGATCATCCCTGGGGGCGCCGCGGCGATGGACGGCCGCCTGGGGTGAGTACCCGGCGCGGCCCTGGGCGGGGCAGCGGCTGCTGGGCGTGCGGCACGGCACCCCGGCGGCTCAGGGCTCCTCGCGGCCCCAGGCCAGTGCTCAAGGGTGGAAGGAGGGGCCTGAATTCCTGGCCGGGGCGGGCGGCTCAGGACAGAGCATTGGGGCAGGTTCTTTGAGAGGTCAGGCCGCCACCGCGCTCCGAGCCGGACCCACCCCGCCCCCCTCGCGCCGAAGGGCCCTCCCACGGGACCCTGCCCACGTCCGGTGGCCCCCGGCTGCGCTGTCAGCTCTACCCAGCCCCTGCACTGGGCCCGGCTCGCCTGGAGCTCTGGGACCCCCCCGGCCGCGCTGTCAGCTCTACCCAGCCCCTGCGCTGGGCCCGGCTCGCCTGGAGCTCTGGGAGCCCCCCGGCCGCGCTGTCAGCTCTTCCCAGCCCCTGCGCTGGGCCCGGCTCGCCTGGAGCTCTGGGACCCCCCCCCCGGCCGCGCTGTCAGCTCTTCCCAGCCCCTGCGCTGGGCCCGGCTCGCCTGGAGCTCTGGGACCCCCCCCCCGGCCGCGCTGTCAGCTCTTCCCAGCCCCTGCGCTGGGCCCGGCTCGCCTGGAGCTCTGGGAGCCCCCCGGCCGCGCTGTCAGCTCTTCCCAGCCCCTGCGCTGGGCCCGGCTCGCCTGGAGCTCTGGGACCCCCCCGGCCGCGCTGTCAGCTCTACCCAGCCCCTGCGCTGGGCCCGGCTCGCCTGGAGCTCTGGGACCCCCCCGGCCGCGCTGTCAGCTCTACCCAGCCCCTGCGCTGGGCCCGGCTCGCCTGGAGCTCTGGGACCCCCCCGGCCGCGCTGTCAGCTCTTCCCAGCCCCTGCACTGGGCCCGGCTCGCCTGGAGCTCTGGGACCCCCCCGGCCGCGCTGTCAGCTCTTCCCAGCCCCTGCACTGGGCCCGGCTCGCCTGGAGCTCTGGGACCCCCCCGGCCGCGCTGTCAGCTCTTCCCAGCCCCTGCACTGGGCCCGGCTCGCCTGGAGCTCTGGGACCCCCCCGGCCGCGCTGTCAGCTCTTCCCAGCCCCTGCACTGGGCCCGGCTCGCCTGGAGCTCTGGGACCCCCCCGGCCGCGCTGTCAGCTCTTCCCAGCCCCTGCGCTGGGCCCGGCTCGCCTGGAGCTCTGGGAGCCCCCCCGGCCGCGCTGTCAGCTCTACCCAGCCCCTGCGCTGGGCCCGGCTCGCCTGGAGCTCTGGGACCCCCCCGGCCGCGCTGTCAGCTCTACCCAGCCCCTGCGCTGGGCCCGGCTCGCCTGGAGCTCTGGGACCCCCCCCGGCCGCGCTGTCAGCTCTTCCCAGCCCCTGCGCTGGGCCCGGCTCGCCTGGAGCTCTGGGACCCCCCCG
Organism: Pelodiscus sinensis; assembly: GCF_052426305.1. Taxonomy (NCBI): domain Eukaryota; kingdom Metazoa; phylum Chordata; order Testudines; family Trionychidae; genus Pelodiscus; species Pelodiscus sinensis. The sequence goes on along the minus strand of NC_143064.1, from coordinate 1,567,091 downwards.
GCCGCGCTGTCAGCTCTTCCCAGCCCCTGCGCTGGGCCCGGCTCGCCTGGAGCTCTGGGAGCCCCCCGGCCGCGCTGTCAGCTCTTCCCAGCCCCTGCGCTGGGCCCGGCTCGCCTGGAGCTCTGGGAGCCCCCCGGCCGCGCTGTCAGCTCTTCCCAGCCCCTGCTCTGGGCCCGGCTCGCCTGGAGCTCTGGGAGCCCCCCGGCCGCGCTGTCAGCTCTTCCCAGCCCCTGCGCTGGGCCCGGCTCGCCTGGAGCTCTGGGACCCCCCCGGCCGCGCTGTCAGCTCTACCCAGCCCCTGCACTGGGCCCGGCTCGCCTGGAGCTCTGGGACCCCCCCGGCCGCGCTGTCAGCTCTTCCCAGCCCCTGCGCTGGGCCCGGCTCGCCTGGAGCTCTGGGAGCCCCCCGGCCGCGCTGTCAGCTCTACCCAGCCCCTGCGCTGGGCCCGGCTCGCCTGGAGCTCTGGGACCCCCCCGGCCGCGCTGTCAGCTCTACCCAGCCCCTGCGCTGGGCCCGGCTCGCCTGGAGCTCTGGGACCCCCCCGGCCGCGCTGTCAGCTCTTCCCAGCCCCTGCGCTGGGCCCGGCTCGCCTGGAGCTCTGGGAGCCCCCCGGCCGCGCTGTCAGCTCTTCCCAGCCCCTGCGCTGGGCCCGGCTCGCCTGGAGCTCTGGGACCCCCCCCCCCGGCCGCGCTGTCAGCTCTACCCAGCCCCTGCCCTGGGCCCGGCTCGCCTGGAGCTCTGGGAGCCCCCCCCGGCCGCGCTGTCAGCTCTACCCAGCCCCTGCGCTGGGCCCGGCTCGCCTGGAGCTCTGGGAGCCCCCCCGGCCGCGCTGTCAGCTCTACCCAGCCCCTGCACTGGGCCCGGCTCGCCTGGAGCTCTGGGAGCCCCCCGGCCGCGCTGTCAGCTCTACCCAGCCCCTGCACTGGGCCCGGCTCGCCTGGAGCTCTGGGACCCCCCCGGCCGCGCTGTCAGCTCTTCCCAGCCCCTGCGCTGGGCCCGGCTCGCCTGGAGCTCTGGGAGCCCCCCGGCCGCCCTGTCAGCTCTACCCAGCCCCTGCGCTGGGCCCGGCTCGCCTGGAGCTCTGGGAGCCCCCCCGGCCGCGCTGTCAGCTCTACCCAGCCCCTGCACTGGGCCCGGCTCGCCTGGAGCTCTGGGAGCCCCCCGGCCGCGCTGTCAGCTCTACCCAGCCCCTGCACTGGGCCCGGCTCGCCTGGAGCTCTGGGACCCCCCCGGCCGCGCTGTCAGCTCTTCCCAGCCCCTGCACTGGGCCCGGCTCGCCTGGAGCTCTGGGACCCCCCCGGCCGCGCTGTCAGCTCTTCCCAGCCCCTGCGCTGGGCCCGGCTCGCCTGGAGCTCTGGGAGCCCCCCGGCCGCGCTGTCAGCTCTTCCCAGCCCCTGCGCTGGGCCCGGCTCGCCTGGAGCTCTGGGAGCCCCCCCGGCCGCGCTGTCAGCTCTTCCCAGCCCCTGCGCTGGGCCCGGCTCGCCTGGAGCTCTGGGAGCCCCCCGGCTGCGCTGTCAGCTCTTCCCAGCCCCTGCACTGGGCCCGGCTCGCCTGGAGCTCTGGGACCCCCCCGGCCGCGCTGTCAGCTCTTCCCAGCCCCTGCGCTGGGCCCGGCTCGCCTGGAGCTCTGGGAGCCCCCCCGGCCGCGCTGTCAGCTCTACCCAGCCCCTGCGCTGGGCCCGGCTCGCCTGGAGCTCTGGGACCCCCCCGGCCGCGCTGTCAGCTCTTCCCAGCCCCTGCGCTGGGCCCGGCTCGCCTGGAGCTCTGGGAGCCCCCCCCCCCGGCCGCGCTGTCAGCTCTTCCCAGCCCCTGCGCTGGGCCCGGCTCGCCTGGAGCTCTGGGACCCCCCCCCCCCCCCGGCCGCGCTGTCAGCTCTACCCAGCCCCTGCACTGGGCCCGGCTCGCCTGGAGCTCTGGGACCCCCCGGCCGCGCTGTCAGCTCTACCCAGCCCCTGCACTGGGCCCGGCTAGCCTGGAGCTCTGGGAGCCCCCCCGGCCGCGCTGTCAGCTCTTCCCAGCCCCTGCACTGGGCCCGGCTCGCCTGGAGCTCTGGGACCCCCCCGGCCGCGCTGTCAGCTCTTCCCAGCCCCTGCGCTGGGCCCGGCTCGCCTGGAGCTCTGGGAGCCCCCCCGGCCGCGCTGTCAGCTCTTCCCAGCCCCTGCGCTGGGCCCGGCTCGCCTGGAGCTCTGGGAGCCCCCCGGCCGCGCTGTCAGCTCTTCCCAGCCCCTGCACTGGGCCCGGCTCGCCTGGAGCTCTGGGAGCCCCCCGGCCGCGCTGTCAGCTCTACCCAGGCCCTGCACTGGGCCCGGCTCGCCTGGAGCTCTGGGACCCCCCCGGCCGCGCTGTCAGCTCTTCCCAGCCCCTGCGCTGGGCCCGGCTCGCCTGGAGCTCTGGGAGCCCCCCGGCCGCGCTGTCAGCTCTACCCAGGCCCTGCACTGGGCCCGGCTCGCCTGGAGCTCTGGGACCCCCCCGGCCGCGCTGTCAGCTCTTCCCAGCCCCTGCACTGGGCCCGGCTCGCCTGGAGCTCTGGGACCCCCCCGGCCGCGCTGTCAGCTCTTCCCAGCCCCTGCACTGGGCCCGGCTCGCCTGGAGCTCTGGGACCCCCCCCGGCCGCGCTGTCAGCTCTACCCAGCCCCTGCACTGGGCCCGGCTCGCCTGGAGCTCTGGGAGCCCCCCGGCCGCGCTGTCAGCTCTTCCCAGCCCCTGCGCTGGGCCCGGCTCGCCTGGAGCTCTGGGACCCCCCCGGCCGCGCTGTCAGCTCTTCCCAGCCCCTGCGCTGGGCCCGGCTCGCCTGGAGCTCTGGGACCCCCCCGGCCGCGCTGTCAGCTCTACCCAGCCCCCGCACTGGGCCCGGCTCGCCTGGAGCTCTGGGACCCCCCCGGCCGCGCTGTCAGCTCTACCCAGCCCCTGCGCTGGGCCCGGCTCGCCTGGAGCTCTGGGACCCCCCCCGGCCGCGCTGTCAGCTCTACCCAGCCCCTGCACTGGGCCCGGCTCGCCTGGAGCTCTGGGACCCCCCCGGCCGCGCTGTCAGCTCTTCCCAGCCCCTGCGCTGGGCCCGGCTCGCCTGGAGCTCTGGGAGCCCCCCGGCCGCGCTGTCAGCTCTACCCAGCCCCTGCACTGGGCCCGGCTCGCCTGGAGCTCTGGGAGCCCCCCGGCCGCGCTGTCAGCTCTACCCAGCCCCTGCGCTGGGCCCGGCTCGCCTGGAGCTCTGGGAGCCCCCCCCCCCCCCCCCCGGCCGCGCTGTCAGCTCTTCCCAGCCCCTGCGCTGGGCCCGGCTCGCCTGGAGCTCTGGGAGCCCCCCGGCCGCGCTGTCAGCTCTACCCAGCCCCTGCGCTGGGCCCGGCTCGCCTGGAGCTCTGGGAGCCCCCCGGCCGCTCGCTGCCTGTGTCACTCTCCCAGGGGACCCTGGCAGCCGGCCGAGGCAGGTTCCTTTGTCACTTCTCCACGGGCCCCTCGCCCACAGGAACCTGGGCCGCCCTCTGCTCTGGGTCCCAGCTCAGGGACGCTCAGGTCTGCACAACCCTGAACCTTCTGCCTTTTCCTTGCTGCCTTCTGGCTCTGCCGGCCAGTGTCCGCGCTGCCAGACGCCCTGCCTTGCCCAGCCCTCCCGCTTGTTCCTGCCTTTCCCAGGCTGGCAGCGTGGCTGGCCCACTGTGGGGTGAGCCCCTGCCCCAGGCCCCTGGCCCCCACATGCTGCTGGGCCTGGCAGGAGGGCCCCCGGCCGGGGATCTGCCCGCAAGCCGTGGGCTGGGCGGGGGTGTGCAGCGTGCGTGGGGCCCAGCCGACGCGTGTGCTGCTGGCAGGGTGAACGACTGCGTCCTGCGGGTGAACGAGGTGGACGTCTCCGAGGTGGTGCACAGCAAGGCGGTGGAGGCGCTGAAGGAGGCGGGGCCCGTGGTGCGGCTGGTGGTGCGGCGGAGGCAGCCCCCGCCTGAGACTATCATGGAAGTGAACCTGATGAAAGGGCCCAAAGGTGAGATCCTGGCAGGGGCTGCGGCGGCCTAACCCCGCCCCAGTCACAGGCCGCGGGCTGAGGGGCGGGGCTGTGGGGCAGGGATGAGGGGCGGGGCTGTGGGACGGGGCTGTGGGACAGGGATGAGGGGCAGGGATGAGGGACGGGGCTGTGGGGCAGTGATGAGGGGCGGGGCTGTGGGGCAGGGCTGTGGGACAGGGATGAGGGGCAGGTATGAGGGGCGGGGCTGTGGGGCAGGGCTGTGGGGCAGGGATGAGGGGCAGGGATGAGGGACGGGGCTGTGGGGCAGGGCTGTGGGACAGGGATGAGGGGCAGGGATGAGGGGCGGGGCTGTGGGGCAGGGCTGTGGGGCAGGGATGAGGGGCAGGGATGAGGGGCGGGGCTGTGGGGCAGGGCTGTGGGACAGGGATGAGGGGCAGGGATGAGGGGCGGGGCTGTGGGGCAGGGCTGTGGGGCAGGGATGAGGGGCAGGGATGAGGGACGGGGCTGTGGGGCAGTGATGAGGGGCGGGGCTGTGGGGTGGGGCTGTGGGACAGGGATGAGGGGCAGGTATGAGGGGCGGGGCTGTGGGGCAGGGCTGTGGGGCAGGGATGAGGGGCGGGGCTGAGGGGCGGGGCTGTGGGACAGGGATGAGGGGCAGGGATGAGGGGCGGGGCTGTGGGGCAGGGATGAGGGGCAGGGATGAGGGGCGGGGCTGTGGGACAGGACTGAGGGGCGGGGCTGTGGGGCAGGGATGAGGGGCGGGGCTGTGGGGCAGGGCTGAGGGGCGGGGCTGTGGGACAGGGATGAGGGGCGGGGATGAGGGGCGGGGCTGTGGGGCAGGGATGAGGGGCGGGGCTGAGGGGCAGGGATGAGGGGCGGGGCTGTGGGACAAGGATGAGGGGCAGGGATGTGGGGCAGGGATGAGGGGCGGGGCTGAGGGGCAGGGATGAGGGGCGGGGCTGAGGGGCGGGGCTGTGGGGCAGGGATGAGGGGTGGGGCTGTGGGACAGGGATGAGGGGCGGGGCTGTGGGGCAGGGATGAGGGGTGGGGCTGTGGGACAGGGATGAGGGGCGGGGCTGAGGGGCAGGGATGAGGGGCGGGGCTGTGGGACAGGGATGAGGGGCGGGGCTGTGGGACAGGGCTGAGGGGCGGGGCTGAGGGGCAGGGATGAGGGGCGGGGCTGTGGGACAGGGCTGAGGGGCAGGGATGAGGGGCGGGGCTGAGGGGCAGGGCTGAGGGGCGGGGCTGTGGGACAGGGATGAGGGGCGGGGCTGAGGGGCAGGGATGAGGGGCGGGGCTGAGGGGCAGGGATGAGGGGCGGGGCTGTGGGACAGGGCTGAGGGGCAGGGCTGAGGGGCGGGGCTGAGGGGCAGGGCTGAGGGGCGGGGCTGTGGGGCAGGGCCGAGCTGAGCGGGGTCTGGGGACCTGTGCAGCAGTTTTCCCTGCGCCCCTCGGACAGGCGTGTGGTAGCCGGAGCGCCCTGCCCCCGGGAGCAGAGCCCCGTCCTTGCCACTCGCTCCCTGTGCCCAGCCCCGCCGGGGAGGCCCGGCCAGAGACGCTGCAGGGGGCCCAGGCCGAGGAGCCGGCCGAGCTCAGGGCGCCCCGGCAGGGTTTTCGGCTCCCCGCCAGCGACTCCTCTTGTTCCCCGCAGGGCTGGGCTTCAGCATCGCGGGCGGGATCGGAAACCAGCACATCCCAGGCGACAACAGCATCTACATCACCAAGATCATCGAGGGGGGGGCCGCGCAGAAGGACGGGCGGCTGCAGATCGGGGACCGGCTGCTGGCGGTGAGCGCGCCTCCCTCGGCCCCGCAGCCCAGCGCAGGTCGCCCAGGTGGCAGCTCCGAACCTCGGCCTGGGCCTCGCCTTCTCCGGACTCCTGCCCGGGCCCTGGCCGCCTGGGGCCCAGCGGGGCCATGAGCCGGCCTTGCGGCTTTGTCCGTACACTGCCGAGTGGGGCGCCCCAGGAGGGCAGCCGAAGGGCTGGGCAGCGTGTGCGGGAGCTGGCGAATCTGGCCCAGGCTGGTCTGTTGCAGACACGGTGACTGTCCCAGCAGGGCTGGCACCGCCACACACAGGCCGGGGCAGCTTGTTCCGGAGGAGGCTCGCGGGGGCCGCCAGGGGCGGGGCTGCTATGAGGGGTGCAAGCGCCGAAGAGGAGCCTCTGTTAGGAGCCCGGGTTGGGTGTCCCGCCGAGTGGGCGCCGGGGTGCTGGGTCTCATTGTTGCGGGCTGGCTCGTTGGAGGGTGTAACGACTGCGCTGGGGGGTTAGTGCGCTGGGGGCACACCCCACAGGCGCAGGGCCCGTGGGTCTGGAAGGGAGTTCTGTCGGGAGGGCGGGACCCTTTGGCACCTGTTGCCCTGGCTGCGGGGCGTGTGCTGACGAGCTGGACGCGGGGGGGTTGGAAGGCCAGAAAAGGGGGCTCAGGAAAGAGTCTTTCAGGCGGGTCCCCATCGGGTACGGGATTGCTGCTCCCTGCCTGGGTCTGTGGCGCTGAGAATCTGCCCCTCGCAAGAACAAGGGGCCAGGTCCCCGGGGAGGCGCGTCAGGTCTCCCTGAGGATGAGCCCAGCTGGGCAGGGCAGGCTGAGCAGGACGAAAGCAGCGAGCAGGCGGGCACTGCGGGACGGAGCTGTGCCACCTCGCCTGGGCTCAGGCCTGGGAGCCGATGGGCAGGGACCCAGGGGGCCTAGCCGCAGGGGCGGAGGGCTCTGTGGTGGTGGCCGGGAGGTGGGAGAGAGCCCAGGGGAGAGCAGCAGGCGGGAGGGCCGTCAGACCATGCAGCAGGGGGTCCCTAGGCTGGAACCCGGAGGCGGGGGGGCCCGAGGGCCCTACCTGCTGCAGGGTAGGGGCCTGCTCGGGGCTGTGGCGTGGAAGGCGGCCTGGGGACCCCTGCTCAGCGGGACTCTGGTACCCCAGAAGGCGCCATGAGAGATCCCTGGGGCCAGCTGGCTGCAGCAGGCGATGTGCCTAGCAGCTGGGGAGCAAACTGCAGCTAATGTGCCCCCCCCCCGGAGCCGCCTCGCCTGGGAGAGTCCGGGGGGGTCACGGGCCTGCCTGGGACACGCTGAGTCCGTCCTTTCTCTCCTCCCGCTCCTCCCCCTCTCACACCCGTGTCCCCCCACCCGCCGCTCTCTTGCAGGTGAATAACACCAACCTGCAGGACGTGCGGCACGAGGAGGCGGTGGCCTCCCTGAAGAACACCTCCGACATGGTGTACCTGAAAGTGGCCAAGCCCGGCAACGTGCACCTCAACGACATGTACGCGCCCCCCGACTACGCCAGCAGTACGTACACCAGCCGGCCCCTCCGCCGCAGCGCCCGGGCGCAGAGCCAGGCCCGGCGGGGCCGGGGGAGGGGGCACGTGAGTCTGGAAAGGCCACGGGGGCCGGGGGCACAGCGGGGCGTGGGCCCAGCACGCCTGCCCCTGATCTTGTCTCTTCCTTCTCTGCAGCCTTCTCAGCCTTGGCCGATAACCACATAAGCCATAACCCCAGTCTGGGTTACCTCGGCAGCGCTGAGAGCAAACCCGCCTACCCCGCCCCCCCGCAGGCCACCCCGTCCCGGTACTCGCCCGTCCCTCGACACATGATCGGGGAGGAGGACTTCACCAGGTGAGCAGGGGCTGGGGGGACACCGCAGGGGAAACGCTCCCGGAGCTCCCCCATTACCCCCACACCAGATACCCCCGTTCCCAGGGTGCAGGCCTAGCCGCTCCAGTCCAGGCCCCCCACTGCCTTCTGCAGGCTGAGGTGCAGCCTTCCCGTCTGTGGGCTGCGGGGTCTTTCTCCAGGGAAGGAGCCTTACACAGTGATACCCTCCGCCTGCTGATGAGCCCCCCAGCACAGAGCGCCCCCAGGGCTCCCCACTCCCCAGGAGGCCAGGCAGGACTCCCACTGCAGCGCGGTGCCACTGGCACGGGGCCGGCTGCTCTGATCTTGGAGCTGGGGCCTGGCGCTGGTTCCCGAAGAACTTCCTTTGGGCCCCAGTTTACGGTGAAAACCGAGGCCGGCTCAGCTCTGCCGGCGCCTGTTATTTCACTAACCAGTCGTGACACGCTGCGCCGGGATTACCACCGCCCGAGTTGATCTACACCTAGCAACATTAATTGTCCAGCATCCAGGACCGGTTCCAGCCCAGAGAGAGACCCCACAGAGAGCAGGGACGTCGGGCACCGTGGCAGGAGGCGGGTACCCCAGCCCCAGCTAGGGTATGTCTACACTACCACCCTAGTTCGAACTAGGGTGGTAATGTAGTCAACCGGAGTTGCAAATGAAGCCCGGGATTTGAATTTCCCGGGCTTCATTTGCATCTTGCCGGGCGCCGCCATTTTCACGAGGAGTAACGGTAGTTCAGAATAGGAAGCCTAGTCGAACTACCTAGTCCGTGCCACGTGTAGCCGCGCGGCACGGAGTCCGAACTAGCAGACATTTAAAAATGGCGGCGCCCGGCAAGATGCAAATGAAGCCCGGGAAATTCAAATCCCGGGCTTCATTTGCAACTCCGGTTGGCTACATTCCCACCCTAGTTGGAACTAGCGGGGTAGTGTAGACAGACCCCTAGTGAGAAGCAGTTTCTGGCCAGACGAGCCAGTGTTCTTGGCCCATCTCGAGCTCTGCTTCTTTGCTGTGACACAGGGCGCCTTTGGGCTGGAATTGCCTCCTCGCAGACGGTGCGACTCTACCGCAATGCAGTTAGAGGCCAGGTCCATCGATGGCTGCGAGCCAGGCAGGGCAGGCAGCGGGTCATTGAGGAGCCTTTGGCCATTATCTTTGAAAAGTCGTGGAGATCGGGAGAGATCCCGGATGACTGGAAAGAGGCAAATGTAGTGCCCATCTTCAGAAAAGGGAAGAAGGATGATCCAGGGAACTATAGGCCGGTCAGTCTTACCTCGGTTCCTGGAAAAATCCTGGAAGGGATCCTTAAGGAATCCATATTGAGGCACTTGGAAGAGGGGAAGGTGATTAGGAATAGTCAGCATGGATTCACAAAGGGCAAGTCGTGCCTGACCAATCTGATTAGCTTCTATGCTGAGGTAACTGGCTCAGTGGACATGGGGAAGTCAGTGGATGTGATATACCTTGACTTTAGCAAGGCTTTTGATACGGTCTCCCACAATATTCTTGCCAGCAAGTTAAGGGAACATGGATTGGATAAATGGACGGTAAGATGGATAGAAAGATGGCTAGAAGGCTGGGCCCGGCGGGTAGTGATCAATGGCTCGATGTCAGGATGGCGGTCGGTTTCTAGTGGAGTGCCCCAAGGTTCGGTTCTAGGGCCGGATTTGTTCAATATCTTTATGAATGACCTGGATGAGGGGATAGATTGCACCCTCAGCAAGTTTGCGGATGACACTAAGCTGGGGGAAGAGGTAGATACGCTGGAGGGCAGGGAGAGGGTCCAGAGTGACTTAGACAAATTGGAGGATTGGGCCACAAGAAATCTGATGAACCATAGAACCATAGAATAATAGGACTGGAAGGGACCTCGAGAGGTCATCGAGTCCAGCCCCCCGCCCTCAAGGCAGGACCAAGTTCTGTCTACACCATCCCTGACAGATGTCTATCTAACCTGTTCTTAAATATCTCCAGAGAGGGAGATTCCACCACCTCCCTTGGCAATTTATTCCAATATTTGACCACCCTGACAGTTAGGAATTTTTTCCTAATGTCCAATCTAAACCTCCCCTGCTGCACTTTAAGCCCATTACTCCTTGTCCTGTCCTCAGAAACAAAGAGGAACAAGTTTTCTCCTTCCTCCTTGTGACACCCTTTTAGATATTTGAAAACCGCTATCATGTCCCCCCTTAATCTTCTTTTTTCCAAACTAAACAAGCCCAGTTCATGAAGCCTGGCTTCATAGGTCATGTTCTCTAAACCTTTAATCATTCTTGTCGCTCTTCTCTGCACCCTTTCTAATTTCTCCACATCTTTCTTGAAATGTGGCGCCCAGAACTGGACACAGTACAGGCAGTCCCCGGGTTACGTACAAGATAGGGACTGTAGGTTTGTTCTTAAGTTGAATCTGTATGTAAGTCGGAACTGGCGTCCAGATTCAGACACTGCTGAAACTGACCGCCAGTTCTGACTTACATACAGAATCAACTTAAGAACCCCAGGTGTCCCCAAGTCAGCTGCTGCTGAAACTGATCAGCAGCTGATTCCAGGAACCCCGGGGCAGAGCAACTCTGCCTGGGGCTTCCTGTAGTCAGTGCTGGTCAGTTTCAGCAGAAGCTGACTTGGGGACGCCTGGGGCAGAGCAGCTGGGGTGCTGCTGGGTTGCTCCAGTAGCGCTGCTCCTCGGTGCTACTGGACTAACCCAGCAGCACCCCATCTGCTCTGCCCCAGGCGTCCTGATTCAGCCGCTGCTGAAACTGACCAGCAGCGGCTGAATCAGGACCTGGGGCAGAGCAGCTGGGGTGCTGCCGGGTTGGTCCAGTAGTGCCCAGAGCGGGCACTGCAGGACCAATCGGCAGCGCCCCAGCTGCTCTGCCCCAGAGTCCAAAACAAAAGCCTGGTCTGCTGGGGGGGGGGGAGCACACTAGCTGCGCCCCCCCCCCCCCAGCAGACCAGGGACACGGGGAGCAGAGCCGCAGCGGCAGCGGGGTGCCGTGCCTCTGAGGCTTTGCTCTGGCAATTGCTCTGGCAAAGCCTCAGAGGCGAGGGACCCCGCCGCGACTGCGGCTTCAGTCCGGGAGCCTGTGGTCTGCTGGGGACGGTCCCCAGCAGACCACAGGCACCCAGATTGAAGCGGCAGCAGCGGCGGTTCCCCGCGCCTCTGAGGCTTTGCTCTGGCAAAGCCTCAGAAGCGCGGGAACCCGCCCGGTGCCCCTGGTCTGCTGGAGACGGTCTCCAGCAGACCAGGGGCACCGGAGCAGCTTACGAACGGGGCTTTCTCGCCCCGACTTCCGAGGCGAGAAAGCCCCGTTCGTAAGTGCGGATCCGACGTAAGTCGGATCCGCGTAAGTCGGGGACTGCCTGTACTCCAGCTGAGGCCTAACTAGTGCAGAGTAGAGCGGCAGAATGACTTCACGAGTTTTGCTTACAACACACCTGTTGATACAACCTAGAATCATATTTGCTTTTTTTGCAACAGCATCACACTGTTGACTCATATTCAACTTGTGGTCCACTATGACCCCTAGATCCCTTTCCACCATGCTCCTTCCTAGACAGTCGCTTCCCATCTTGTATGTATGGAACTGATTTTTCCTTCCTAAGTGGAGCACTTTGCATTTCTCTTTATTAAACCTCATCCTGTTTACCTCTGAGCATTTCTCTAACTTGCTAAGGTCATTTTGAATTATGTCCCTATCCTCCAAAGAAGTCGCAACCCCACCCAGTTTGGTATCATCTGCAAACTTAATAAGCGTACTCTCTATCCCAATATCTACATCATTGATGAAGATGAGGTTCAACAAGGACAAGTGCAGAGTCCTGCACTTGGGACGGAAGAATCCCAAACATTGGTACAGGCTGGGGACCGACTGGCTAAGTAGCAGTTCAGCAGAAAAGGACCTGGGGGCTACAGTGGATCAGAACCTGGATATGAGTCAGCAGGGCGCCCTTGTAGCCAAGAAGGCTAATGGCATATTAGGCTGCATTAGGAGGAGCATTGCCAGCAGATCCAGAGAAGTGATTATTCCCCTTTATTCGGCTCTGGTGAGGCCACATCTGGAGTATTGTGTCCAGTTCTGGGCCCCCCACTACAGAAAGGATGTGGACGCGTTGGAGAGGGTCCAGTGGAGGGCACCAAAATGCTGAGGGGGCTGGAGCACATGACCTATGAGGAGAGACTGAGGGACTTGGGTCTGTTTAGTCTGCAGAAGAGAAGAGTGAGGGGGGATTTGAGAGCAGCCTGCAACTTCCTGAAGGGAGGTTCCAGAGAGGATGGAGAGAGGCTGTTCTCAGTGGGGGCAGATGGCAGAACAAGGAGCAATGGGCTCAAGTTGTGGTGGGAGAGGTCCAGGTTGGATATTAGGAAAAACTATTTCACTAGGCAGATGGTGAAGCGCTGGGCTGGGTTCCCTAGGGAGGGGGTGGAGTCTCCATCCCTAGAGGTGTTTAAGTCTCGGCTTGACAAAGCCCTGGCTGGGTTGATTTAGTTGGGATTGGTCCTGCCTTGGGCAGGGGGCTGGACTTGCTGACTCCTGAGGGCTCTTGCAGCTCGATGGTTCTCTGATTCTGTGATCACGTGAGGATTCCCCGCTCTGTTCCCTCCCTCGGGGGCACCTGGCCCTGGCTGCTGTGGGCCGACAGGGCGCTGGGCTGGGCGGGCCTTGGTCTGACCCGGCCTGGCCGCTCGGATGTTCAGGTTTGATGGGAGGTGGGGATGTGCCTCCAGGCTTCGCAGCGGCAGCTGCTGCTCTCGTCTGGCTGTAGAGGGAGGCTTCAGGCCTTCCCACACTGCTACAGCAAAACCACATGGCTCCATCCTGGACCCCGTTTCCCGCCCTCCCGCTCTGCTAGTCCAGGGGGCCGTGGGGGAGGGGCAGTGTTCTGGCCTAGCGACACCGCCCCATGCCCCAGGCGTAGGGCGCTGGGGGCTCCTAGCGCAGCATGAGCCATTAGCATTGCAGACGCTCCTCGGGGCCGGGCCTGTGGCTGGGCGTGTCTCCGGCCGCGGGGGTCTTCGTGCGGGGCCCATTGCTGTCTGGCCTTCCTAGGGGGAGGCACATTCCTGGGGACAGAGGGGCTGAAGCAGCTCTGCCCCGCCCCCGCAGGCCCTCCAGCCGGGAGCAGGGGCGGGGGACACGCAGAAGCAGTGACTGTGCCGGGGGTTGGGAGGCGGTGCCAGTTCTGGCCACTAGGGGGCGCTGCTGCGCACAGTGAGGGACACTGCCCGGGAGGGCGCTCGCAGCGATGCCAGGCTGTCAGTGGGGATGGCAGCCCTGGCCCGTCCCCTGTCTCCCCCCCCGGGCGGACGAGCCCCCCGCTGCCCCTGCTCTGGCGGGAAGCTGCACACTCCGCAGGCCCGGGCGGGAGACGTCCTGCGTGGGGAGAGCCCAGACAGCAGCTCCCCGCCGGACCGAGCGCCGCGGAGCCCGCGCAGGCTCCCCTGCTGCCTGAGAAGCCGTCGCCTCCGGCCCAGGGGTCTGTCTCTCCCGGCCGGGCGAGCCGTGCAGGCCAGAGACCCAGCGCTCGCCTCTCGGCGCCGAGCCTGGCCGCGCCCTGCGGGGAGCAGCGTGGAGTCCGGCGCCGTTTTCCCTCGTGTTAGCCCCCCCCAGCAGCCTGCAGCACTGCCCCAGTGGTGGGCCTGGGGGTGAGCGGAGGGGAGACATACAATCAGAGTCCTGGCCTTTCCGTGGCCACCGGGGTCCTGCGCTGCCGCGCGGGTCGGGTGCTGGGGCTGCAGCGTGCTACTCCCCCGGCACACCGGCCTCCACACGCAGGCGAGGGAACGAGAGGCTGAGCCCAGGTCCCCGCCAGGGAGACGTTCGACGTCAGGCGGCTCCAGCCAGGTGGATTGGGTAGCTGGAGTCGCCGCGCCTCGGGCGCCGTCCCCACAGCGGCAGCTCCCAGCAGCTCGCCTTACGCCTTGAGGAGCCGCAGTTCCAGCGCCCACGGGGGGCCCTTGGGTTCCTTACTAGCCCCGCTAAACGGAACGCTGGGAGACGCCTCTGGAGTGTCCCTCCGGCGGTAGGGATAGCCGGGGCCTGGCATGTGGGCAGGGCACCCGAGGTCCCGCCCAGCACTTGGCCTCAGGCTGCCGTGTGAGACGCTGCCCGAGCCGGTCAGAGGGGAGCCCGAGAGGGTCGCCAAGGCCTCAGGCCCCGGGCGGCTGGAGCTTGGCTCTGGCCTGCGGCAGTCACACGGGGCAGCCCCTTGCCGGGTGTGCTGCGTTACCCGGGCAGGCCGTCTCCCTGGCTGGGCCCCCGTGCGCAGGGCTGCCACAGTCCGCTGGCCCCCCCGGCGACGCGCCCTGAAGGCAGGCCAGGCGAAGGGCAGTGGGTGCTGACGGCACTGCAGTGACCGAGAGCCGGGCGCCCCTCCGCGGCCAATCCCAGTGCTGCGGCAGCCCCGCTCTTTAGGCACGCACGGGGGGCACACCGCCCTGTCCCGGGACGTTGTCATGCCTACAACGCGGAGCTAAGCCTCTGGCAGCCCCATCCCACTCCAGGAGGCTCCACTCAGCCGCCCGCCCGCCCGCCGCGCACCCCTCGGCTGCCAGGGCAGCACAAACTGAGCATGCGAGAACCGCGCCCAGCCACCCCAGAGCTCCAGCGCTTGCCAGGGCCGGCCGGGAGGTGGCTCGTGGAGGGTGGGTGCAGGAGAGGCGTGCTGGAGGCAGTGTAGACGAAGGGGGCTCGGGGTGTCTCTGGTCAGGCGCTCAGAGAGGGAGGCTCTGACCACGATCGCTTGGGAGGTGTCTTCTCCGGCAGGGTTCCTGCGCTGGGGCGGGGCGAGAGCCCCCTGCGCCCTGGCGACGCGCCGGGCGAGTGATGTCGTCTCTCCTGCCCTGCCCGGCAGGCAGCAGCCAGTCCCCTTGTGGGCGTCAGGGCTCTGCTACTTGCCCCTCCAGCGGGCGGTGCGAGCGGTGCTTGGGGAACAGGCGGAGGCTGCTGCTCCAGCAGATGGTGGACGTCAGTCGGTGGTTTTGCCCATTTTGGGGAGCAGTGGGTCCGCCCCCCTGCGCTGTCATGGGATGCTGAGTTAGCCCCCGGATCCCCTGTGTTCAGAGGGTGCCCGCGAGGCGCTCTGGGGCTGGGCTGGCGTTCCGATGCCTTCGCGCCCCTCTGCTCTCCAGAGGGGCCCCAGGCCAGAGGGGTTAACACCGGCCGGGATCTCAGCGCAGTGCTCCCTTGGCTCCGCCCTGGGCGTGCGTGAGGGTGGCTGTGCCCGGGCGGTGTAGGCAGAGGGGGTGTCTAGACTACAGGGTTTTGTTGACAGATACTGTTGACAAAGCTTCTGTCGACAAAGAGCGTCTACACTACAACCAGTTCTGTCGCCAAAGCAAGCCGCTTTGTCGACATGACAGTGTGGACGCAAAGGACAGTGTAGATGCAATAACGCCTTCTGGCGACAGAACTGTTGATAAAAGGCGTTATTCCTCGGAGAATGAGGTTTACCAGCTCGACAAAACTGCTGAGTTTTCTCGACGTTATGTCGACAGAACTCAAAGGCAGTGTGGACGCAGGTTTAGTTTTGTCGACAAAACCCTGTAGTCTAGACACACCCAGGGAGGCCTGGGCCCTGCGCGGCCCCAGGAGGGACGGCAAAGCCAGGCAGACGGGGGGGGGGGGGGGGGGAGGAGCACTCAGAACATTCCTGCTCCTCGCGCGGCCCCGTGGGAGCAGGCGCCGCAGCGCAGCGATGTTCACCGCTACCGTCTCCTCGTCCATGTCCCACGGGGGACCCCAGTGCCCCCTCCCTCCCTCCCTCCCAGCAGCAGCCTGGCCACAGGAAGAAAGGGGAGCGCAGGTACCGTTCTGGCAGCCCGAGGGCCATCAGCCGGGAGAGGCTGGGTGAGGCGCCTGGCTGGGCCCATGCTGGATCCGGCCGAGTCCGAGCCACTCCTGGCGTTTTGGCTTGTCTTGGGACGGCCTAGCAGCGAGGGGCCCACAGCCCCGTTAGCGGCACCGGCCGTAGAGCAGACGGAGCTGGAGGGGCTGCAATGGGGGGACGCCAGCCCCCAGGGTCTGGTGCTGAGCAGGGGTGGGCAGAGGCTTGTCCTGAGGGTCGCTGCACGCCGGGGCCGGGCGAGAGGCTCCAGGCCCGGACCAGCCCTCCTTAGTTGTCCTGCTTCACCCAGTGTCTGTGCTAACCCTTTCCCTGGTTCAGCCGGGCGGCCTGCCCTCCATCTCACGCCCCGGGCGGGCGAGCGGCTGGGGTCAGCACTGGAAGGCAGGGGCTGGGCCGGAGGGGGGCTGTGAACGGGCAGGGAGTGGGCCGGCCAGCCGGCCTTTGGCTGTTCTCGGGGTGCAAGTCCGGCTGATGCAGCTGTGGTGTGCAGCCCCGGCCCTCGCACTCCCCAGGGCTGGCCCCTCCCTTCCCCAGCTCCTTCCCTCCCCGCACGGAGAGGCCTGTTGAGCCGGCTGCTGAGCTCCACACGCCCCCAGCCCTTGGCCAGGCGCCCCAGGCTGCAGCCTGCCGGATGGTGCAACTCCCGGCCCTGCGCTGTGATTTGCTGCCTTCCCATTGCTGGCTGAGGCGTGGCGAGAGGCTGAGCGCTGGGGCAGGGAGACTCAGGCCTGCTGGATTCCAGGTGTGTCAGGTGCTCAGTGGCTTCCTCCTTCCTGCACAGCTGGGAGCAGCGCGCAGCCCCCCCTCCCCCGCGGCCTGGCTGGCACTTGTGTCCTTCCTCTGAATGTCTGCTGTCTGCTCCCACAGAGAGCCCCGGAAGATCATCCTGCACAAAGGCTCCACCGGCTTGGGCTTCAACATCGTGGGGGGAGAGGATGGAGAGGGGATCTTCGTCTCCTTCATCCTGGCCGGCGGCCCTGCCGACCTCAGCGGGGAGCTGCGGAGAGGAGACCGCATTCTGTCGGTGAGTCCCGGCCCGCTGCCCGGTCGGCCGCGGGGCTCGTGGGCCCGGAGAGCTGCGTGATGGCCAGCTGCCTGCCCCGGCCGCCGGCCCGTGTTCCGTATGCCGCGGGAAACGTCGCCCTCAGCCCCCTGACTGTACAGCCAGGGCAAAGCCGGGAGAGCGGGGCTGGACGTCTGGCCACGGTACGAGAGCCCTTGCGGCTGAGTCAGCCTGTGTGCAGCCCCGCTGGCGTCCCCAGGCCCAGTGGCAGCACGGCCCCTGGGTTTTCCTTGCAGCCCGGCGTGTTCCTGGGCCGCTGTGCAGCGTGAAAGCCGAGCAGTGTGGCCAGCAGAGCCCAGACCCTCGCTCCCAGTGTGAGCAGCCGCGCGGTGCAGCCCGGCAGTGGCGCTGTGCGCTCGGGGGAGCGGTGTGGCCCTGCCAGAGGGGGTTCTGGGTGTGCTCTGGCCTGGCAGGGTCTCTGGGTCTCTGGCCCGGGGCAAGAGGGTATTGCTTCCATGCAGATGAGGCCAGAGCAGATCTGGGGAACTGGATTTTCCTCCTTTCCCTGGAGTCTGGAAGATCTCACAGGGCGGAGCAGCAGTAAACAGGGTAGCACAAGGCTCGAATTCCCCTGGCCCTCCTGTCCTAGCACCTGTGTCCAGCTGCGGCAGGCCCAGGGGAGCAGAGGCTGAGGCTAGGAGTTGCAGAATGGCGGAAGGCTTGGGAGGGGAATGAGTCTCTCGGGCGTCTCCGCCCACGGGAAGGTGTGGCTGCAGAGCAGGGAGGCATACCACGCTCGCGCGCACCTGGCCGGCAACGGCACCTGGGACCGGTACTCAGCTGCCAGGCCGTGGGGCTACGTCTGCTTCTCCAGGCCTGGCTCTGAGCACTTCTGGGGGGCGGGAAGAGATCTCCCCGGCGCCGGCGTTCCCGCTGGGAAGTGACGGCATCTGGCGTAACCTGTCTGGGCTGAAATGGCAGGCGTGGCCCGGAGGCCTGGGTGCCCCGGCAGAGCAGTGAGTAAGACGCTTGCGCAGCGCGTTCTCCGCTAGCCCGGACTCTGAGGCGCAGCCCAGGAGCCCGGCCGCAGCCGAGAGCGGGTCCTGAGCAAGCGGCTGGGGAGGCAGGAGCTCTGGCTGGTGCTCTCGACGGAGCAGAGGCTGCGCTCCCCTCGGGCCCGTGCCAGAGGGGTCAGTGTGCCAGAGGGAGCGTGCTGCTTGGCCTGGTTTCTGCTCCTGCACTGGGGTCCCCACCTGTGGCTCGCGTAGCCCGGCCTCTGGCGCGCCGGCCTGTGAAGCAGACTGGCCGTGCTGACACACCCCGCCCCCGCGGGCTCGGGGAAGGGTTGAGGGAGCCCCTTCGGGGGCTGCATGGGCAGAGCAGCGTAACCAGTCAAGCTGCGCCTGCCCACAGGGCCTACGTGTGGGAAACCCCTTTGCCACATGGGCGCTAGTGGCCTCACCTCCCTGGGCTACGCCCCCCCGCTGGCTGCCGTTCTGCATCTGCACCCAGAGCTCGGCTCCAATCCAGGCACCGCAGGTGAACCCAGCGCAGCCTGAGGGTCAGTGCCCTGCGGGCCGGCCCAGCCTGGACGCACCCTGCTCCCCTGGCCCATCAGCTGCCAGTGCCCTCCTGGGCTCCCTCCCCCCTTCACCAGCAGGCCGGCCCAGGGGCAGCCACGCTGGGCTCTCGGGGAGCTGCCCGCGGCTGCAGAGCCCTGCCGGGGGGTGCCTGGGTCCTTCCCCCGGGTCTATGGGGTGAGCGAAATCTCTGCCCTGCGCTCAGCCGGCAGGCTGCTTGGGCGAACGTCAGCGCGCTCGCCAGCTGGGCTCTGTCCGCGGGCTAGGCCTGGGGCCAGGCCGCAATGGGGGGTTTCGTGGTGGGGTTGGCACAGCACTGGGGGGCGGTAGCCGGGGGCCCGCGGGGAGCAGCTGGGAGGCAGGAAGGGGGCCTTGCTGGTGAGCCGGGCGCCGTCAAGGCCTCGTGGCGATAACTAAGCAGACCCCCTTGGTGTGTGCTCAGGTGAACAGCGTCAATCTCCGGAACGCCACGCACGAGCAGGCGGCCGCAGCTCTGAAGCGGGCGGGGCAAACGGTGACCATCATCGCGCAGTACAGGCCTGAAGGTAGGAAATCGCGAGAGCTGGCGCCCGCTGCAAGGCCCGGCCGCGGGGTCCCTCCCTGCCCGGGGCCCAGCTCCCAGGCCGCCCTGCCACTGGCGTTCCTCTGGCGACTAGCCGGCGGCTCCCTGCTCCGCAGATCTCCCTCCTGCACTCAGTCCAGCAGCCCCTCCTCTGTGCCGGGACGGGAGTGGAAGCACGGGCAGCGGCGCCTAGTGGTGACTTCTGCACGTGTAACGTGGCCTGTGACGTGTCTTGATCCATGTTCTGGACGCCGGGACACAGTGTCCCTGACATGCTGCTTTTCTGCCCATCACAGCTGCCTGGGGTATGATCTAGCAAAGAGGTCACAAGGCTGTCTGGGCTTGCGGGCTCCTGCCATCCCCTATTCAAAGGGGGCAAAGCAGTCTGCTGCCCCCCTCGGCGTGCCTACTGCCCCCGCCCCCTCACTCCTGCCCCTCTTGGCGTGCCTACTGCCCCCGCCCCCTCACTCCTGCCCCCCTCGGCGTGCCTACTGCCCCCGCCCCCTCACTCCTGCCCCCCTCGGCGTGCCTACTGCCCCCGCCCCCTCACTCCTGCCCCCCTCGGCGTGTCTGCTGCCCCCACCCCCTCACTCCTGCCCCCCTCGGCGTGCCTACTGCCCCCGCCCCCTCACTCCTGCCCCCCTCGGCGTGCCTACTGCCCCCGCCCCCTCACTCCTGCCCCCCTCGGCGTGTCTCCTACCCCTGCCCCTTCAGCGTGTCTGCTGCCCCCACCATGTCCCCTACCCCTCTCGGTGTGCCTGCTGCCCCCACCCCTCTGTCCCTCACCCCTGCCCATCTCATCATGCCTCCTGCCTCCCTCCGCCCCCCTCATCATGCCTCCTGCCTCCCTCCGCCCCCCTCATCATGTCTGCTGCTCCCACCCACGTGTCCCCCACCCTTGCCCCTCTCAGTGTCCCCCCCGCCCCTTTCAGCGTGCCTGCTGCCTCCACGTCCCCCACCTCCGCCCCCCTCTGCTGCCCCTCTTGGCCTGCTGCCCCCACCCCTGTGTCCCCCACCCCTCTCAGTGTACCTGCTGCCCCCACTCCCCCCACCCCCATTCGTCATGCCTGCTGCCCCCGCCCACGTAGACTCATAGAACCATTGAGCTGGAAGAGCCCTCAGGAGTCATCAAGTCCTGCCCCCTGCTCTAGGCAGGACCAATCCCAACTAAATCAACCCAGCCAGGGCTTTGTCAAACCGAGACTTAAAACACCTCTAGGGATGGAGACTCCACTACTTCCCTAGGGAACCCAGCCCAGCGCTTCACCACCCTCCTAGGGAAATAGCTTTTCCTAATATCCAACCTGGACCTCTCCCACCACAACTTGAGACCATTGCTCCCTGTTCTGCATCTGTCACTACTGAGAACAGCCTCTCTCCAGCCTCTCTGGAACCTCCCTTCAGGCTGCTATCAGATCCCCCCTCACTCTTCTCTTCTGTAGACTGAACAAGCCCAAATCCCTCAGTCTCTCCTCATAAGTCACATGCTCCAGCCCCCTCATCATTTTGGTTGCCCTCCGCTGGACCCTCTCCAATGCGTCCACGTCCTTTCTATAGTGGGGGGCCCAGAACTGGACACAATACTCCAGATGTGGCCTCACCAGAGCCGAATAAAGGGGACTAATCACTTCTCTAGATCTGCTGGCAACGCTCCTCCTAATGCACCCTAATATGCCATTAGCCTTCCTGGCTACAAGTGCCCCCTGTAACCCCCAGGTCCTTTTCTGCAGAACTGCTACTTAGCCAGTCGGTCCCCAGCCTGTACCAATGTTTGGGATTCTTCCATCCCAAGGGCAGGACTCTGCACTTGTCCTTGTTGAACCTCATCAGATTTCTTGTGGCCCAATCCTCTAATCTGTCCGGGTCACTCTGAACCCTCTCTCTGCCCTCCAGTGTATCTACCTCTCCCCCCAGCTTAGTGTCATCTGTGAACTTGCTGAGGGTGCAATCCATCCCCTCATCCAGGTCATTCATAAAGATGTTGAACAAAACTGGTCCTAGAACCGAACCTTGGGGCACTCTGCTAGAAACCGACTGCCATCCTGACATCGAGCCGTTGGTCACTACCCATTGGGCCCGACAGTCTAGCCAGCTTTCTATCATCTTACCGTCCATTTATCCAATCCACAATCCCTTAACTTGCTGGCAAGAATATTGTGGGAGACCGTATCAAAAGCCTTGCTAAAGTCAAGGTCTATCACATCCACTGACTTCCCCATGTCCACCGAGCATAGGAGCTAATCAGATTGGTCAGGCACGACTTGCCCTTAGTGAATCCATGCTGACTATTCCTGATCACCTTCCCCTCTTCCAAGTGCCTCAATATGGATTCCTTAAGGATCCCCTCCAGGATTTTCCTGGGGACTGAGGTGAGGCTGGCTGGTCTGTAGTTCCCTGGATCGTCCTTCTTCCCTTTTTAAAGCTGGGCCCTGCATTTGCCTTTTTCCAGTCATCCGGGATTTCTCCCGATCTCCACGACTTTTCAAAGATAATGGCCAAAGGCTCCGCAATGACACTTGCCAGCTCCCTCAGCCCCCTCGGATGCACTAAATCCAGACCCAGGGATCTGTGTGTGTTTAGCTTTTCTAAGCCTGTTCTTTCTCCACCGAGGGCTGCCCACCTCCTCCCCATACTGCATTGCCTAGCGCATTAGTCTGGGAGCTGCCCTTGTCCGTGAAGACACAGAGAAAGAAATCATCGAGTACTTCAGCTTTTCCCACATCGTCTGTCACTAGGTTACCTCCCTCATCCAGTAGGGGCCGCACCCCCTCCCTGACCACCCTTGTATTGCTACATGCCTGGAGAAACCGTTCTTGTTCCCCTTCACATCCCTTGCCAGCTGCAATTCCCATTGTGCTTTCGCCTTCCTGAGAACTCCCCTGCATTCTCCAGCAATAGATTCATACTCCCCCAGTCACCTGTCCAAGTTTCCGCTTCTTGTGAGCTTCCCTTTTGTGTTTAAGCTCCCCAAGGATTTCCCCTGTAAGCCAGTCCGGTCTCCTACCATGTTTGCTTTTTTTGCTACGCGTCGGGATGGTTTCTTCCTGTGCCTTTAATAAGGCTTCTTTAAAATCCTGCCAGCTCCCCTGGACTCCTTTCCCCTTCATGTTACATCCCAGGGGATCCTGCCCATCAGGTCTCTGAGGGAGTCAAAGCCTGCCCCTCTCGGTGTGCCTGCTGCCCCCACCCCCACCAGTGTGTCCCCCTCTCCGCCCCCTTTGGTGTGCCTGCTGCCCCCCCCCCCACGCTCCCCACCTCCTCCGCGTACCAACCATCCCGAGTTATCATTTTCAGCCCTGGTGGAAATCCCTCACGTCGAGTGACCTTTCTCCATAAGTGCCTGTAAGCCCACTTGGAATAGGGTGGAAGGCCTAGGACACTGGCTCTCCAACGGCAGTGCACCACCACCCTTCTGACAGGAAAAACCCTGCACAAGCCTGGGGGGGGGAGCCTCACCGCTCTGGGCCCGGGGCTTGTAATCTGAGTCCTGCCACCCAGGCAGTGGGCTTGGGCTCCAGCCGTGGGGGCCTGGGCGCCCCCGTCCCAAGGGGCGACCCACTTTAGGGTTTGAGAACGGCTGGCGTAGGACGAGCCAGCCTGCCCTCACCCTGCACGGTTCCAGCACGGCAGATGCTGGGCTCGCCTCGCCGGGAGGGGCCATTCCAGGGTCCCCGTAGGCAAGGGCTCTCATCCCAGTATCGCTCCGGATCCCCTCAGCCTTGTGCAGGGGGGCAGGCAACTTCCCAGTCCCTTCAGTGGCCAGATCCACCAGCCATGGGCAAGCCAGGCTAGCGAGTGGGCTGCGTCAGCAGCCTCCTTCATCCCAGCGGCTGCAGGATTGTCGTAGCCAAGGCGCTCACCTGGGACAGGGCAGGCGTCCCTGGAAGGTGGGGTGTCGAGGGACCCGCACAGTCAGTGTTGGGTGCAATCAGCCCCCGCCTCCCTGCACGGGCTCTTGCTTGGTGTGTGTCTGTGCATGGGCAAAGATTCCGTGTGTAGTCATGGCGTAGAAGCTGGGGGAAGGCTCCACTCTGTGGAGCTCTGCTGTTTGCGGGGAGGGGAGGGGGAGAAACGGAGCGTCCCAGCGGATCCAGAGCTCTGTGCTCCTTGGCCTACGCTGTGAGAACAGGCGGAGCGCTGCAAAGAGACCGACTGATCCTTATTGCTGTCCAAGAGACCCAACGGAGGGGAGGGCAAATAGGAGCTGAGGTCATAGGTCAAAGCCGAGTTGTGCTGAGACTAGATGCGCCGTGGGGCTGTAGCTGAACCAGAGCACATGGGCCGGAAGCCCCGTGTTCAGGCGGCTCAGGGCTGCCACTGGGATGCTTCGCCAGCGTGGGGAGGTCCCGGGGTTGGAACAGCAGAGTGCTGCAGGCCCGGAGTGAGGTGCGTCTGCCGAGGAAGTGCCAGGGTTGGATTAGCAGGGGAGCTGCCCCTCCGGGTGACAGTGACTGTACCATACAAAACAAAGCGTTAGTGTGGAGAACACCTCCCATACAAACTGCACCTGGCAATGCTTTCCTGTTCCTCACTGGGACCCGCACCTGACCCCAGGGCCCTGGGGCAGTGTGGGAAAGACTCCGCTGCTTTACCGCCCCTTGGTGCGCCTGGCACAGCAGAGTCCAAGGGAAGAAATCAGGGAGTTTTGAGCAAGACTCGGGCATTTAATACAGCACATAGCTTGGCCTTGGCAGTCTCTCCAGGGCAGCATGGCTCCCTGGCCTGAAATACTGGGGGTTCATCTGCTACAGCTGCGAGCCTCCTCCGGCCCACGGCCATCCAGAGTCCCTGCAGTTAGCAGGACGTGTGTGTCCAGAAAGTCCTGCCAGGTGAAGCAAGGGGCCGCGGAGCAGGCTAGGTCTGAAAGCAGGGTTGGAGGGAAATTGCAACTCCCGCACCCTGGCAGCCAGAGCCAGTCTAGGGCCATGGTGGGGCTGCGCTGGGGAGAGGCAGGCTCCTGGGGCCCATGCACTCCTCAGGCTTGAGAGCAAAGGCAGCCCAGCCGCAGCATGCACACCGCTGTTGAGCGCCGCCCCCGGGCAGCAGCCTGGTCAGAGTGGAGGGGAAGGCTCCACTGCTCACGTCGGAGGCTATTTTTGCTCCGAAGCCCTAGACGGCTCTATCTGAAACTCGAGACCAGAAGTGACTCACTAGCCATGCACATGCAGCGGGGGCTTATCATTGCCCTGCAGTCCCCCGGCCAAGGCTGCTCCGTTTGGCTTGGTCGTATCCCCCGTCCCCAATCAGCAACGCAACTCGGACTCCTTCATCCGCTGGGTAGCTTTGCGGAAGCTGACTGCCACTCGGGATAACCTGACCTCAATGCCAGGCAGCTCCGTACAAGGAAATGGTGCATCTTGCGTGCAAGACCCAGGCCTGAGTTTGCAACTGGCGAAAAGTCCCTTTCCTCCCAGGGAAATAGTAGAAAGTCCCCTCAAGCTGGAGCCAAACTTTCCAGCTTCTTGAGCCTCGTTTGTGCTGTTGGACCTTCCTCATGCTCCGCAGCTGCCACTCCCGACCTGGCTGAGACAGGGAGCTGACACCTTCCTGAGACGGTCTGATTCCCGCTGATCCCGCCGTCGCTTGCCCCCGCGCAGGCCCCAGAAAGCCCTTCGTTTTAAAATGGCCCCACCATCCCTTGGGACACCCAGTCGCTATCCCCCCGAGGAAGCCCAGCAGCACCAGGCATGGCAGCAGTGCCGTGGCCGTGAGAAGACCCCGCGCCCGGGGAGTTATTCTGGTGCAAGCCTGGGTGGGCACACTTCCTTCAGGAGAGCAGCTCGAGTCAGCCTCGCCCGCCGGCTCGATGACCACGGGCAGCCCTGCACTAAAGTGACTTCCCCGCCGTGTCCCAGGCCTGCCCCGAGCTGTGCAGGCAGCCGGCTAGGCCGCCCGGCTGAGCCATGTGGCTGGTGGGCAGGTCGGTGCCCGGCGCCAGGCACCCCCCTTCCCCACGCCCGGGGCACAGGCCCGGCCGCCCGCCACGCACAGGGCCCGGGCCGGGGAGGGGCCTGAGCATGGGCCGGGGCCAGCGTGTGCCCCGCTCTGTGCTCCGCGGGGCCGGACCGGCCAGACGCTGCCCCTGCAGCTGGGGCTCGCCGCGCTCCGCCGGGGGCCGGGCGGGCTCCGTGGCCTGGGGGCCGGGCGAGCTCTGGCGGGGGGCGGGGCCGGGCGGGCTCCGTGGCCTGGGGGGCGGGGCCGGGCGAGCTCTGGCGGGGGGCGGGGCCGGGCGGGCTCCGTGGCCTGGGGGGCGGGGCCGGGCGGGCTCTGGCGGCGGGGCGGGGCCGGGCGAGCTCTGGCGGCGGGGCGGGGCCGGGCGGGCTCTGTGGCCTGGGGGGCGGGGCCGGGCGGGCTCCGTGGCCTGGGGGGCGGGGCCGGGCGAGCTCTGGCGGGGGGCAGGGCCGGGCGGGCTCCGTGGCCCGGGGGGCGGGGCCGGGCGCGCTCTGGCGGGGGGCGGGGCCGGGCGGGCTCCGTGGCCCGGGGGGGCGGGGCGGGCCCACGCGGGGCAGCGCACAGAGCAGGCTGCCCTGGCCCACGTGCCCCCCCCTTGGGCAGCCTGAGCCGGGCCGCGTGGCGGGACTGGGGCGGGCGGGGCCCGGGGCAGGGGGCGGGGCGTGGAGGACCCGCCCGGCGCGCTGCGGGGGGGCGAGGAGCTGCCGGGCCGCGAGACGGCTCCCAGCGCGCGGGGAGTGGGCGGGGCGCCGTGTATGTAGATGAGAGTGGCGCTGATAGGCCGAGCTCCAGGGGGCGGGACTTGGGGCGAGGAAGTGCGCGGACGCTGATTGGAGCGACGCGGGGCTGGGGGCGGGGCCAGGCCTCCCGCCCGTGCGGCTTTGTGTGCGGGGCCGGGCGGCGGGCTCGTGAGGCGCGGGGCCGCCTGGGGGCCGGGCTGCGAGGTGAGTGGGGGCCGCCGGGCCCCGCCCCCGCGGGCCTTCCCCTCCCCCACCCCGAGGGGCCCGGCCCGGCGCGCAGGCCTGAGGCCACGGTGATGCCCGTCCTGCGCCGCGCGCCCGGCCTGGTGCGGGGGGAGGGACCCGCGGGGACCCCCCCCCCCGCCCCGGCCGGGGCCTCCCGCACTCATGCGCCGGGAGCCCGCCAGTCTGTGCCTGGCACAGCGCAGTGTGTGAGAGACTCACAATCTGTGTGTGTGTGTGCGAGAGACTCACAATCTGTGTGTGTGTGTGCGAGAGACTCACAATCTGTGTGTGTGTGTGTGCGAGAGACTCACAATCTGTGTGTGTGTGTGTGTGTGTGTGAGAGACTCACAATCTGTGTGTGTGTGTGTGTGTGAGAGACTCACAATCTGTGTGTGTGTGTGTGTGAGAGACTCACAATCTGTGTGTGTGTGTGTGAGAGAGACTCACAATCTGTGTGTGTGTGTGTGTGTGTGAGAGACTCACAATCTGTGTGTGTGTGTGAGAGACTCACAATCTGTGTGTGTGTGTGTGAGAGACTCACAATCTGTGTGTGTGTGTGCGAGAGACTCACAATCTGTGTGTGTGTGTGTGCGAGAGACTCACAATCTGTGTGTGTGTGTGTGTGTGTGTGAGAGACTCACAATCTGTGTGTGTGTGTGTGTGTGAGAGACTCACAATCTGTGTGTGTGTGTGTGTGAGAGACTCACAATCTGTGTGTGTGTGTGTGAGAGAGACTCACAATCTGTGTGTGTGTGTGTGTGTGTGAGAGACTCACAATCTGTGTGTGTGTGTGAGAGACTCACAATCTGTGTGTGTGTGTGCGAGAGACTCACAATCTGTGTGTGTGTGTGTGTGAGAGACTCACAATCTGTGTGTGTGTGTGTGTGTGCGAGACTCACAATCTGTGTGTGTGTGTGTGTGCGAGACTCACAATCTGTGTGTGTGTGTGTGCGAGAGACTCACAATCTGTGTGTGTGTGTGTGTGTGAGAGACTCACAATCTGTGTGTGTGTGTGTGTGTGTGTGAGAGACTCACAATCTGTGTGTGTGTGTGTGTGAGAGACTCACAATCTGTGTGTGTGTGTGTGTGTGTGCGCGCGAGAGACTCACAATCTGTGTGTGTGTGTGTGTGTGCGAGAGACTCACAATCTGTGTGTGTGCGCGTGCGCGAGACTCACAATCTGTGTGTGTGCGCGTGCGCGAGACTCACAATCTGTGTGTGTGCGCGTGCGCGAGACTCACAATCTGTGTGTGTGCGCGTGCGCGAGACTCACAATCTGTGTGTGTGCGCGTGCGCGAGACTCACAATCTGTGTGTGTGCGCGTGCGCGAGACTCACAATCTGTGTGTGTGCGCGTGCGCGAGACTCACAATCTGTGTGTGTGCGCGTGCGCGAGACTCACAATCTGTGTGTGTGCGCGTGCGCGAGACTCACAATCTGTGTGTGTGCGCGCGCGCGAGACTCACAATCTGTGTGTGTGCGCGCGCGCGAGACTCACAATCTGTGTGTGTGCGCGCGCGCGAGACTCACAATCTGTGTGTGTGCGCGCGCGCGAGACTCACAATCTGTGTGTGTGCGCGCGCGCGAGACTCACAATCTGTGTGTGTGCGCGCGCGCGAGACTCACAATCTGTGTGTGTGCGCGCGCGCGAGACTCACAATCTGTGTGTGTGCGCGCGCGCGAGACTCACAATCTGTGTGTGTGTGTGTGTGCGCGCGCGCGAGACTCACAATCTGTGTGTGTGTGTGTGTGCGCGCGCGCGAGACTCACAATCTGTGTGTGTGTGTGTGCGAGCGAGAGACTCACAATCTGTGTGTGTGTGTGTGTGTGTGTGTGAGAGACTCACAATCTGTGTGTGTGTGTGTGTGTGTGCGAGAGACTCACAATCTGTGTGTGTGTGCGCGCGAGAGCGACTCACAATCTGTGTGTGCGCGCGCGAGAGACTCACAATCTGTGTGTGCGCGCGCGAGAGAGACTCACAATCTGTGTCAAAATACAGGACAATGTAGCACTTTAAAGACTAACAAGATGGTTTATTAGGTGATAAACTTTCGTGGGCCAGACCCACTTCCTCAGATCAAACAGTGGAAGAAAATAGTCACAACCATATATACCAAAGGATACAATTTAAAAAAAATGAACACACATGAAAAGGACAAATCACATTTCAGAACAGAAGGGGGATGTGAGGGGGGGGGGAAGGAAGGTGAATGCCAGTGAGTTAATGATATTAGAGGTGGGGAAGGGGAGATGTCTGTGAGTTAATAGAATTAGAGGTGATAATGGGGGAAGCTATCTTTGTAATGGGTAAGATAGCTGGGGTCTTTGTTAAGTCCAGTGTGGAGAGTGTCAAATTTTAGCATGAATGCCAGTTCAGAGGATTCCCTTTCAAGTGCGGATTTGAATGTCTTCTGAAGTAGGATGCAGGTTAGCAGGTCATTGAGACTGTGTCCTTTCTGGTTGAAATGACAAGCAACTGTTTTTTCTTTGTGATCCTGTCTAATGTCTGTTTTGTGGGCACTGATTCTTTGGCGAAGTGTCTGAGACGTTTGTCCAATGTACATAGCAGACGGACACTTTCGGCACATGATAGCATAGATTATATTTCTGGAGGCGCAGGAATATGTATTCTTGATCTTGTAACTCACTTGGTTAGGCCCAATAATGGTGTCAGCAGAGTGAATATGTGGACAAAGGTGGCAGCGGGGTTTATTGCAAGGGAAAGTACCAGGGTTGGTATTAGTGTGGTATGTCCTGTGGTTGTTGGTAAGAATCATCTTGAGGTTAGGTGGTTGTCTATAGGAGACTATGGGTCTGTCTCCCAGAGCTTCTTGGAGTTTAGTGTCCTGTTCCAGTATAGGCTGTAATTTATTGATAATGTGTTGGACAGGTTTAAGTTGGGAGCTGTAGGGGTGTGTGTGTGTGTGTGTGTGTGTGTGTGAGAGACGCACAATCTGTGTGTGTGTGTGTGTGAGAGAGAGAGAGAGATGCACAATCTGTGTGTGTGTGAGAGACTCACAATCACTCGCTGTGGGGGGAGGCAGGCTAGAAAGCCCTGCATTGGTCAGAAGTTGCCCCATGGAGGCATTTACAGCCTGTGATTAACCCATTTCTCAATATTCTCTGGTGTGGAGTCCCTTTGGCAGTGTTGAGTGACCAAAAGGTGTGGCGTTCAGTGTGTTCCCTTAGTCATTTTGGCTGATGATGACATTTCAATTGGATTAACACAGATGGAGACTAAAGATGAAGGAATAACTCTGTATGTGGGTACTTTTATTCCAGAATAAGAATTCCGTGTTTTGGTTTAGCTTAATCCACTGGATTAAGTTAAACCAGAATAAAGCACGCTCAACTCTATCTGTGGACACTTGTTCTGGGGTTCAGGAATAGCTATTGCACTTTAAACTCACACACTATCTTAATCAGAACTAACTTTCAAGTGTAGAAAAATCCTAAAGTCTAGAGTTTGCTTCAAAAGTGACCTACTGTCAGATCATAGACACAGTTTACACCAGCAAAAGAATGCTTTTGCCATTGTAGCGTCTACTGGTTCCCCAGACGATCCAGTAGATGCATACGTTGTTAGTATAACTGTGTCTGGAATGATTGTGCAGCTACAGAACTATCAAAAAATCACACCATTAAATGACATTATTGGCAAAAGCCTTTGGACCAAGGCTAACGCAACTGAAGGTTCTGTATCTGGTTATTGTAGCCTCTGGTGCACTAGGCTTTAACTCTTTCCGTTTAAGACTGTGTCTTCACTGCCAAAAAAGTAAGCTCGCTGTAAAATAAGCCACCTAATGTGCTATAACTATCTTGCTGTAAAATCGTAGTAGTGACAAGGCACAAGTAGATTTACCCATATCCTGAAGTCAACTCTCTCCCTGTCTCATTGGGCATGTCTTGGAACCCGGCAGAAACCTTTTGGTATCCTGCAGTAGTGTCATTTCTACGCTCTTGGGGTTCGGCCTGCTGTCTGTCTCCTTGGTGATGGGTGTGGGGATGGTTAAGTGACACTAGGGCTACGTCCACATCGGCAAGATTTTGCGCAAATACTCTTTAATGCAAGAGTTTTTGCGTTACAGTATTTGCGCAAGAAAGCGTCTACCCTGGCAGGTGCTTTTGCCCAAGAGATTTGCTTTTGCGCAAGAGCGTCCGTGCCAGTGTAGACGCTCTCTTGCACAAGAAAGCTCCGATGGCCATTTTAGCCATCAGGCTTTCTTGCACAAGAAGTTCATGTTGCCTGTCTACACTGGCCTCTTGCACAAGAACAGTTGAGCAAGAGGGCTTATTCCTGAGCGGGAGCATCATAGTTCTTGCACAAGAAGCACTGATTTCACACATTAGAATGTCAGTGTTCTTGTGCAAGAACTCCCCGCCAGTGTAGACAGGCAGCATGTTTTTGCGCAAAAGCAGCCGCTGTGTAGACACAGCCTAGCTCTTCTGACTCCTGGAGGCTATTACGGAGATGGACTGATGCTTGAGCTCTCTGTGAAGCAGGCTGGGGAGGTAATTGGCTTTACAACCACACTGAATAGTTGTAGTTGCTTAGAGGGCTCTACTGCTGTGTGAGGATGCGCGTAGAGCTGCCTTTTCTGGGGGAATTGGGTATTCCCGTCTCTGAAGCAGGTGCTGGAGTGTTAGTGTCAGAGATGGCTGGCATTGCTTGGTGGAATCTGGAACTGTGTCCTGCTTGGGGGTCTGTCCTGTTGGTTCTCTGTTTACTGGAAGCAGAGTTTGTTGGGAGGGTGAGCATGGGTGGAGATGTTTTGTTTCTGTGATGGGAATAGTAAATAACATGCCTCTGCTCTGGGACTCCTTTGAGTTCCTGTGGAGAGGGGAAACTTGCACACTTCCCAGGAGAATGGGCGCGTAAGAGGAAGAGCTGATGCTGGGGTTGTGTTGTTTCTCTCCAGGCTACTCCCAGAGGGAGATTACTTGGAGTGAGTGGGGTAGATGTCGCTTAATATATGAAGCAGGTTTCCATTTGAAATCAGTTAGTGGCTCTGGCAAGAGAAGGGTTTGGAGCAGCGGGAGTCTCTCTCTTTTAAAAGATGCTAATTGAATGTAGTTTATAAAATTAACACATTTGTCTTAAATTCCCTCACAAAGCTGTTAGCAGCCAAGTGGTGCCTGTGCCAGGCTGAGCTGCAACTCTTTGGCAAGGCAACTAATCCAAAGTGTCCCCGAAAAAAGGGAACAGTTGAGTTCTGAGTCCTTAATTTGCCTGTTGCTGGTCAAGGCAACCGTTAGTTCTCTCCTGTCCCACTGGAAGCTATAAGACAGCTGCACTATATCAGAACCGTGGCCCCTCCTGTCTGGGCCTCGGCAGACATGGGACACTAGTCACTGAATGGCTAATGGCTTTGTCCAGCTTCTGGCTGCCATGATATTTTGCTGCAGGTAGTTCCATGTGCTGTGTGTTGTGCCTTTAAAGTATGGATTGTCTTGTCTGTCTGACTCCCTTGTGCTCTTATTCTTGTCTTATGCATGTCGTTGGCACACCCAATCTCCCTCTTGCTTCGTTCTTCTAGACGTTCCCATCGCAGCCCCTCTTAGTGCTTGTCCTCTCTGAACTCTGCACTTTCCAGGCTGTGTCTGTTGCCTTTCCTGAGCTCTTCAGCTTCTCTGCCGCTGCCAAGGCAGATGTGTTGCAGGAAATGCTTGTGACCGCCTCTGCTCTTCCAGGAGAGGAGTGCCTTGCGCAGCCCTGGGTGGCAGTGCAGGAAGCGCTCCGCGCTCCCGTATTTCAGGTTCTGTTTGCAAAGTGAGGCTTGGCAAAGGAGCAAGCCGGTGTGGGCTGAACGTTTCTTAAATGCGAAAAAGGCAGCGTGAGGTTTAAAATAAACCGCTGGTCACATGGCTAATGTGTTGGGATTTGTAGGGTGGGTGTTGTGTTACCTGTCGTGTCATGTGATGGCCTCAGGCACACGCGTGCGTTAAATCCCATTCGAATTATCTGTTTTCTGTATGGAGAAAAGCAGTGAGCCCTCTAGAACAAGGCTAGGTATTGAAGAGGTGAGCAAAGCCCTCGACTCCTGAGGTAAGACAGCCAGCTTGTGAATGGCTTCATGACTCCCATGCTTCCGTTGGGTCAGAATCCAACCCCGCCTAGGCAGAGAGGCCAGCGAGTGTTGGGGTGTGCAGGGCCCTGCACACCCCTAGGTCCCAGAGTGGGAAGTCTGGCTCCGAGGCAGCGAGGGAGGTCTGGGGGGGACCTCCTTTGAGAGCTTGTGGGGTGAGTTGCTCCTTGAGCAAATGGGCTTTAGCAGCTAGATGGTGTCAAATCGAAGCTGAGTGCGAAGCTGGGTGTAGTGAGTATCCTGCTAGTGCCTCTTATGGATGGCTCTAGGTTATAAGGAAATGTGGTAGGAGAAATCGGGTCAGCACTGCAGACAAGAGACAGAGCCAGGGAAGTAAAATCCTGTTTAAAATGGTAACTGGTTAAGCTGCACGGTTCACTGGTTAACTGGCCTGCTGTGTTGTGCTGGTTACCCCGGTAAGCGTGCCAGTAAGGCAGTGCTTACCAGATTTACATGGTCCTGCCGTGAGGGCAGGGGACTGGACTCGATGACCTCGCGAGGTCCCTTCTGGTTCTAGCGCTCTAGGATTCTGTGCCTGCTGAGAGCTCCAAAGAACGGAACCCCAGGAACTGCCCTGGAGAGGGAATGGCACCGGTAACAGCACGGCCCCTGCATGAGCAGAAAGAAAAGGGAATAGTAAACTGAGTGGATCCGAACCTGTGATTGCAGTGGGCATGGGCATGAGACACAGGCGTTGAGAGAGCTGTGGATATGAACTGTCCCTGTTCAAAGTCTGCAGTGCAGGCCCATAGGAAGGAGCTGGCAGAAACTAGCCCTTGCCAGACCTGCAGCCATACTCCTCTGAGCCCCATGTGGTTGCAGGAGAGGTTTTGGGAGCTTGCCTGAAACTGGTAAGCGACTGCACCCTGTTTAATGCTGCCGAGTGCCAGAGCTCAGACTCCCTGGACATTGTAGGGCAGCACTAGAACGTAAGAGTCAGACCGAAGGTCCATCTAGCCCTGTGTCCTGTCTGCCCAGTGGCCGATTGACACTTCTTCATTGCCCGAATCTCAGCACTTTGCTTTGTCTCCTAATGCCAGGAGTGTCTGCTTTTCTCAGCCCCAAACAAACCAGTCAAAGATTCAAATCTTGGGGAGGCAAATACAAGTTATTTCTGTCTTCTGAGCACCTGTGTGGAGAGATGCTAGTTTGGTGCAAATCCTTTTGAGGTTCCCTCAAATCCTCTAAGAGAAAAAGCCACTTCAATGTGCTCTTCCGCACTGTGGTCCTAAACCAGCCCTTCATGTGTGTGTCTCTTCTTACCCGGGGAAAGCCAAGCTGGCAGTGGTCCGGAATTTGGCAGTGCCATGAATATCCAGGGAGTAGTTAGTGTCAGGCAGGTGACCCAAGCCAGCTGTTCCTCTCATTTTAAAGTTTGAGAACTTTCCTGGGGCGACTCTTCCTGTGTCTGACTTCAAAAGGAAAACTGTGAAGCGGGTGCAGGTGATTTTCAGAAAGTCGCATGGTGTTTCTCAGCATCGTGCCTCAGCCCCCCTCCTCCAAAACACAGAGTGGTCAGTCCCAGAGAGCCACTTTGACCATAGCTGGGAGAGAGTCATGAATTAACCCCCAGAGGAAAAGGGGAGAAAGTCGCAACCCTAAAATAAGTCACTGACTAGAACTTTAGCACAAGCCACATTACAAAGCAAGGCAGGTACCAGTGAGACTGCATGTGGCTGGTCCCAGAGCATACAGACCGGGTCTATGGCAGCCTACTCCACAGGCCTGCCCACCTGTGAGTGCAGCATCCCTTCCTGAGGTTCAGAAACCATGGGCAGCACTTCCTGTCATTGTGGATCCCCTTGAGATTTGTGACTTGGGCATGATTCACAGTCCCTTCCTTGCCCACTGCATCTTAGCTCTCAGGGGACATTGGTTGTCTCTGAGCAAAACTCCCATGCACAGGGCTCCTTGTAGCCTAATGAGGGGCTCTCTTCCAGCTCTCACTGTCGCCTCCCTGACACTCTCCTCTTTTCTCCTACGGCTCTGGGAGGGCTGTCGTTCTCTCCACTGTCACTGTCCCGGTGCGCTGGGAAGTCGAGGTTGAGGCTTGCTTCTTGTTGACACTAGGCACTGCCAGTGAAAGGGCCTAGAAAAAATGAGTAGCCGCTGTTCTGTGACCTGCTGTTGACAAGGACCCTTGGGGGGTCTGTGGAGGAGCCCCGGGTTGCTAGTCCAGTCAGCGTGTAACCGAATATCTCCAGCTCTGTCCCAGCGAGGGGGCTGTGCCCCTCTTTCTGTATGTCTGTCAGTTGTTGTTTTGGGTCTGTAACTTTGAAAAGGAGTCCTGTAGCGCCTTAGAGACTCCGAGCAATGGCTAGCTGGGATCGTGCGCGTCCGTGGGCACAGCCCACTCCCTCGGATGAGCTGGGTGCTTGTGTTAGTCTAGCCCAGAGAGCCACAGGCCGGGCGGCACCTGGTGGGAGGGAGATTCTGGCTCAGTCACTAGCTCAGGGTGACGTGCAGGGTTTTGCTGCTCAGTGCAGGAAGCTGCTCACCAGCAGCTCTGTGCAACCTGCAGCTGTACTGCAGGAAACGATGCAAGCTGTCTTGACGACCTGACTTCATCCCAGAAGTGAGGCAGGCAATCCCAGCTCCTGACCTGAGCTGGTCCACACGCTACCACCACCACCCCCGGTACGCCGCCTGTGCTGCCCTTGCACACGTATGGGGCTTCCAGCGAGTCCTGTGTCACCCACGGCTCTGGCAATTTGTCCTTGGGGTTGCTTTTCCATGGGGCTGGGTTAATGCCCAGCTGCTTTGCTGCTTTGGCTTGGCTCCCTGAAAGCTGTTTCTGTGGCAAATGCAGCCTGGGGGGGAGGGGAGAGGGCGTGAGTGGCAGGCTTACAATAAACAGGAGCCCAGGGAAATGGTAGCTAAGGCCATTAACACCCAGGCTCATTATTCCGCTGTGGGGGTGGAGAGGCAGGGAGATGCAGACAATAGCCAGTGGATTTCTACTCCTCCAGCCACGGGGCCTGAGGAGTTTGTGTGCGCTTAATTCAGAACATACGGAGATTTCTCCTGGTGGGTGTGGGGGGAGCGTTGCCTGTGGCCTTGCAGGACACGTCTCTGCAGCGAGGCGCATCTGTTCTGGTCAGTAACCCTGCCTGGCTCCGAGCGAATCAGCCCCCTCTTACTGCCGGGCTCAGTGTGCCCGGCTCAGCTCCCGCATACAGCAGTGGGGCAATGGTACTGGTTGCCATTGTGTCCGAGGGGCGGTGTGCTCTTATGTCGCTCAGGGCTGGGCTAGGTGCTGGGCCCTGCCATGAGGGCAGGGGACTGGGCTGGACCTTGCAAGGTCCCGTCCAGTCCCAGTGTGCTAGGGTTCTGCAAGAGACCCTGGGATGGCCTGGGAACTGCAGCAACCCTCCCCCTCCTCCTCCCAGCATTGCCTGCCGGGTGGCAGTTTGTGCTGATACATCTCCTTAGCTCCCCGGCCAGAGACAGGTCCCTTCCCCAGCTACCTAGTCACCAGCAGCCCCAAGCTGTCGTCAGGCAGAAACTCGCTGGCCGGCCACCCGTTCCTTCTTGGGCTGG
The DNA here is from genome assembly GCF_052426305.1 of Pelodiscus sinensis. Taxonomy (NCBI): domain Eukaryota; kingdom Metazoa; phylum Chordata; order Testudines; family Trionychidae; genus Pelodiscus; species Pelodiscus sinensis. The sequence continues at coordinate 1,531,987 of NC_143064.1, read as the reverse complement.
CCTTGTCTGCGCTTTCCCCGTCCCTTTGCTCCTGCCTGGTGTGCTGGCTTTGGGTCTGGAGCTCTCCTGCCCCTGGTCTGGGGGGGCTGAGCATGGAGACGAGACATGGCTTGCAGAGCAGAGTGGGAGTCCCTGCAGGAGAGACGAGGCCTGGCCCAGCCATGCCCTCTCAGGCTGGGATGGGCAGTCGGAGGATGGGGATCGGGAGCTCTCCATGGGCTCAGGATGTGCTGCTCTCAGCCAGCTGTTCAAGTACAGGGGATCGGGAGCGTTTGCGCAGCACGCCGGGCAGTGACTGGTTCTCCAGCTACCTGGAGCCGGCAGAGGTGCTGGTTCTGGAAGAAGCCCAAATCCCCAAGGTGCTCTGGCCTTGTGTCTCCAACCCACCAGTCACAGCATTCCTTCCAGATGGGCCAGCTGCCCCGCTCCCACTCTCGGGGCTGTCGACTTGCTCCTCAGCCCCACTGCTGGGTCGCCAGGAGCCCACAGCTAAGTGGGAGGCAAAGAGGGAGCCCCAAGACAGCACGGGGGTGTCACTGGTCTGCAGCAGCCAGAGGAGCAACCCAGCCAGCACTTTGAGCGGGTGGCTGAGAGCAGCGCATCCTGAGTCCATGGAGAGCTCCCGATCGGGCCTGGTGCAGGGGCGTCTCTGGGGCTACACCGCGGCCTTTGCTGTGGCTAATGGTTTCCTGGCTGGCGGCAGCAGTGGGGAGGGCGTTGGGAGCTGGCACCGTCCCGTCCCATTGCTGCTTGTGAGCTGTTCCACACTAGGGATGTTAAATGGCATTTAATCCAGCTAATCAAGTAGTGGATGGAATTCCCATTGACTACTCGATTAGTCGATAAGGGGAGAACTGCGGTGCCCAGAGGCGCAGCGCCCGGACCCGGCGGCTCTCCGGGCCTTTCCGAAGCCGAGGCGCAGCGCCTGGACTCGGTGCAGCTGGAAAATCAGCAGATTCCAGGCTTGCAACTGATCCCCCGCTACCCCCCCGCAGAGACAGTGCTGGGGAGAACTGACTTTTAAGCCAGCTCCCCCCAGCACCTGCTCCTGTTCCCGCCCTCCCCCCGGCTTGCTGCCTCTCTCTGATAGAGGTACGGAGGGGGGGAGCAACTGGTCGAGTCGCTATTCAACTGCCCACGAAGCATTTGCCTTTCCGGTAGTCGACTAGTCGCTTGCTGTGACGTAGTGGGGGGACTTGCTGGGCTGTGGTGACCTCTGCTGTCTGGAGCAAGACCCAGCAGGGAAAACCTCACTATGCGAAGGTGACTCCATACCCGTTGAACCAGCCAACCCCCCATGGGGAGAAACAAAGGGAGGTGGATGCTGCCCTGGCTGGGGGCAGGGCTTGGAGAGGGGGAGTTAGTTCCTGGCTGGAAAGCAGGGGAGAAGGAGCTGGGGAGGGGGCTGGGATTCCCCTATCTCAAGGGGGGCACTGAGGCCTCTTAGCCCCAGTTCCTGTAACTAGATTACATCTGTGCTGTGCTGTATCGTGGAGAAGCAATAAGCTACCTGTATTCTACTGGCTGGTGAAGTCTGTTCGTGCTATTCCAGGGCTGCAGGAGACTGGGGAACCCCAACGCGCCGTCACACTTGCATCCCTAGTCCACACCGTCCTGCCGCTAGTTAACGTTACATGAGCTCTCTGCCTCCACCTCTTTCCAGCTGTTTGTCTCCTCCTGAACCAGGGGTGGGCAAATATGGCCTGCAGCCTGGATCTAGCCTGGTGATCCTCTGGGCTGCCAGTGTCCTGGGGCCCTCGGGCAGGCTTCCTGCCTGCCACGTTCCCCGTACTGTTCAAAGCAGCCAGCTGTGGGGCCAGCGTGTGTCTCTGCATGGCATGCCCCTCGAGGCGGGTCCCTGCATGCTGCACGTGCCCACACGCATGGCCCAGGCAGCTCCCATTAGCCGGTTTGTGGTCAACAGGTGCCATGAGGATTGTGCTGGGTGTGGAGGCAGCGTGCAGAGCCCCTCACCCCGCCTCCAGCAGGCCACGCAGAGGCGCACACAGGCCCGCAACCAGCCACTTGGAATGACATGTGGGGCACGGCAGGCAGGGATCCTGCCTGTGGGCCCCACGGGGTTGCTTAGGGTAAGTGCCTCCCAGCCAGCGTCTGTGCCTGGCACGCCATCTCTGGGACCCAAAGACCCTCCCGCACCCCAGCCCACTTGACCTCTTACCACACTCTTGGAGTGGCCCTGCAAACCCCCTTGCCGCCCTGTTCCAAACCAGGCCTGAGGTGCCTCTGGCAGCAGGCAGAGCGTTGAGCCAACAAGGGCTCCTGGCTTATTGTGGGGGTGGCCTTATGGCCGTCCGGCCTGGGAAGAAGCTGTGCTGCAATAAGCACACGGGGGCTCTGCCTGGTCAAGCCCCGTGCTGGAGAAAGAATCGCTTCCCCACCCAGCAGTTGTAGGTGAGACCAGGCCTCTGCTGCTGGGACCTTGGTGGCAGGCCTGCATTTGGGATGCTCCACTCGGCCATCCTAGAGGAGCCTCCCGGCCTTTCCTGTGCTGGGGCCATGTCCCGTCACTGCTCGGTGTTCTGCTGCGCTGGACTGGAATTGCCGGGCTCCTTCCCTTTCGGGTCCCTCGGGAGAGCTGGCAGCCTGCTCGGCGAGGCTGTGCGGCAGCGTGCACCACGCTGACAGTGGCTCGGAGTCCTTGGGCGCCTGCCGCAGGGTGGGGAGGGGGTGAGTGAGACCCAGCCGCTCGAGTTCCCTTTCTGGGGGCACCACAAGCCCAGGCTCCCCTACCAGCCCATGGAAGCCCATTTTCCTGCCTTCCCCTCTCTGAACAGCACCTGCCACTGGCGCTGGCTCCCGCGGTGCAAGCGAGCGTCCGGAGCTCGCCGACCGGAGGGAATTGCGGGCAGGTGCTGCTCAGAGACGCCGTGGGGCATGCGAGGCCCGACACTGCCAGGGTCTGGTTGTGTGGAACGCGACGTGGGTCCGGGGCGGAGTGTCACCGTGCCGCCTTTGATTATATGGTCACGTCCGGGCTCATTTCCCTGGGTCTCCTGCCTTCTGCAGTGCCCAGAATAGACTGGTGGGGACGGGCCGTGTAAAAGCAGCTTTTCTAGTGCGCTCTGGGCAAAAGAGCTTTTGCTGTGGGCAGGGAGATGCAGGGTGGGGGAAGGGCGGTGTGGGGGCTTCCTTGGCTTGGTAGAAGGTGTCTGACCGTCTCTTGAGCACCTCTACAACCAGGACAGCCGGGGTTGGAACCGGAGGGAGGGGAAGAGGAGTCCCCATGGTGACAGAGTGTGATTTGACTGTTGGGCGTCTTAGGGGTGGCCCACGGTACGCACGCGGTGCGTGTGCTACGCGCCTTCTTCTGGGCTTGTGGAGCGGCGGGGAGGGTCACAGCCCTGGGCTTGCTCCCGTCAACCCATACGAGGGGAAGGCCTGGGGAGGGCTGTGGCCCACGATGGACAGGAGGAAGCCTGGCTTTCCCAGTCTTTGTGACACGGGAGGACTGGGGCCAGGCTCTTTGCAGTCTGGGGCGACTCGACGAGGCCTCAGGGAACGTGGGCAGGGTAGCTGTGGGGTGTCGTGCAAGGCAGTGGTGCTTCAGAGGCCTGTTCTGTGCAGCTCTCGCTCAGACCTTTGGACGCTGTTCAGCCTTGCTCTGGCAGTTCTAGTCCAAGAATGCTCCGGCTGCTCGGTTCGGTGGCAGTGTCGGGAAATGCCAAGCGTGAAGGTTGCATAACTATCCGCCCCCCCCCATGTGCATTTGTATTGCTATGGGCTTCCATTCGATTGTGCAATGGGCATCTCTCTGTACAGCTCCGCTGCGCATGGGAAGGACCGCGTTGCTTTGTGCTAGGCAGGCAGGCCGTGCCAGCTGCTTGGGGACGCCGAGCAGACAGTGCTGTTATGTGCAGAGTATGACAGAAGGTGCAATGTACTCCTGGCCCAAGTTCTGTGGGCTAGGTAGGCGCTGGGGCTGTGCGGCCCCGTTAGACGTGGCTTGGGCTGTGCTGAGTCTGCCCATACACCTGCCCACACGCGGCTCTGTGAAATTCCATGACTCTCAGCTACAAATTTACCTTGACAGCGAGGCACCCTCAGCCCCTGAATTGCATGCAAGGGTGGCTTTGCTGGTGGCTTACCAAGTAAATAAGTAGCTTGGTGCTGACAAAACGACAGTGGAGAGCGCTTGTCTGAACAGCCTGCCAGTAGAGATGAGGTTGAGCCATCCGGTGACATTACAGGGGTGCAAGGCCTCTTGTGCTGTAGGCATGTACCTCCGGTTAATGACGCCTGAGAGAGCACGGTGCATTTAAGAACGTTTGTGACCACGTAAGTTACCAGTGCACCTACCCAGGCACGCCACCAGCTCACGCCATGCAGAGAGTTGAATTTTCCCCAGATACTTGAAACAAAAGCACCTAACTTCAGGGGCACAGGAACTAAAGAGGACAAATATTCCTCTGTCTGCCATGTGTTTTCTGTGCGCCACAGCAGTGTGTCTGGCCAGTGGCTCTGCCTTCCTGGTGTCTGTGTGGGGCTCTCGCAACAACAGGGGACAGGAGAATTTCCTAGAGAAGGAAGATGTCACCTGTTGGCTGGGGGGGGGGGGAGATGTCTCACCTGTTGGCTGGGGGGGGGGGGAGATGTCTCACCTGTTGGCTGGGGGGGGGGGAGATGTCTCACCTGTTGGCTGGGGTTGTGCACAGGAGAGAGAGACTCTCTCTCTCTCTCTTTTTTTTTTTTAATGGACTCTGTTTCATGTTGCTTTTCTCCCTTTTGCCTTTCCTGACTCTTGTGTTCTTACCCGTTGGACCTGCCACGTTGTGGCTGTAGCTTCTTTGTGGGGAGGAACTAGTCCCGCAGAGGCAGAACGCAGTAGCAGTGTGAGGGTTGAAAGGAGGGACAGTCTGGGAGGTAACCACCAAGTCCAAAGTGCACTGCGGGAAACAAAGGGTGTTAGAACAGGAGCTCTGCTCTGCGCTCCAGGGCCCAGTGCGTTTCTAGCTGCGTCTTCAGCTCTGGCAGCAGCTGCTCAGCCTTTTCAGGAAGAAAGCGAGGAGCCAGCCCTTGCCAAGTGGCTGGGGAAGGCCTGCTCCCGAGGAGAGGTCTCTGTGGGAGCCCTGGCTCCGAAACAGGAAGAATTGGAGCCATGAAGCACTCTGCTTGGGGACTGTGATTGTCTGCCCTGCCCCCCCCCCAGCTCTCAGGATTGTCCCTGGTTCCCGCAGTCCACTTCTCTCCTCCTCGCCTTGCTCAGGTCCTTGCCGTGCACTGGCCCCTCAGCGGAGAAAAGCGGGGGCAGGGGAGGGCGCTTTGCGCTGTGAATCAGCCAAAGGACGGTTAAAGCAGAGCTCCCCCGCCAGCACGTGACTCAGTCACGCTCTGCCCCCCAGCCACGGCAGCGTGGCACCGCACCGGACTGGGGGGTTGTGCTTTACCACGGCAAGGGGCTGGCGTACGCTGCTGCTTTACAGCGCTGTAATGTGCTGCGTCGGGGACAGCAGTGCTTTTCACCTCGAGCCACAAAGTTGCAGCGCAGACTTCGGCCTGGTTTTGCCAAGGCAGCTTCTTGCTCCTGGGCTCTGGATCCATCTCTCGGTGGACTCCGTGGTTGTAGTTTGTGTTCGACGGGTGTGAATGGTGCCTCCCTCCTGGCAAGAGGCTGAAGAGGCCGGGGGCACAGCTTTTCCGAGTGTGCGGATGGCCTTCGCAGACCTGTGCCTGCTATGCTGGGGCCGGGGAAGGCCCCCTCGTGGGAGTTGTGGGCTGCTGGGAAAGGGATGTGACTTCTTCCTCTTCAGCCCCTGCTGCTCTCAGCGCGGCCGGAGGAGCTCCGAGTGCCCACCCCGGGGAAGTTTGAACCATCAGTTGTCCCCCCCCCCGCCCCCCTCCGCCCCAACAGGGTTCGTTAGTTTGCTAAAAACAACTGAGACAAACCCTTAACCTTTGCGATTGGGACGTGACTTTGCTTCCTGCTAGCTGGCTCAGGGCTGTCCTTTCCTTGCTGCACGGGAGCGAATCCAAGTAGGGGGGCCGCGTGCTGTGCCCCTTCGGCCCGGCTCTCTGGGGCAGGCGCTTGCAGTGCAAATGCTCAGTGATCCCCGAGCAGAGTGAGTGGCAGGCGGCACCGGAGCAAACTTTCCCTAAGCCACTCCTGGTGTGCAGAAGCCTTGTCTCCACCCTCTGCCTTCCTCCCCGACCTTTACACCCAGCTGAAGGTCAGCCTGGCGCCTGCCGAGGCAGCTGGGAGGAGCGTCAGGTGCTGGTACGACGAGGGGCGAGCAGCTCTCTGCAGTCTTGCCAGCTTCCCGGGAGCTCCCCAGGCAGTGAGTTGTTTTCCGACTCTTTGGGGGTGGCCACAGGCAGCGCGTGTCCCATCTGCTGCCTTTTCAGAACTGAGGCGTGGCTTTGATCCTCCCACGACGCCCCTCTGCGGGGAGAGACGGGTTGGGCTCCGCTCCCGAGCGGGTCCCCAAACCAGGGAGCCCTGTGGAACTGCAGAGTGCGCCTCGCTCGGGGTGAACATGTGCAGCGAGCCCTGGGCTGCTGGTGTTTGCAGAGCTGCACGGGGCTGCTCCCGCGCTGGAGTAGCCAGGCACCTGCCCAGGTCCCTCCTTCCTCGGAGCGAGACCGTGCTGAGGCTTTTGCCCCGTCCCTAGAGGGTGCAGCTGCTCCTACTGCCAGCAGGCTGGCCCTGCCCTGGGACGCCTGGTTCCCAAAGGAACACGTGGTCCTGCGGCACCTTAGAGACCAACAAAAATAAACGGAGCCATGAGCGCTGGTGGGCAACCCCTGCCCTTGGACTAGGGTGGACCCTTCCGGGCGATGCTTACCCTTGCGGATCCCCCTTAGCCAGCATCCGGGTAACTGGTCCAATGGGGTCGCGCATCCCTACTCGGTGTGCTGAACAAAGCGTTTCCTGGCCTCCAACGGGCCCGTCACCACACCGGAAAGGTGACCGGGGTTGGGAGCAGGGGCCCAGGCGCCTGCCGCTGCTCCACGCTCAGCTCGGGGCTCTGCAAAGGGCCGGTCTCTCCTGTTGCTCCAGAGCCACGATCTGTGCTCGAGGCTGCAAGCACTGGAGCCCCGACCCCGTCTCCGAGAGCGAGTCGCTTCGCAGCGGCAGTCGATCTGGGCTGCTCTGCGCGTCCCTCCTAGCCGAGCAGAGAGACGGCGCCTCCCTCTGGGCCCTCGGGCGAGGTTCCGGCTGCCTCCTTTCAGTGAGGCTGGTTTAGCCGGGGACCAGGCTGTGTGGCTGGGCTGTGGCCGGTGCGCTCCCTCCCTTTGCTAACCCCCGTCTCTCCCCGCAGAGTACAGCCGCTTCGAGTCCAAGATTCACGACTTGCGGGAGCAAATGATGAACAGCAGCATGAGCTCCGGGTCCGGCTCGCTGCGGACGAGCGAGAAGCGCTCTCTCTATGTCCGGTAAGGGCCCCTCTCCCCCGGGCCTCGGACTCTCCCTCTCTGGGCGGGCCTAGTTCGGATGCTCAGGGTGAATCCCATTGACCTCCTAGGCCAGGGTTGCACCCCAAGCCTTGCCCGGTGAGCTGCGCTGGCTGGCGAGATGCAGGGAACGTGGGGGTGCCCTGTCCGCCCACTGGGGCCACCTCCTGTGGGGAGCCTCTGCCTCCTCAGGGTGCTTGTCAGGCCCTTCCCTGCCGTGGCTGCAGCGCCCCGGGGAAGCTCGGTCTCTTGTCGCAGCCCAGAGGTGGTTCCCTGCCGTGGCACGTACGTGGCCTTTGCAAGGGGCTCCCTTCCAGCCAGGCTGACAGACGCCGTCCTGGGGGAGCCCAGTGAGTCCTGCATCTCCCTCCTTACCCCCTGGACGCAGGAGCGTGGCCCTCGGGGAGCCTGTCTTCCCAGATCCGTCTGCTCCCCCGGGAAATGGAGCCTCCGTGCAGCCTCATAGCTTGACAGCCTGCTGCTCCGGCTGCCCCGACGGCCCGGGGCCTGTGCAGTCTGTGCGCTGCAGCCCTGGGACAGGCCGCCCTGCAGGCACCAGGCCAGCCGCATGCTAATGACTTCCCTGCTGTCACAGAGCCCTGCCTCGCCCTGGGCGTTGCATTGAACCCCAAGCTCCCTGCTGGAGATGCACCGTGCCTGGTGCTGGGCGCCCGGCTCAGGGCAGCGGACTCCCAGGGCTGTGAGTTCAGTCTTTGGGGAGGCCAGTTAGGGATTTGGGGCAAAAATCTGTCAGGGACGGTGCTGGGTCCTGCCGTGAGAGCAGGGGACTGGACTTGATGACCTTCAAGGTCCCTTCCAGTCCTAGGAGCTGGGCATCTCCATTCATTTAAGTCTTGCCTAGCTGAATTAGTGCTTTGTCCCTGCACTTGCACTTGGGCCGGAGCTGGGTGTGAGCCAGACAGGGTATGTGCCAGCTGCTGCCCTTTGTCCCCCACTCCCTGCGCTAGCACCGTGGGCTCCCCCTTCTCTTGGCCCAGGGTGTGATAACTTGCTAATGGAGATAATCCCATACACCTCGACCCAGCAGTGCCTGAGCGGGCGGGGGAGGGCCTTCTCCCAGGGGAATTGGCCGGCTGCACCCCCTGTCCTTTCTGGGGTGAGTCCTGGCCCAGGGCTGTCACTGAGCCCAGGGGCCCCCTTCTGGCGGCTCTAGTGCCAGAGCTGGGCCATAGCCGCTGCCTGCGGGCGGGGGGCTCTGCGCCAGCCCCTCTCCAGCGGGTGGCGTGGCCCCTGGAGAGCAATGCCGGCTCCATGCTGGAGGGGATGCGGGCGCTGCTCTGGAGATCCAGGTTACCTGCCCCGGTGGTGGCCTCCTGAGGACTGGCACCCCCCAGACCGGTCAAGAGAAGGCGCGGGGCTGCGCGCTGGTGCTCCGGGCCTGCTCCATTGGGTGGGCGGGCGTAGGCCGGAGGGCGCTCTGGCGGCGCTCCGCTGGCTGTGGCAGGCAGTCGTGCAGGGTGTGGAAGGGGCTGGAGCAAAGCCGTGCTGGTCTCAGGCTGCAGTGTTCTCTGCCAGGTGTCCGGCCGGCAGCTGGAGTGCACATCTGCCCCCTCTGGAAGGGGCTGCTCATGGGCTCTTCCCATTGCCCCGGCCGGCCGGGAACACAAGCCTGAGGGCATCCCTTTGAAGCAGCATCTGGAACCCCGGGCCGGCCGGCTCCTCTCTGGCGGCTCTCCAGTTAACCCCCCTGGCTCTCCCTGCCAGGGCGCCTGTGCGTTAAGACCCCACTGCTCCCCACACCTGCCACAGAGCCCTGCCCCAGCCCTTGTGGGTGGGGTGGTTTCGAGCACAATTTAGCTGAAACTGGTTGAGCTGTCGTGCTGTGGACAGGGCAGTAATTACGAGGTTCGCTGCCAGACTGCCTTAGTCAGTCCTCCGGGGCAATCCCACAATGCACGGCATGACATCAGCAGGGGCGGGGCTTGCCACACTGTCTCCCAAAGCAGGCAGTAAATCCCTGTGCTTGAGCACACCCGCATTCCTGGGCTCCCTGCCGGTAGTGACTGGCTGCCCGTGCCTGAGCTGCTCAGTAGATTTGAAGGCCAGAGGGAGCCATTGTGATCATGTAGTCAGATCTTCTGAACAACAGGCCTGAGATCTGCCCCACAGTAATTCCTGGGGCCGTGCCTCTAAGGAATCCGCTCTTCCTGATTTGCAAATTGCCGGTGCTGGAGAATCCACCCGTGGGAAACTGATGCAGTGGCTGATACTCGCGGTCAGACATTTGCCGTCTGAACTGCAGCTGCCAGACACTGGGTCATGTTGGAGCTGTGTCTGCTCGATTGAGAGCCCCTTAGAGATGTGTGCCCCTCTGTAAGTTGGGGGTGTTAGCGTATCCGTGGAGACAATTAGCTGATAAGCCTGGGCATCCCCTGGAGCAGCCTCTGTCTGCAGCCCTCCTGGGGCTCTGTGGCAGCCTCCCCGAGCCCCCGCCCCACCCTGTGGTGCTGCCTCTGAGGGAGGCACTAGCACGGGGGTTGGGGGCATGCGGCTATGTAGGATCTGGTGCCCAGGGGGAGCTGGCTTCTCCTGGGCACCGGCTCCTGCTTCCCCCCTCCCTTGCCTGCTACAGAGGCAGCAAGGGGGCGGGGGCGTGTACTCGACAGGATTAACCAATAAGACCAGGCCACAAGGTTCAAGTCAACTAGCCATACCCAGACGGCCAGATAGCCACGTGTGGCCAGCCCGGGTCTAGCTCCTCTTCCCACTCCGGTGCCCAGGTGCTGCAGGGTCGAGCTGGATGCTCGTAGGAGTGCTGCGGGCTGGCAGTGCAGCTGGTCAGAGCGGCTGCTCGAGGCATCTGGCCTTCCCCTGGCACTGGCATGGAGGGTCCCAGACAAACGTCACTGACCGGGCAGCTCTGTGGCATTCTGAGGCCACGACTTGGCTCTCCTGGGGGCTGAGTGATGTCTCAGCAGGATACTCCAGGCCGGGCGGCCGGAGGCTGTTTCTGGGCGTGGCTCTGTCCAAGCAGAGTGAGCGATAGTCTTGCCGGGAGGTGGCGCGGGAGCTTTGCGGTGCGCGTCCGGCCGGAAATGCAGCCCAGCTCTCCTCTGAATGGATCCCGTGCGCCCGGGTTCGGTGGCCTTGGCTGTGCCAGTATCTCTGTTCTCCTGCCCTCGCCCCATGGGAGCAGAGCAGTTAAATAATTCTCCCTCCGCCACGTCAGTGCTGCTGAGCCGTGGGTGGCTGGATTTCTGCTTTGTTAATTCCCTCGTGAGCCGCTGGATTCCCCCAGGAGTTGCATAGCCAGCCAACGCCCTAGCTCCCTGTGTGGCATGGGCATTCTCTACGCATGCCGCCGGCGCGCAGCTGGGAGACCGGAGGAGTGCTCAGAGGGCCTGTGTGTACTCTGGAACCTGCCTGGCCAGTTCTCCCGGCCTGTCGCATTTCTTCGTTCCTGCTTGCTCTGCTCTCAAGCAGGCCCTGCCAGCCACGCACCCATTGGCTGCAAAAGTTCTGCCCTTTCCGGGGTATGTGCCTGGAGCTAAAAGCCCCTCGGTGCTCTGCTGCTGTCCCCCGAAGGCAGGCTCCATGTGACATGCTGGCTTGTTTTGGGATGGAGCTTGCCTGTTGGAATGGGCTCCCCGCAGACAGACTGGGGCTGCTCCCAGCTGGACCAAGCCAGGAAGCTGCAGCTCTGCTCGTTCCCCACCCCCACCCTGTACTGTGGCTGCCTCGGTTTGGGTGTAGCCGCGGCGTGTGCGGTGTGGTGAGTGAAAGCGGCACCCACAAGTGGGCCCCGGGTTCTGCCACTGCTGAGGGTGTCACCTGGGACCAGAGTCCCAGGCCAGGTGCTTTCACTCCCGTTTTGCCTGGGGCGGAAGCTCTAGGAGGCCCAGGCAGTGGGCTGGGCTCTCGCTCTCCCCAGCCCAGGTGTGCTGCAGTAGCTGCTGGGACAGGTGTGGGAGGGGCTCTAAATGGGAGTCTCTCTCTGGACGAGCCCCAAGGACTTTCCTGAAGTGACACCGCTGCATCAGGCTGGATATTGCATGGGCAGCGGGGTACAGACCCGGGACCTCCCCGGCTTCCCTCGGGGGGTGGAGGGTGCGGGGGGAGCCCTAGGCTCTTCTCTCCAAACACAGCAAGAGGCTGCCCGTCAGTCTGAGCTGGCATCGACGGCACTGACTCCTTTTCAAGGGCCAGTCTGATCCCGGGATGCCAGGGTTACGCTAGGGACGGGAAAGGCTCCCCAGTAAGCAGTGCCCTTAACGCGTGATGCAGGTGGGGGCTGGAGCAGCTCCCTGCTGCCATGGGCGGGGGACTGCTCCCGGCTCCCCGAGCAGCCCGTCTGCAGCAGGCCCAGGCGCATCTCAGGCAGGCTGTGCTCCGGATGGCCCGCTGGGCTGGGGTGGGTGACTGGTTAGACGTGAAGTGAGCCTCACGTTGAACTGGCTGATCAGTGGCAGGGGGTCTCCTTCCGGGCCCATGCTCAGGAGCGTCCGGGGAATGGCTCCGTGCAGGCAGGGTGGGACCCCGGTTACCGAGAGGCACTCCGCTCTTGGCGCTAGTGCCTCGAGGGTTTCCCCGAGTCCTTCCTGCTGCAATCTTGTGCTGACGGGGAGAGAGATTCTGCAGCTAAAACGTGGCCAGGGAAGCCCAGAATGAGCCTGCAAGAGTAGACCAGGGTCTCCCGTCGCCAAGTGTCTCCCCAGTGGCCTGCCCCCCCTTGTGTTTGCATTGCCCTGGGTCACCAAGTCTTCCTGAACTGTCAGAATGGGCCCCTCTGGAAACAGTTGGGAGCCGCTGGGCTAGAGAGCAGGGAACGTGCCGGAGGCAGCAAGGTGGGGGAGGCGGGAGCCGGGGTCCGTGAAGAGCCGGCTCAAGCCAGCTTCCCACGAGCCCCAGATCTGCCGAGCCACCTGCCCCCCATGCCCACGTGGCGCCCTCTGATAGGCAGCAACACAGGAGGCTTTCAAGATGGCTGCCTGCAGAGCCCCTGCCACCACATGCTGCTGCCTTTCTATGCGAGGCAGCAGCGCAGGGAGCGGGGTGGGGGGGAGCCGGCTTTTAGCCAACTCCCCACATGGGCCAGCTCTGCAGCACCACCTGCCTCCCGCCTTTGCTGGCTCCCCCAGAGACAGCGGAGGGGGGACAGGCAGGAGCCAGTGCTGGGGTGAGCCGGTTTAAAAGCTGGGTCTCCAGCTGCCCCGGTTCCCCAAGCGTGGGGCGGTGGGGGGGCAGGAGAGGCTGCCACAGAGTAGCCTCTGTCCGCAGTGGGCCGAGCTTGCCACAGACAGAGGCTGCTCCATGGATGCCAGTGCAGCCTCTGTCCACAGCGTGCTCGGGTTTTCGGACTGGTTCCTGCCTTCCACCCCATGCTGCTGCCTCGGGATCAGAGGCATCGGCACAGGGATCTCCCCGGAGTGGGGCTGGGAGCGCACTGGCTGCTGCCCCTGCCCGGGGCCTATCGCACAGTCACGTAGCAGCGCTGTCTAACATCCCCACTCGAATGTGGCTCCCTCGGGAGCGCACTGGCTGCTGCCCCTGCCCGGGGCCTATCGCACAGTCACGTAGCAGCGCTGTCTAACATCCCCACTCGAATGTGGCTCCCTCGGGAGCGCACTGGCTGCTGCCCCTGCCCGGGGCCTATCGCACAGTCACGTAGCAGCGCTGTCTAACATCCCCACTCGAATGTGGCTCCCTCGGGAGCGCACTGGCTGCTGCCCCTGCCCGGGGCCTATCGCACAGTCACGTAGCAGCGCTGTCTAACATCCCCACTCGAATGTGGCTCCCTCGGGAGCGCACTGGCTGCTGCCCCTGCCCGGGGCCTATCGCACAGTCACGTAGCAGCGCTGTCTAACATCCCCACTCGAATGTGGCTCCCTCGGGAGCGCACTGGCTGCTGCCACTGCCCCGGGTGCTATCGCACAGTCACGTAGCAGCGCTGTCTAACATCTCCACTCGAATGTGGCTCCCTCGGGAGCGCACTGGCTGCTGCCCCTGCCCGGGGCCTATCGCACAGTCACGTAGCAGCGCTGTCTAACATCCCCACTCGAATGTGGCTCCCTTGGGAGCGCACTGGCTGCTGCCCCTGCCCGGGGCCTATCGCACAGTCACGTAGCAGCGCTGTCTAACATCTCCACTCGAATGTGGCTCCCTTGGGAGCGCACTGGCTGCTGCCCCTGCCCGGGGCCTATCGCACAGTCACGTAGCAGCGCTGTCTAACATCCCCACTCGAATGTGGCTCCCTCGGGAGCGCACTGGCTGCTGCCCCTGCCCCGGGTGCTATCGCACAGTCACGTAGCAGCGCTGTCTAACATCCCCACTCGAATGTGGCTCCCTCGGGAGCGCACTGGCTGCTGCCCCTGCCCGGGGCCTATCGCACAGTCACGTAGCAGCGCTGTCTAACATCTCCACTCGAATGTGGCTCCCTTGGGAGCGCACTGGCTGCTGCCCCTGCCCGGGGCCTATCGCACAGTCACGTAGCAGCGCTGTCTAACATCTCCACTCGAATGTGGCTCCCTTGGGAGCGCACTGGCTGCTGCCCCTGCCCGGGGCCTATCGCACAGTCACGTAGCAGCGCTGTCTAACATCTCCACTCGAATGTGGCTCCCTTGGGAGCGCACTGGCTGCTGCCCCTGCCCGGGGCCTATCGCACAGTCACGTAGCAGCGCTGTCTAACATCCCCACTCGAATGTGGCTCCCTCGGGAGCGCACTGGCTGCTGCCACTGCCCCGGGTGCTATCGCACAGTCACGTAGCAGCGCTGTCTAACATCCCCACTCGAATGTGGCTCCCTCGGGAGCGCACTGGCTGCTGCCCCTGCCCGGGGCCTATCGCACAGTCACGTAGCAGCGCTGTCTAACATCCCCACTCGAATGTGGCTCCCTCGGGAGCGCACTGGCTGCTGCCCCTGCCCGGGGGCTATCGCACAGTCACGTAGCAGCGCTGTCTAACATCCCCACTCGAATGTGGCTCCCTTGGGAGCGCACTGGCTGCTGCCCCTGCCCGGGGCCTATCGCACAGTCACGTAGCAGCGCTGTCTAACATCCCCACTCGAATGTGGCTCCCTTGGGAGCGCACTGGCTGCTGCCCCTGCCCGGGGCCTATCGCACAGTCACGTAGCAGCGCTGTCTAACATCTCCACTCGAATGTGGCTCCCTCGGGAGCGCACTGGCTGCTGCCCCTGCCCGGGGCCTATCGCACAGTCACGTAGCAGCGCTGTCTAACATCCCCACTCGAATGTGGCTCCCTTGGGAGCGCACTGGCTGCTGCCCCTGCCCGGGGCCTATCGCACAGTCACGTAGCAGCGCTGTCTAACATCCCCACTCGAATGTGGCTCCCTCGGGGGTGACTGGGCTGGTTCGGAGAGTCTGCGCGACTTTCTCATTGGGTCTGCAGGGGCCGTGGGGCGTGCACGGAGGGCCCGGCATTGCTCTGCTGACTCCAGCTGCCACACTGGAGCCCCAGTGCCTTGCCGACCTGCTGCTTTGCTGGCTATGGAGCCTCAATTAAAGAGCCACACGGAGGCATTTGTACCTTCTGCTGTTCCAAGCCTCACTTCTAATGTCGCTGGGAGGGAAGGTGACTAGCCTCAGCATGTGTCCTGTGTGTGACCGCGCTGCACCTAGCCAGCCTCACTGCCTCCCTCCTCGGCAGGGGGGTCGCACAGCAGAAGGGGAGAGAGAACAGGAATATGGCTGTAAATGCACAAACTCCCAGAGCACAGGGGCTGGCTGTGAACCCTGGGGAGACGAGATCTCGAAGTGCTGCTGTCCTGAAGGGTCTCTGAGACGCCCTGGGGTTAACCCTGCTTCTCTCCAGTCATTCAGAAGGTAACAGAGAGAAAAGGTTTCTGGGTGGTTTGGAGAAAATCCCTCCCAGTTTTGTTACCCTGACGTGACACCATAGCTGTCGGACACGACTAGCCCGTGACTGGCTAATCAGGTAAACTCCCCTCGGCTGCTCAGGGCAGGTGGTAGTGGGCGTGTAGACGGTCCGGCCACGGGGCTCTGTCCGTGCGGAGTTACTCTGCTCGCTCAACCAAGGACACAGTCTGCATGAGAGAAAGTGAATGACCCTGGAATTGAGCCATCCTGAGGGGGAGCTGGGCCCCGGCCTGCGTGGGGAACTGGCTCGGCTCACGGCCTCCGGCAGAAAGACAAGCCATGGAGAGAGAATTTGGGTGTTAGCGGGTCCTGCCTGATCGATTGCAGGAAGCCAGGAGCTAACTGTCCCTCGTGCGCCCATCAGGCTTCCCTTACAATGCCAGGTGGCCGAGCTTTCCTCCAGCGGGAGTGAAGCTGGGCTTCCAGGCCCATTCTGCAGCCGTGGGCGGTGCCTTGTCGGCCCTGCATTTGCTGTGGAGCGTGGAGGAAGCAGGCCACGCTGGCTTGGAGATGGGAGCCACACGTGCTTTGGCTCGCATTCCACTCTCGGCCCTGTATTCGCTCCCCTAGCCTTCTAGGGAAATGGCCAGATCCGTCTGTGTGTTTTTGCTGCTGCTAGCCAGCCTTGGCGACTGCACTTCTGTGCCGTGACGGCCGTGCTGGAACCGCGCGCGGGAGGCAGCCAGTTGATTACGGGCAGGTAGATAAATGTTCAGACACACTCCTACTTCAGTCTCTGGATAAAACGTGCATGTAGACATCAGTGTCAGTTGTGAGAATGGCCTGCCCTCTCGTGTGGCAGTCTCTGTCCGCCCCCAGGGGATGTAACCTCAGCTCGAGACACTGGCAGCCCCTGCCTACGGAGCAAAGGCTAGTGCGTTCCTCAGCCTGCCGATTCCCTTCTCTGCTCTTGCGCCCGCCTGGCGTGGGGAGCGGGTCTGATGTGAACTCTGTGGCCCACGTGGGTGCAGAAACATCTGACGCTCAGGGCTCATTTAATCTCCTCCAAAATGAGAATGACGGCCACTTCAAAGCCAGGGCAGGAGTGTGGGGAGCCGGCTTTGACGGGCTGCAAGGCCTTTCTGGGCCCAGGCAGTGAGGACGGGAAGCCTGAAGCTGCAATACAAACATGGTCATAGGCCCGCACAAAGGCCTGCGTGACTTCTGAGGCTGGTGTGGAGCACGACTTTCTCAAGAAACCCTGCTCACTTAGGCATCGGAAGCGGAGAATTTCTAGCCTGGTGGTGGGCAGCTTGTGGCCCCTCGGGTTGTGTGTGTGGCCTGCGAGATGTTTTGTTGACTGCTGCCCACACACGTGGTCGCCAAATTCTGCTGGCTCTACCGGTAATTGCTAACACCAGATGCAGACGCAGACACGGCAGGTGCAGTGGGGTGGGTGCCGATTGCACACAACGCTGAGAGCCGGGTGCTCCCTCTGCATCCCAGCCCAGCGCTGCCAGGGTCACTCGGCACCCCACGATCTAGGGATGCCGGCGCCGTGAGCAACGCTGCCCTGCCTCGGGCAAGCGGTTCGGTTTGCTGGGAGAGGGTCTCACCGCACGGCCAGGTCTGAAAAGGGGGGAACTAGCTGCTGAGAATCCCAGACGTGGTCAGGATCTCGGGGGGCTTCCAGCCCCACCCCAGGAGGTTACGGAGCAAGGCCTGGTCTGATCACCTGCTGTCCAGTAGCCACTGACTATGGCAGACTGTACCATTATCAGCAGGGGGGTCTCACTTCTTCTGTCCCTTTGCAGAGCCCTGTTTGACTATGACAGGACCCGGGACAGCTGCCTGCCGAGCCAGGGGCTCAGCTTCTCCTACGGGGACATCCTGCATGTCATCAACGCCTCCGATGACGAGTGGTGGCAAGCGAGACTTGTGACCCCCCACGGGGAAAGTGAGCAGATTGGGGTCATCCCCAGCAAAAAGAGGTGAGTGTCTGGGCAGCAGCCGGCCCTTCCCATTCTCCACAATGGCCTGGCCACAGCACAGGGCCTGCTCTGGCCGCCAAAAGCCAGGCTCTCCCACGCCCAGGTGTGTGTCCCCTGGTCAGGAGGCTCTGTGGGTCCCTGCAGGGCTGTGCACCATCCAAGTGGGGGCAGTGCAAGCAGCAGTGGGTAGGTCACTGCAGACCTTCTCCCTGCAGGGTTTCAAAGCAGCAGCGCCACACGGAGCCCAGGACCAGTGGGGGAGTCCACGCACTGCGGGTAGCCTGGGACACCTGGGCTGCAGGCGGCGTTTCAAAGCAGCAGTGCTGCGTGGAGCCCAGGACCAGTGGGGGAGTCCACGCACCACGGGTAGCCTGGAGCCCCCGGGCTGCAGGCGGCGTTTCAAAGCGGCAGTGCTGTGTGGAGCCCGGGGTCTGGCCCTGGCTTCAGGTGGTGCTGCCGCTTTGAAATACCCCCTCCACTCCTCTCCTTGCTGCCTCTTTCTGGTAGAAGCAGCAAGCGGGGAAAGTGACTAGCGACTGGTCCTTCCCATACCTCATGTGAGCTTACTGGGGAGCGACCCACAGCCCGCTGCAGGCAGAAGACGGCTCCAGCCCTACTCTTCTCTCTTCCTGACCCCATGCGAGGCTGGAAGTGGGGGGGGGGGGGGAACAGCCCCTGTCCACAGTGCAGGGGCCACTCCAGCCAGGCCGTAGTGGGGGGGGGGGGCTACTCCTCCTCCCCCACCAGCTGGCCCCATTTAATCAGGTAACATTTAACCCGTTCATTGTTCAACGTGATTTTGCATCCCTGCCTGAAAACAGGCCTGGGGCTCCCCCAGCAGCTCCGGGCCCCGTGCCCGAAAACGCCGCCTCTGCCTTGTGTGCCACCAAGTCTGCCTGTGCGCAGGTCCCATCCCATGTGGAACCAGCAAGCCACCTGCTCTGGCTTCTGTGGCTTTCCCGTCCGGAGCCGCTGGGGCAGGGGAGTTGGGGGCAGCGTTTCATAGAATCATAGAATCATAGAATAATAGGACTGGAAGGGACCTCGAGAGGTCATCGAGTCCAGCCCCCCGCCCTCAAGGCAGGATCAAGCTCCGTCTACACCATCCCTGACAGATGTCTATCTAACCTGTTCTTAACTATCTCCAGAGAGGGAGATTCCACCACCTCCCTTGGCAATTTATTCCAATATTTGACCACCCTGACAGTTAGGAATTTTTTCCTAATGTCCAATCTAAACCTCCCCTGCTGCACTTTAAGCCCATTACTCCTTGTCCTGTCCTCAGAAACCAAGAGGAACAAATTTTCGCCTTCCTCCTTGTGACACCCTTTTAGATATTTGAAAACCGCTATCATGTCCCCCCTTAATCTTCTTTTTTCCAAACTAAACAAGCCCAGTTCATGAAGCCTGGCTTCATAGGTCATGTTCTCTAAACCTTTAATCATTCTTGTCGCTCTTCTCTGTACCCTTTCCAATTTCTCCACATCTTTCTTGAAATGTGGCGCCCAGAACTGGACACAGTACTCCAGCTGAGGCCTAACTAGTGCAGAGTAGAGCGGCAGAATGACTTCACGAGTTTTGCTTACAACACACCTGTTGATACAACCTAGAATCATATTTGCTTTTTTTGCAACAGCATCACACTGTTGACTCATATTCAACTTGTGGTCCACTATGACCCCTAGATCCCTTTCCACCATGCTCCTTCCTAGACTGTCGCTTCCCATCTTGTATGTATGGAACTGATTGTTCCTTCCTAAGTGGAGCACTCTGCATTTCTCCTTATTAAACCTCATCCTATTTACCTCTGACCATTTCTCTAACTTGCTAAGGTCATTTTGAATTATGTCCCTATCCTCCAAAGAAGTTGCAACCCCACCCAGTTTGGTATCATCTGCAAACTTAATAAGCGTACTCTCTATCCCAATATCTACATCATTGATGAAGATATTGAATAGTACGGGTCCCAAAACAGACCCTTGAGGAACTCCACTTGTTATCCCTTTCCAGCAGGATTTAGAACCGTTAACAACAACTCTCTGACTACGGTTATCCAGCCAATTATGCACCCACCTTATCGTGGCCCTATCTAAGTTATATTTGCCTAGTTTATCAATAAGAATATCATGCGAGACCGTATCAAATGCCTTACTAAAGCGTCCGGAGCCGCTGGGGCAGGGGAGTTGGGGGCAGCGTTTCGCTCCCGTCCCGTCCAGAGCCGCTGGGGCAGGGGAGTTGGGGGCAGCGTTTCGCTCCCGTCCCAGGCAGAGCCGCTGGGGCAGGAGAGTTGGGGGCAGCGTTTCGCTCCCGTCCCGTCCGGAGCCGCTGGGGCAGGGGAGTTGGGGGCAGCGTTTCGCTCCCGTCCCGTCCGGAGCCGCTGGGGCAGGGGAGTTGGGGGCAGCGTTTCGCTCCCGTCCCGTCCGGAGCCGCTGGGGCAGGGGAGTTGGGGGCAGCGTTTCGCTCCCGTCCCGTCCGGAGCCGCTGGAGCAGGGGAGTTGGGGGCAGCGTTTCGCTCCCGTCCCGTCCGGAGCCGCTGGGGCAGGGGAGTTGGGGGCAGCGTTTCGCTCCCGTCCCGTCCGGAGCCGGTGGGGCAGGGGAGTTGGGGGGCAGCGTTTCGCTCCCGTCCCGTCCGGAGCCGCTGGGGCAGGGGAGTTGGGGGCAGCGTTTCGCTCCCGTCCCGTCTGGAGCCGCTGGGGCAGGGGAGTTGGGGGCAGCGTTTCGCTCCCGTCCCGTCCGGAGCCGCTGGAGCAGGGGAGTTGGGGGCAGCGTTTCGCTCCCGTCCCGTCCGGAGCCGCTGGGGCAGGGGAGGTGGGGGCAGCGTTTCGCTCCCGTCCCGTCCGGAGCCGCTGGAGCAGGGGAGTTGGGGGCAGCGTTTCGCTCCCGTCCCGTCCGGAGCCGCTGGGGCAGGGGAGTTGGGGGCAGCGTTTCGCTCCCGTCCCGTCCGGAGCCGCTGGAGCAGGGGAGTTGGGGGCAGCGTTTCGCTCCTGTCCCAGGCAGAGCTGCCGGGCTGCGCAGATGCCTGTGGCTGCTCCACTTGCTGCAGGGCCCAGCCTTCGCAGGCAGAACCGGAGCCGCTTGCTGGGGGAAGAGGAGGGTCTGCCCCGACCGAGATGGTGCTTCTAGGGCAGCGGGGTGAAGGCCTGGGCAGAGTTCAGCCTCTGCAAGCAGGGGGCTGTGACCTGGCACAAACCCTATTGCTAATGCCAGGGGACCAGCTGGGGGAGGGGAAGGCCCTGTGTCCTCACCTTCTGCTGTGAGCCCTGGCCCCACGTGTCAGTTCGGCTCTCTGGGGCAGCCCCCGCCCTCCCTTCCCCCAGGGGATCTTCGTGCTGGGCAGGCGGGCCAGTTGATCAGCTTGGCTAGGACTGGGCTGCCCACTGGCTCCCACCCCCAAGCTTTCTGGTGCTGGTTAGACTCTGCTTGATAGCCCAGAGCCCCCTCCAAGTGTGGCTCCCCCCAGCTAGCCCTGCCGCTTCCTGGGGATTGGCAGCTCCCAGACGGGCGTTGTTCCATGGACGGGGCAGAGGGGCCCTGCTGCCCAGCAGGCATTGACCCGGGCAGCAAGCTGTGCACACACAAACTAGGCTTTCTCCCTGTGGATTCTCATCAGGGTGGAAAAGAAGGAGCGAGCACGATTGAAAACAGTGAAGTTCCATGCCCGGACTGGGATGATTGAGTCCAACAGGGTAAGTGCAGAGCTGGGGCGCAGGGGCTGGCGCGAGGCAGCAGCTGGAGGGGCCGGCATCGTGTCAGCCAGAGCATGCCTGAGTGGAGCTGTCGAGGCCAGCTGGGCTGCTTCTGAGGCTTCTGTTCGAGCCGGACGGTGTGGGCTTGGCTGTGGGTCTGCGGGGCTGGCAGCCTGGAGCGGTGTCCCGATTCGGACAGACACGCAAGCTTGGAGCAGAACCTCCCTGTGATGCTGCGTGTGGCCCCGTACGCTGCTGGTCGCGCCCTGGATCACTCATGAGCAGAAGGTGCATCACAAAACCTCTGGGCTCAGCTCAGCCCTGCGCAAGCGCATGCAGCTTCCCAGGCTGGGTGGCTGGAGTCAGAGCCTTGCCGATCGCTGGCCACGCTTCAGCCGAGGAAGGGGGCTGCTTAGGGACGTGGCTTCACTCCTGTGGAAAGTGGGTTGGGTAGTTGACCTTCCGGCATCCCTGCAACATTTTTTCTCTCCGCTTAATTTCTCTCCTGCATTGTAGTTTCCATGTAATCTCCACGATTTCATTTGCGGGCGATTGTCCTGCACAGACCCTCATTGTCTCTTCATTTTAATTTCTGTGCATGCGTTAAATGCCATTGTTTTTTCTGTCCTCCCTTCCATCTCCATGTTCTTCGCAGTCGAGCAAAACGAAACGTAAAAAGAGTTTCCGCCTCTCCCGAAAGTTTCCATTTTACAAGAGCAAAGAGAACCTGGCCCAGGAGAGCAGCGGACAGGAACGTAAGTAGCAGCTGGCCAGAGAGGGCAAAGTGCGCAGGCCCAGCGCCTGCTTCCTCTGCGCTTCCCGGCCAAGCAATCCCTTTGCGCCGGACTCTGCCCTCTTGAGAGCTGCCGAGGTCGGAAGTGGATCCGCAGGCAGAGCAGGCTGATGGGTTTCCCAGCCTCAGGCAGCTGCTGCCGCTGCCTGGCCGTGGTGCAGGTTGAGATTCCCGCCGTGCGGCTCCAGGCCAGGGGCCACGGCAGCCTTGGCTGAGATGACAGGGATGAATGGCGAGCGCCCTGCCACAGCCCCGGCCGGCCGCTAGTGAGGGCGTCTCTGCTAGTTTCTCCTCCCTTCGCTCGCACAACTGCCTCTCCCAGCTGCTGCCAGTCGAGCCGCCTCTGGCCAAGGCCCAGGTGATGGAGAGCAGCTGGTGCACACTCAGTTCGCTGTTTTCATCCTTTCACAGCTTCTCAGCACGTGATCAACCCTCTGTTCTGTCTTCCTCTGCTCTCCCTGGTGTGCCAGGGACTCTGCCTCCCCTGCTCCTCCCTCCTCACATGCTCCCCCCAGGGCTCTGCCTTCTCATGTGCCCTGGGGCCCCTCTGCCTCTCCCTGCGCTCAGAATGAGGTGAGGGAATATGGAACTCCAGGCTTGTGTTGAAGTGGGAGTGGGGGGCACCGTGTCCCTTGCTGTCCCTACTGAGCCTGGCACTGCTCAGCTACCAACCCATTAGGCATAGCGAGTCCAGCCACGTCACCTGCTCCAGAGGCACCTCTGGGCCAGTCCCGCCGTCTGCAGAGCTGCTCTGTGCTTGGCTCGGCCATGGAGGAATTGCAGCTGTGGGAGGGACAGCTCCCTCCGTGGCCCCAGTGAACCGCCTCGTGCACACTCCTTGCTGGAAGACCGGGGAGAGCAGCTTCCCACGTGGAGCTGGGCAGCGCCACAAGGACAAACCCTGGCTCGGGCCTGTGGCTGGGATCCGGGACCTCGGCTCAGTCCCCACTCCGTGCTGGGTGTGGTGGGGTGAAGGTGCAGAGCCCAGGGCTGTCAGGCTGCTCTCCCCCTGCGTGTTCTCTCCAGGGTAAAAGCTGAGGTGAGCGCGTGGTGAGAACCGCACTGTCTAGGAGCAAGGGCTCTGCACGCCAGGCTCTTCCCTTCAGCCAGGGAGGGGCTGGACCATGCTCCTCTGGGGAACTGCCGGGCTCCCCCTGCAAACCCGCTCCTTGCTGGCAGTCCACGTGAGGGAGGGCTCTTAGCCTGGGCTGCGAGCTGGCTGAACGTCAGCCGCTCTAGTGAGGTATTGGTGGCTCCGCTGGCCTTGTCCTGCAGACAGCTGTGGTCCTCGCAGGTAGGACAGGAGGCAGGGCCATGCTGTGTCCCACACGGAGAGTCTGGGATCCCAAGCTCTTACGGCAGCTTGGCTTGGTCTCTGTCTATGGGAGAGGGGCCAGGCTTTCACAGGCGTTCAGTGCCCAGCCTGCCGAACAGGCCTGCAGATGTCTGGGGGGGGGGGGTGTCCGGCATGCCTCGTTTCTTCCTGGCCCTGACAGCCGCGTGTGCATCTGCATGCTCCGGGGCCTCTGGCCGCGGGTGGCTGGTGCTGTGGCTGCCCAGCGCGCTTGCTAGATGCATCTGCACGTGTGGCTGCAGTGTCCTTAGGTAGGAGCCAGGCTGCGCTGGCGAACCGAATGCACAGACCCTTCTGGGGGGGGAGGCCCCCCCCTCGAGGCTCCTCCAGTTTTGCCAGCAAGTTGTGAACTTAGCGTCCCCTCTGCTCAAGGGGGCTCACGGCTCCCCAGCATGCCCGGCACCGGTGGCTGTGGTATTGGTGGGGGAGTGGGAGCCATGTCTGGGAGAGTCCCTGGGAAGGGGGGTTGGTTTTCTGCTTTCCCTCCTGGACGGGTTTGTGATCTGGGATCATCTGGGAAAAAGGGGGTTGACGGTTTGCTTGCAGAGGGCAGCACCAGGCAATTGAACATAATCAGCTTTGTGACCAAAGGGGATTTGCTCCCTGCCTGTGGCGCTCTAGTCTGTTTGAAGGCCCAGCCTCAGCCAGCTCCCGGTGAGCATGCCGTGGGGACCCCATTCCTTGTCTGTTCCTCTTAGCTACTTGTAGCCAGTCTCCGCATTGAAATGCTTCACAGCGCTCCACTAAGGAGACGTCTGCACAGCAGCATTGTTGTGGAATAACAAGGAGCATGTCTACACTGCAAGCCTGTATTTCGAAATAACGATGAGCTGCAGGACTTCTGACTCCGAGCCCTGGAACCCTCCTTTCCCGAGGAGTAAGGGAAGTGGAAGTGCTCTCCCTTTGATTCCTGCTGCGTAGCCAGCGCCCAAAGCCGAGTTAAGCTAGTTCAATGTCAGCTGTGCAATTGACACACCTGAAATTACATAGCTTAATTCCACCTTAGCCCTGCTGTGTAGACGTGCTCTGAAGCCACTTCTGATGTGCTGGTTAGGGAGCAGTGTTTGCCCTGGGTGCTCCCTCGGGGAGCTGCCAAGGGGTTTGAACTGCTCAGCCCTTTCAAGGCTAAGCCTGGAGTGTACCAGGGCACGGGTGTGGGCAGAGGGCTCTAGGGCCCTCAGTCACCTGGAGTGGGAGATGCAGCCAGGGACGTTCTTGGGAAGGCCTCCCTGCCTCCGGGATTGGAGCAGTTCACTTGGGCTGCTCCAGGGCCAGCTCTTCCTTTGCAGGCACCTTCCCCGAGTGTGTTCCGCGAGCAGGTGGCCTGCAGGCCCTGTGAGGCAGGTTGGAGGCCCTGAGACGGCCATTGGCTTGGTGAGAGGACGCTGCTCGGGTCGGCAGTGTGACGGCTGGATGCGTTGCCTGCCCCAGAAAGATGCTTTTGAATTGTGTAACCTCACTTGCAATTGCAGCTCTCAGCTGTTCTGCACTCCTGTCACTAATGTTCACCTGGCTCTGTCTTCTTCCTCTCCCTCTCTCTTACTCCCCTCTCTGGCTCTCTGCCCCTTCCTGCGGGCTCTGAAATCAGGACTTCCCTGGGTTAAGTGACGATTATTATGGAGCAAAGAACCTGAGTAAGTCATTTAAATGCGCATTGTTCACTCTCCATTTCTGGCATGTCTGGCGGTGTTTCCGGGGGAGGCTGGGATCCAGGCGCTGGGAGTGAAGGCTGCTCTTGATGTGTGGCACCAGGCAGTGGAGGTGGTGGGGGCTAGGCTTAAGGGAGCGCTCCGTCCCCCCAGGAGAGGTAGAACAGCCTCTTGTGCCTGCTGCATGGAGTTAGAATTCCCCTGCGCTGATGGCAGGGGGAGCCGCACTGTGTCCTCCACAGGCTGGTGGTCACAGCTGGAGCTTAGCTCCAGCTGGCTCTCGGGTTGAATGCCAGCCCAGATGAGTATGTGTCCTGGTTGCATTGGCAGCTGCTGCTGGCTTGCAGTCAGGGCCCAGTGACGTGGGCTGCTGGCTCTTCCTGAAGCAGGGAGCTGTGTCACTGTGCTGCCTGCCTGCTCCGGTGCTTGCGCACGTGCCCTGAGCTGTGACACAGACTCCGCTGGGGAGGCGATCTCCGCACCCGGGCTCCCCACACCGAAGGGAGCAGGCCGCGGTGTCTGCAGCATCGGAAATGGCTTAAACAAGCAAGGCCCCGAACTCTGTTCCGTCTCGTCAGTGTCTTGTCTCTGTGAGTCCTGCCGCACCCCCGGTCAGATTACACCTCGCTTAGGGTTTGTGCTGGTGTGTCTGTGTGCTACGGCAGCCACCCTCCTCCCTCCCACCTCCCAGCCCCGCATGGCACCTGGCCAGCTGGGACTTGGAAACCGACTGGACTGCCGGCGGGCGTCAGCCCTCTGTCTAGTTCATGCTGGATCCTTCATGGGGGCAGCTCCCTGCTCTTGGAGATGATGCAGGATGAGACCTGGTGCCTTACCAGGGTAGGCCGTGTCTGATGCCAGGATAGAGCTTTCCAGCCTGGGGAAAGGGAGCCAGCTAGCCGTAAGTTCATGCCTACAGGCTACAGGGAAAGGAAGCCTTGCCTCTGGCATTCCCACCTTCTTTTGACACTTGCCACGGTGCCCCAAGTGCACCGCACTGGATATCCCTGCCACAGCTACTGACAGAGGAGCCTTGAAATCTACCTGCTAGTGGGGCTGTGCACCTGGAAATGCCAGTTTGAGTGTAGCCCCTGGGGACAGGCTGAATCTGCGACAAATCTCATTGGGTCAGCACGCTGTGATCAGCTGTGGGGCTTGCCCATCTCCTCTCCCTGTGTCCTGTGGCCACTAGCGTTTGGTGACTGTCTCCTACCCCACGCACCTTTTGTGAGCTCCTGGCTGCGCGTGTTCTGAATTGGCGTCTTTTTCTTGTTGGTTTGCAGAGGGCGTGACGTCAAACACCAGTGACAGCGAGAGCAGTTCCAGTAAGTGTCTCTCTCCCCGTGTCTTCGCCCCTGTGTGTGCTAAGCGTCTTCATTCTCTGTTGTGCCCGTGGTGTTCCCTGTTCGGAGGCCGATGCTTCCTTTGGCCACTCAGCTGAAGGTCCTAGAGATGCTGTGGCCAGCTCCCTCAAGGGGATGGCAGCTTTTCTGCCGGGACTAGGTAGCAGTATGGATAAGGATTCAGGAAGAAGAAATGCCAAGTACTGCTGTTAGCCCGGAATAACCAGCTGCGCACACCGAATGGGAGAGCACTACCTGGGCAGTATTGCCGAAAGGGATCTGGGGGTCAGCGGAGTGCCACTGTTGCAAAACCCGCAAACCTCATCCTGGGCTGTATTAACAGGGGCATTATGAGCAAGAGAGACACGAGGAGTCATTCTTCCACTCCACCCTGCACTGATTAGGCCTCAACTGGAGACTGTGTCCAGTTCTGGGCACTACGCTGCAGGAAATTGGAGAGAAATTGGCGAGGGTCAAGGGAAGAGCAACGGGTATGATGAAAGGTCTAGAGAACATGAGCTATGTGGGAAGATTGAAAGAACTGGGTTTGTTTAGTCTGAAAAGAGCAGCATGAGAGGGATGCAATAGCTTTCAAGTCCCTAAAAGGTTGTGACTAGGCAGGGGGAGAACTGTTCTTAACCTCTGAGGACAGGACAAGCAGCAATGGGCTTCAACTGCAGCAAGGGAGGTTTAGGTTGGACGTTGGGGAAAACTTCCTGCCTGTCAGGGTGGTGACACACTGGAATAAATTGCCCAGGGGGGTTGTGGAATCCCCATCTCTGGAGATAGTTAAGAGCAAGTTAGACACACCCGTCAGGATGGTCTAGATGGTGCTGGGTCCTGCCGTGAGGGCAGGGGACTGGACTTGACGACCTCTCCAGGTTCCTTCCAGCGGGATACAGCGACACAGGTACTAGGAGGTGGAAGGATTCTCCCTGTGATCTGTCCCAGCTGAGGATTCTTCCCCAAGGCAACTCTGGCTTTTGGGTGCCTTGCAGCCCCTGGAGCCAAGCCCATAGGTCTCTTGTGCTCTGAGAGGAAGATCTCTGCAGGCCACCCACAGCTTCGGTTTCCACGATAATGCTCGCTCTGCCCGAGGTTTCTGTCCCCTTGTTCGACCTGCCAGGAACTGCTGCTGCCCTGCTGTGTCCCCAGTTCACCCTGCCAAGGTGATCTGAGCCGAACGCACTGGTGCCAGCCGGGCAGCTCAGAAGTGAAGCAGTGTGTACAAGCAGGGCAGGGCCCAGCCCCGCAGGGCCTAGCCTGCATCCACAGATGGAGGGTGGGAAATAGGTGGCACCCCGCACAGCAAAAGTGCCGGGCCTGTGGAATGGCTGCGCAGAGCAGGTGGGGGTGGGGCTGTGGCCCCCCCACCGGAGAGGGACGGATTCCACACAGCTAGCCAGAAAGGAGGAAGGCTGAGGTGGCCCTGCCGGTCCGTCCTGACTCCAAGGTGCCTGGAGTAGGCTCCTCAACGCAAACATTGGCCAAGTTACCTGCTGGCTGGGGGCAGCCCTGGGAAGAGACTCTGGGGGAGAGACTGCAAAGAGCTCCTCGCGTGTCTGGGACAAGTGGCCGTGAAGAGACTGCCTGGGCCGCCTGGGCTGAGTGCAGCCCCCGCCAGCGGGTGGGAATGACCCTGCAGGTACTGTTAGCTCTTCCTGGGACAGGCAGAATGGGAAGGCTGCTCTGCAGCACTGCAGGCTGGGCCTCTCCGCTGCACTGTGCTGTCCAGCAATGTGGGTAATCCAGAGGCCTTTGGACACCCGCGTATGGCGGCTCCTGGCTGCCTGTTTCCTTCATGCTGCTCCCTGGGAGCACAGGGTTGAGGCAGGAGAAGCCCCTGCAGACACTCACCTGCTTCTCCCTGGCTCTGTTCCAGAAGGACAAGAGGACACTATCCTGTCGTATGAACCGGTGACACGGCAAGAGAGTGAGTATGGCTGGGGTCCGGAGTCCTGGCTTGTGCATTGGCGCTTCTTAATCCAGGATTTACCCCTATGCCGGGGTGTCTGGGGGGGCCGGGACTCCAGTGTGAGCAGAGGCGGGGCCAGACTGCCCCAGCCAGCCTTTGGCCTTCGTGGTTGCCACGGCAGGAGCCCCAGGGTTCCTGGTGTGATTTGAAGGGTGCTGCAGCAGCAGTGGCTGAGAGCCCTGGGCCTATTTTACAGCCCCTTTCGCTCCCCCTCAGCAGCGTGGCCGTACCCTCCTGGGAGGGAGCAGACGGAGCAGCGTAAAATGCCGCTACAGCAGCGCTCTGTTGGCTGGGGACAGGCTGGAGGTGCCCTACCAGCCTGCTTTCCCGCCACCTTCATCAGACCTTGCATCTCCAGCCAGCACCAGAATCTAGCCTCAGGCACATGCCAGCTGCTGCTCTGGGAGGCCAGGAAACCGGGGGGCTGCGAGGCATCCAGTGAAAACAGGAGGGGCACTTGGCTGCCTCTGCCTGCAGACTCTGCTCGCCACGGGCCTCTGGCCAGTGCAAACACTCAAAACTCTGGCTATAAAACTGCCACCGCCGTGAACCCGCCTGGTCTCTTCTGCTCTGCGTCTCCCGCCCATGAGCGTAAGTGCCTGGAGTCAGAGCTGAGAGCACCCTGCACGTTGTTCACCGGGGAGCCGCCAGTTCGCTAGCTCTTCAGCCGCAGCAGAACAGGTTGTGTTCTCCAGACACGGGGTGTAAGTGCCAGCAGCACGGCTGGGAGAGGAGGTGCATTCCTACCCTGCACTCACACCACGATCCCAGCCTCCTACACTTGGAGGAGCGCACAGGAAAGCGCGTGCAACGGCATGTCAGAGAGGAGGTGTAAGCACCAGTTTTCCATTCTGTGCTCTTCCTGAGAGTTGCTGGTGTGTTCTGTGGGCTGTGCCCAAAGACCAGTCTCTAGAAATTGTCTCCACGTGCATGAGAAAAGTGCCCTTGTTTTAGAATGGGAATGGTTCTGCCCTTGGGTAGATCTGAAAGCTTTGCAAGTGAGCCGCGGTGCGAATGGCCGCCCTGTGTGGACCGCCAGCGTGAGCCGCGGTGCGAATGGCCGCCCTGTGTGGACCGCCAGCGTGAGCCGCGGTGCGAATGGCCGCCCTGTGTGGACCGCCAGCGTGAGCCGCGGTGCGAATGGCCGCCCTGTGTGGACCGCCAGCGTGAGCCGCGGTGCGAATGGCCGCCCTGTGTGGACCGCCAGTGTGAGCCGCGGTGTGAATGGCCGCCCTGTGTGGACCACAAGTATTCCACAGCAAGTGTGTGGGAGGCTACTGGGGTTAGAGACTCAGTCTCAGGGGCGTGGCTTTTCTTGTTTCCAGTTCACTATGCGAGGCCAGTGATCATCCTGGGGCCAATGAAAGACCGAGTCAACGATGACCTGATTTCCGAGTTTCCACACAAGTTTGGCTCCTGTGTGCCGCGTAAGTGTTGGTGTTTGTTGTCGGGGGTTCTGACTCAGCGCTAGGCAGAGGGGTGCTCTGGAGAGGGGCCAAGGTTGCTGTAGGTGTGGGCTGAGCTTTGGTGGAGGGAGGTTGCGGAAGCTGGGGAGCTCTGACTCATGGAACCCTTCTCTTTCAGACACTACCAGGCCTCGGCGTGAGAATGAGGTGGATGGGCAGGACTATCACTTTGTGGCATCCCGAGAACAGATGGAGAAAGATATTCAGGACAACAAGTTCATAGAGGCTGGGCAGTTCAATGACAATCTCTATGGGACCAGTATCCAGTCGGTTCGGGCAGTTGCAGAGAGAGTGAGTATAAACATGCAGTCCCCAGGGAAGCCTGCAGTTCACCCAAATGATGTCTCATCCTATTCTGTCTGCAGCCATTGTAGCCATGTTGCTACGTGTGGAGCAAGAGCTTCTCAGGCAGGGATTCCTGCCAAGTCATATGGCCTAGTCCCACAGATCCACGAATCCAGCCCAGACTGCCCAGTGCTTTACCCCCAGACCTGCCCATCCTTTCCAGGCAGATGTTCTGGGCTAGCAAGGCACATTGCAGCAGCAGTGTCTGCTTGATCTTCACAAGCGCAGGTGCCGAGGTCCTTTGCAGTGGATCGAGAACAGAAATGTTCTGTGCTCAGAGCATGAGAGTCCATTGCGGGTTTGTCGTCAGTGTCCTGGCTATTGAAAGGAAGCCCCAGTCCCTTCTGGGTACTGCCACCCTGCCCCTGTTGGTCAGGAAATTCTGTCCATGCTGGGGCGTGGCCTATATCTTGGGATTGGCATATTCCATCCCTTGTCTTCCTGCTCCAGGCTGCGCTCAGAAATGGGAAGCCAGAGGTAGGTGTGATTGAATGACACTGGTCCCCTCATGCCCTTCCAGGGGAAGCATTGCATCCTGGACGTGTCTGGCAATGCCATCAAGAGGTTGCAACAAGCACAACTTTACCCTATTGCCATTTTCATCAAGCCAAAATCCATCGAAGCTCTCATGTAAGTGCCTATTTGCCCCCTCCTCCTTCGGTGCATTAGCTGCAGGAGATCAGGAACCTGCACGTCAGCTGCTTCCAATTCAGAAAAGGGACGGGGGGAAGGTGGCTATTGTCGAGGTCACAGAATCACAGAAATGTCAGGCTGGAAGGTACTGGAGGAGGTCACCTAATCCAGCCACCTACCCTGAGGCAGGACCAGACCTGCCTAAGAGCATCCTTGACACAGGGTTTTCTAGCCTCATCTTTAGTAAGGCAATTCCACAACGTCCCTGGGGAGCCTATTCCAGAACTTCCCTTTCTAGTTCAAGGGATAGTTTTCACAGTGGAGAGGGGTAACTAGGGGTCTCAAGGGTCTGTCATGGGACTTGTGCTGTCCAATGTAGTCATAAATGAGATTTGAAAAGGGGTTTAACTTGAGGTGGCATTATTTGCAGATGCTACAGAATTACTCAAGATAGTAAAAGTCCAAAGCTGACTGCAAAGATTACAAAGGGATCTCACAAAACTGAGTGACTGGGCAGCAAAATGGAAGGTGAAATTCAATGTTGATAAACTCTGAGTAGGACATATTGGAAAACATAATTCCAAGTGTACATTTAAAATGATGGGGTCTAAATTAGTTTAGGCTCTCTGACAGCAGTCAAAAGCTAACCGTGTTTGGAACAAATAGAAAAGATAATAAAATAGAAAAGATAACAATGCCACTATCTAAGCCTGTGGTCCATTCACATTTTGAATTCCCCATGCACTTTTAGTCTCCCTATCTGGAAAAAAAAGATACATAAGAACTGGAAAGGGGAGAAGACGACAGAAATGATGAGGGGTATGGGACAAGCTCCACGTGAGAGGGGAGTAAAAGACTTGGGCTGTTCAGCTTAGAAAAGAGATGACAAAGGCCCAGTCTACAGCAGTGTAACCTACGCAACTTCAGCTATGCAAACTGTGTAGCTGAAGTTGACACACGTGCCATGGGTGTCTTCCATGTGATAAAGTCAGTGGGAGCTGCTCTTCTGTCAACTCTAGCTATTCTTCTCATCCTGGTGTGGAGTACTGGACTCGACCGGAGAGCACTCCTAAGTCGATTTATCATATCTAAGCAGATCAATAAATTGAGTGCCAGTGGATCAATTGCTGCGGCGTGGATCCACCCTATAGTGAAGACAGACCCTCAGAGGGATGTAATAGATGTCTATAAACTCATGAATGGCATGGAGAAATGAGAGAGAGAATCAGGAAGTGTGATTTACTCCTTCATATAACATATGTACATGGGGGTCATCAATGGGATTAATAGGCAATATGTTTATAACAAACAAGCGAAAAAACTTAATGCAATGTAGTCAACTTGTGGAACTCCTTGCCAGGGGATGTTATGAAATCCAAAACTGTAACTTGTATAATTCAGAAAAGAATTTGATAAATGTATGGAGGCTAGATCACCAATGGCTATTTGCCCAAGATGGTAAGGGATGCCACCCTTTGCTTTGGGTGTCCCTAGTCTCTGAGTCCCTGAAGTTCAGACTAGATGACATGGATGAATTAATAAATTGTCTTCCTTGTTCATTCCCTCTGAAGCATCTGCCACCAGTCAGAAAACTGGACACTGGACTAGATGAGCCACTGGTCTGACCTAGTCTAGCCATCGTTATGTATGTACATTCTGAAAGCTTCCTTGCTGCAGTTTACAAGCATCACTTCTTAACCTGTGGACAATTTCACCGATCGCCATCCTCTTTGGAATAGCTCTTTAATGGACTATTACAGGGATCCCCCATTAGCTGGGCTCGCCAGCCGCGCGGTTCTGTGCTCCGCGCCGGCTCTTCCGGGGTGTAATCTGCTCGCCACGAGCGAGTAGATTACACTATTTGTCGAGCCCTGCCCATTAGCCATCTTTTCTGAAGATTAAACAACCCCAATTTATTTAACCTTTCCTCGCAGATTGAGTTTTCTAAACCTTTATCGTTTTCTTGCTCTCCTGTGGGCACGTGCTCTCTAATTTGTCCACATTTTTAGAAGTATTGTATCCAGAGCTAGGCAGAGCACTCAGCTAAGGTCTCATAGAGCCAGGAAAACTAGGACACTTACCTACCATGTCTGCCTTGTAACACATTCACCTCTTTTACAGCTGCATCCCATTGACTCCTGTTCAGTAAGTGAGCTGACCCCTGGATCCTCTTCAGCAGATATACCAGCTACTCAAGTTCCCTCTCAGCTGCACAGCTGGGTGGGTGTGCAGCTTCCTAACAGCCCCATGTAGGGCTCAGGGCAGGCACACCGAGTGCCATCTGACCATTGGCCCCAGCATGGGATGGCCACTCTGTGCTAGGGGAGAGCTAACGGTGCTTCCTCCCTGCTGTGGTTGCTCTGTGCTGGAGCCAGAAGGGGCAGCACCTCCCCACTGTTGCAACTGCTCTGTGCTTGGGGGGTGGGTGGGAGGGAAGGCACGTTTCCCCAGCCATGGGACCTGAGCTTCTGGGGACAGGTGCCCCCCACTGTGCCCAGTGGAGCTGCAGCGGCTGTCTCAGCTGGCCCTGAGCTGCTGTAGCGAGAGAGGACTGCAGGTAGTCTCCTCTCTCTCTCTCTTCCCTCCCTCTTGAGAGAGCCTGCACCTCAGCCCCACCCTAGCCCATACCCTGGCACCCCAACCTTCTGATCCAGACCTGAGCCCTTCAACCCCAGCCACAGCTTTCACACCCCTGCGTCCCAAGCCTTTGCCCTCGCCCACACTAAGAATCCATTAGCCCAACCCCTACCACGTGAGTTTTGTTGTGTGCGCCAATATGGCAGTAATGTGTCACACGTCACCTCCATAGTCTTGCATGTAACAAAATTCATTCTACTCAGGAGTAGGAAAATTCGCGGGAACTTGGCTACCTCCCCAGTTATAACAGGCTTGTAGTTGTCCACTTGGCTTTTCCTTCCTAAGTATAAAACTTGTCTTACTGAATTTTTCTTATTGGTTTCTGACCAAGTTTCCAATTTGCAAAACTCCTTTGGAATTCTAATCCTGTAAGCTTGGTGTCATCTGCAGATTTTATGAGCATACTCTGCACTCCATTACTTAAGTCATCAGTGAAAACATTGAATAGGGCCAGATCCAGGGCTGACCCTTCCAGGACTCCACTAGATACGTCCTTCTGAATTTGATAGTGAACCATTGAATGTGGCGTTCCAACCAGCAGAATACCCATGTTCTATTTCGCTTACACCAAATTTCCTTAGTTTGCCTTTGAAAATTTCATCTGCGACATTGTCAAAATACTTCCTGAAATCAAAATACTCACTTCTACTGCTTTCCCCGCTCCACTAAACCAGGTACCCTACCAAAGGAGATTAGGTTGGTTTGGTAGGATTTGTTCTTGACAATATTACCCCATTATCTCTGTGCTTACACATTGATTTGTTCCAGTATATTTCCCTGTATCAAAGGCAGGGTGCTAGGCTAGTCAGTAAGTCCCTGAGTCCTGCTTGCTCCCTTTTGATAGATGGGTACTATGCGTGGCCTTCTCCAGTCATCTGGGATCTCACAAGGCCTTCATGAGCTCCAGAAGATCACTGCTTTAGCTAGTTATTAAAGTACCCAAGGGTGAATTTCATCAAGCACTGCTAACTGGAATACATCTAGCTTATCTACATTGTCTTTAACCTGATCTTCCCTATTTTGTCTTATTCCTTCTGCATTCTTAATATTGTGTTAAGTATCTGCTTGTAGTTTTACCATTTTAGTGAAGGTCGAAGCAAAACTGACATTTAAACACTTCAGTTTTCTTCACATCATCTGTTTTTAGGTCTTTTTACCTATTAAGTAGAACTTACATTTTCCTTCATCTCCCTTTTGCTCCTAATGTATTTAAAGAGCCTCCTCTTACTACCTTTATGTCCCTTGGTAGGCGTGACTCACTTTGTGCCTTTTCCCTTCTGATTTTGTGTCTCCATGCTTATGCTATTCTGTATTCTTCAGAGCAATTTGTCCATGTTTCCAGTTTTTGTAGGATTCCGTTTTGATTTTCAGATCATCAGAGAGCTCCTGATGAGTCATAATGACCTCTTTCCTTCCCATCAGGATGGCTTGTTGTTCTGCTTAAATATTGTCTCCATGAGAAGCTGCCAGTTCTCCTCAACTCCTTTGTCCCCTTAGTTTCCATGGGACCTTACCCACCAGTTGTGTCTCTTTAAGTCCTTTGTGCTTATTCTGCATCTGCAGAATCTGTTCAAGAAGCGTCCCTGTGGGTGTTCCATTTCAGGTTCCGCCTGTGCCTTTGAGCAGAGATTTTTTGGTAGCAGTGCCCCCCCCCCCCAGTCTTGTGCCCTGTGTGGGAAGTATAAAGGGGCTATAAAGTCTCTCCCTATTTTGGGGTCCTTTGCTCAGGGAGGCCAGGCTCCCTGGGAGTTAAGCTGCTGCTCCCTCTGCAAGGCTATTCTGATAGTGACAGGCATTCTTAATGTCTCTGCAGTTTGAGAGTTGCTCATATTCACTGTAAGTGCAAGATGTGCACTTCTCCCTCTCCCCTTGCTCCCCCCATGATGCACCCTGGAAAACATAGGCAGTCCAAGCTTAAATGTCTGATAAGAGCAAGCCTTAAGAGCAACTTTGAATCCAGGGCCAGAAGACTTCCCACTGTAGCTTGCACTTAGATATACATATAGGCTGTGACTAGACTGGCTAGTTTTTCCGCAAAAGCATTTGCTTTTGCGGAAAAACTTGCCAGCTGTCTACACTGGCCGCTTGAATTTCCGCAAGAACACTGCCGATCTCATGTAAGAAATCAGTGCTTCTTGCGGAAATACTACGCTGCTCCCGTTCGGGCAAAAGTCCTTTTGCGCAAAAGGGCAAGTGTAGACAGCTCAGATTTGTTTTGCGTAAAAAAGCCCCGATCGCAAAAATGGCGACTGGGGCTTTTTTGCAGAAAAGCGCGTCTAGATTGGCCACAGACGCTTTTCCGCAAAAAGTGCTTTTGCAGAAAAGCATCCCTGCCAATCTGGACGCTCTTTTCTGCAAATGCTTTTAACGGAAAACTTTTCTGTTAAAAGCATTTGCGGAAAATCATGCCTAGTCTAGACGTAGCCGTAGGGAAAACCAGTAAAAGTTAATGTAACAAATCATAGAAATTCAAATGACAGTGAGTGGAAGTATTGGGAAGAATTGTTATAGATCGAATACAGGCCTAATATGCATTCTAGAACCTACCCTTATGTGTCTAGCTGCTTTCTCTCTTACAGAGCAATGGTCACCCAAAGCCCTTCCAGTATTTACAGTCAGGCTGTATCCATTTGCACCTCCAGATGAGGGAACACTCCACTGCCCTTAATCCTATGCAGGGCTTCCCCTGCGTGTTTCTTTCCCTGCACACTCCTTTTCGGTCGATCGTGAAATCTCTGAATCCGCATCTGGCTTAGTGTGCAAATGGGCCTACGCTGGCCGACACAAGGGCCAGATAAGAGAGAAGCATCTCTGGAAGCATTGCCTGGAAAGGACCTGTCCGAGACAGGTTACTTGTCTTAAGAACGTAATTTTCAGTATAGAGGCAACTCTGGAAATGAAATCCATCCATTGAACCATGACTGATGACCAGTGGCTATGGGCGCTCTGCAGACTTTGGACACCCTTCTATTGGGTTGGATATAATTCACATGGCATCTCTGTAAAACCACGAATCCTCTGTGTCCTCTGCTAGCTGGCACTACAAGGTCCTGGGGCCACGTTGCTTGTAGCAAAAGGCTAATGATTGTCTGAGCTTTCCAGCATCTTTCCACTCCACCCAAAGAACAGAAGCATATTGGTGCTGGAAGGAACTGCAGGAGCTGGACTTGCATTGCACAGTGCAGCAAGAGAGCACATGAAGTTCGGCATGTTGCCCAGTCTCTTGCAATAAGTCTGTAGGGGCTGCACAAGGAACTAGCTCCCCAAAATATGGAGGGTTCTCAGCACTGGTGGTGGCAGTGGTTTTTTGTTTTAAGTAAAAAAGAAACACGTTGAAACGATTCTCATCCATGCCTGGCAGGGAGATGAATCGGAGGCAGACGTATGAACAAGCCAATAAGGTCTTTGAAAAAGCCATGAAACTGGAGCAGGAGTTTGGAGAGTATTTTACAGGTAAGAGTCCTGCAGAGCAGAAGTCACCTCATCAGCACCACCTTGCTGCCATATTTATGGGATATTCTCCCATGCCTCTGAAAACAAAAGAATTCAGAAATGGACAGGAATCTGTGGATGCAGCTTCTGAGACCAGGGGGAAGGGCAAACCTGCCCAGGCAGGGCAGCAGCTGTGCAGGATTTTCTGCTTTGCTGAAGGCAGCAAGGAGAAAGGGGCAAACAGAAAAGCAAAACTTACTGAAGGGCTGAATGGGGAATGGGGGTCAGCCCATGGGAACAGCAGACAGAGAGAAGGTGCCGCTTATGAGCTGAAGGATTAAATTAGTGACTTGAGAGGTGAAGAAGACTGAACTGCTTTTAGTCTGTCAAGAAAAGCATGGTACCGTGGCTGCTTAGGGGAAAGAGCATTTGAAGGGCCTGTAAGGGATACATGGCAACTTGTGCCTCTGCAGATAAGCTAGCCAGCACGGCAGGGCTTCTCCCATGTTAAGGAAAATAGCACAAG
Organism: Pelodiscus sinensis; assembly: GCF_052426305.1. Classification (NCBI taxonomy): domain Eukaryota; kingdom Metazoa; phylum Chordata; order Testudines; family Trionychidae; genus Pelodiscus; species Pelodiscus sinensis. The sequence continues at coordinate 1,494,955 of NC_143064.1, read as the reverse complement.
TGCTGTACCACACAAATATTTCTGGAAAGTAATGGGCAGCATAGGAGCAAACATGTTAAGATCTTGAAAGAACGGTGAGATCCCACCAACTGCCGTCTCACATGCCTGATTGCTGCCCTAGGGACTTGCCCAGCTAAACCACGTGGCAAAGGCGGTGTTCGGGCTAGAACAAGCCTGTTGCTGGGCATTTAAAACCCTCTCCAGGATATTGTCCTTTCACAAAGATGAGCAAGAGAAGCCCAAGGAATTCTAGTGCTGTAAAAAAGCCGCTGTGATTCTGGGCTACATGTATGAAATGTGTTATCATGAATCTTGGAGGGGGATGGACTGCCTGTGGGACATTGGATGCCAGAAAAAATGACACCGTGTGAGGAATCTGACAAGGCAACCAAATGATCTGGGAGTGGGAGCAAATGAATTCTGGGAAGAGATTAAAAGCTAAATGTGCCTGGTTTCATTAAGCGTAGAGTCCAACTCAATAGGGCACACCCAGCCCTCTAAAGTGAGGGCAACCCCATCAGGGAGTGTTGTGATACCCAGGGGTGTTACAGTAGTAAAATATTGCCAAAGGGAAATGCATGGCCTGTTGGACAATGAGATGCACTTGGCTGGGAAATGCTCTCCCGGAAGCACCAAGAACTTCTTCTCAAGGGGGGCTGGAAACTAAACTAGATCCCTGGGCCATCGGGAATCGGTAATGAGCCCATCTTTATGCAAGTGCCTGCAGCTCCTGTTCCAAGTGGATGAAGTAACCAACACTGAGCTCCGAAAGGTTCTAGTACCTAGTATGTTTTGAATGAAGTTGTCTGAAAAGTTGATTGTCAGCCCCTTGTTGAGAGACTAGTTGGTACTTCGTACACATGACAAGAGTCTGTCACCCTTTAGCTGCTTGGAGATGCTCTGTATCCTTTACTCTCAATGGCCTTGTTTGCCTGTTGTCTGCTGTTCACAGAGTGCACATCTAGAACGACATACAGGATTTGCTCAGGTTTGCTGGTAGCTGTGCCACATTGTCCCCTCCCTCCCCTTTGGCTCCTTTGCTCCACTGGCTGTGCAGGTGTGGTACAGTGCTGACTGACTGGTTTATTCTTTCCCCTTTTTAGCCATTGTACAAGGAGACTCTCTGGAAGAGATATACAACAAAATCAAACAGATCATTGAGGACCAGTCTGGGCACTACATCTGGGTCCCGTCCCCTGAGAAACTCTGAAGACTTCCCCCACCAACTTCCTTGTGAGCAGATGTCTGAAATCCCTCCCTCACCTATGCTCCAAGGGGGGAGGGGGGAGAGGACATGAATACTCCTCCTGCCCCTTTTTTAGATCGTCGCGAGATTGAGTTTTCTAGTCCTGTTTCTTTTCGTTGGGATAAATCAGTCTCACTTCTGTGACTGTCCCCACCATTCCTGCATGGACCTTCCCACTGCTCCATTAGAGACAGATGAGATCCCATTCAAGTCGTTTTTTATTATTAAAACTTAACCCAAGCAAGATGGGAGGAGATGGCTGAGGACTTACATAAAGAACGACCGAAACCATGGATTTTTGAAAACGAGCTAGGACTGGAGCTCCGGGGAGCGTTTCTTCCAAGCATGTGTCACTGCCTTGCAGCTCTGAAGGGTGCAACAGAAAAGCAAGCATTTTATTTATCTGTATATGTAATTTATATATAATAGAGATATTATATATATATTATATATATATATATATATGTGTGTGGACTAGAAAACCTGAGGGACCTCCTAAAATGGTACTGTATTATTGCCTGGATGTTTTAAAATGTTTTGTCCCAGTTACTGGGCATGGGAGTCTGGTCAAGAAGAGATTGAAACGGTACCAAGTGCTTCAGATGCTTCTTGCATCTGGTCAGTTTTCTGAGAACCAAAGCCCAGATCTTTGGGGTAAGGCAGAGGGGGCCAAGGATCCAGAATAACACGTGAATCTGTATCAGCTGATCTGAGTGAGACTGGAAGACCCAGACTGAGCAGGGGTGGCAAAGCGAGAGAGAATGGATAAGACATGATTAAATTGCACATTGTTTTACACACCACCTAATGTGTTTGCATGAGAGGTTTCCTTTTTGTTCTATTTTTTTAAGCAGATGTTAAACCAAAACCATATTGTGTTGCTGTGTCAGCATTTTTATTCCAATTTTCTCATGTTAATAATCTGTGGGTATAAAGTCCAGTTTTTTAACTTATTTTTTAAGATGATTACATTGTAAATAGAACTCAGACCCAGGGAGTCATAGTTAAGAAATAATCTACAGACTTTATTGAATGAGCAAGCCGTCTGATCTCCACTGCTGCCGGAACACTTCACTGTGGATGCAGCAAATGCCATCCAATTGGTCTCCCTGGGCCCTTAGACTGGATCTGAATCTGGTGTGTGATAAGGTGAGAGAATTTTAGTTTTTCTCATGGAAGCACACTGGTATTCCCCTCTGCTGCTGGAAGAAAACCACAGCTGTGCCTGGATGGAAACTCACAACTTCCCAAGTCAATAATGGAATTTAAAACAGACTTCAGCATTTCAATAACCATGACAACTGCTATCCCCTGCCGTGGGGGAGGACGTGTGCTATTGAACAGCTGTGCATGCAATGCAGCAGTGTCTTTTACTGAGTCCCTGGGACTCAGCGCTTGGCAGACAGTGCTTGTTCACTTTTTCTGTTTAGTATTTCTACTACTGGAAGTGTCTGCATAAAGCCTGTTCTGGCCTTTGGGATCCACTGTCTTGGGAGCGTTGCTTGCAGTCTGTTGGGCATGGAGATGCAGACAGAATTGTACAATCGTACTGTATAACCAAGCAATTTTGTGACCAGATGAGTGGTGTAAGACCACAGACAGGTAGTCTTCCATAGGCTGAGAGGCTGCTGCTTTTGAGAAGCTCAGGTGTGTGCATTTGAATGTGGCTCCACCTCGGGGAAAGAGCTTCCAAAAGGATTTGTGGATTTTCCAACCTAGATTTTGTTATTCAGATACCCTTAATTCTAGTGCAAGAGCCCCCACTTCTTCCACTCTCATCCACCAGAGCGAAGGAGATCACCATAAAATGTGAGCAGGTATGTCTTCCTTCGTTCCAGGTAGTGACAGTTGGATGCTACAGAAGGAAGCCAAGGTTTTCCTAACTAATGGGATCAGACCATTGCTGTTTCCAGTTAGAAAAAAACATGCTGCTAATACTGTCCACTCCCTAAGGTGACAGGCGGCTGTTTGTGCTGGTGTGTCGTGTGCAGTGGGCACTGCTGTCAGCGGGTAGACACACACTCTGGGCAGCGAGACCCTGTTCCTTCAGTGATTGGCAAGGGGTTAGCAGACCGGTGAGATTCGGGGCAGTGCAGCACAGCACACTGATAGAAATACCACTGGCAAGCAGTGGCGCTAAGACTACTGTTGAGGTAGTTGCAATGGGATGGCCAGTGTTTATAGCTACGGCCTATTCTATTGGTTCTGCTCTGGATGCCACACACCCCATTCTCTGGAGAGCTGGTAGAAGTGAATTAGGAGCACATTCCTAAGATGCTAGTCTTAAGGTTCCAAGTTCCTTTACTCTTTTTCTGTCTCCCCTCTTCTAGTCACATGGAGAAAAAGGCCAGTGTGCTCCATGGCACAGGTGAAAGTACCCAATCAGTCATGACACTAGTTGCTTACCAGTGTTTCTTCCAAGGAGACATATATTTTTAATAAACAGAGAGTTGCAATGAACTCTGTCTCAGAAACCTTCTTGTATAAACCCTCATCATATAGTGGACCCTTGCTACTTCCGAGTTGATCCTGGCCTCTGAGTGTGGCCTAGCAGGGCTGCAGTGAACTGAGGGGTTATGCTCAACATGACACAGCCTGAAAATGTTTAGGCTTGCAGGTGGGAGGGGGTGGCCCCTAAAGACTAAATCCTAAACAGCAGTCGCTGGGTTCAGATTAGTGACCACATCTACAAAAAGGCCCCTTTCCAGCTTTGTCAAGGCCACTAGCTATTTGAGTTGGGGTTATGGTTGCAGGCCTTTTCCTTGTGCAGCATCATATTCTATTGTGCCAAGGCAGTTGGACCTAAGCCCCTTGCTTGAAGGCCACAGATCCTCATGCCTGCAATGTGGGGAATTTGCTGCAACATTTAAAATTAGTGGAAATTATGTGCTTTTATTACATTCCTGCCGCATCTGGTCCTGCATGTACTCAGAGGGGAAGTGGTTTGTTTTTCACTGACAGGCATATGACGATATTAGGAAAAACTATTTCCTGAGGAGGGTGGTGAAGTACTGAGTTGGGCTCCCTAGGGAGGGGGTGATTGGGATTGGTCCTGCTGTGGGCATGACTCGACCTCCTGAGGTTTCTGCCAGCCCTGGGATTCTATGATTCTAAGCTGGGTCATTATTAAAACGCAACTTGGTCAGACGTGTTATTAGTACAATACTGGTGGGTAGAAGTTATGATTGTTACATTAAAATGTTGGGGATAGAGTTAAGCCTTCACTAAAAGTTAAAGCCTATTTTTGAAATTCAGTGTCCGCTTTCCATGTGTGAAAGAGTTTGATGGGGAGAGGCTGCTATTTCAATGGTGCATCACCAAGTAGCAGACCCAGCCTTAGCATCTAGGGGGTGAAACAAATCAAAGGGCTGGAAATTAATGTTTCAAATAACTGATCTAATTTAATAGATGGTTTCACTTGTTAAATTGAAACTTATAAAAACCTTAGAGCTTGTCTTCAGATCATGCAGATGAGTGGAACTTCTACAAGCTCATAAACCAGTGTGTTTTAAGAAGCTATTTCCTAAATGTTTACTTTTATTACAAAAGCTTCATTGGGTAGCCAAGTTAGTCTGTAACAGGAAAAACTTAAACAACAAATAGACTAACAAAACATGTAGATAGTATCATGAGCTTTCGTGGGCACAACCCACTTTTACAGGCACTTATAAAATGAAACTGAGTTTTGATTTTAGTTGGAATGAATTAAAGCTCTTACCTGGGAGTTTTCCTTTCAGAAGGTGGCGCTGCCGGAATAAAGTGGCTTTTGAAGACCAGCTTACTGGTTATAGCCCATATATTTAATGTTGTGTTTTAGTTAAGCAAATTAATGAGTCAGATTGAAAATAGTCCTGTAGTCTGGTCACTGCCAGTGGTTATACTTGGGGTAAAAGCCTCCGAATAGACAATGAAAGGAGAGGTAGAGGGTCTCTCCTCCGTCAGAGCTGTTACCTCATGCCCTGAAGACGCTTGTCACGTACCTTACAAACCTAGCCAAGCTTGCTGTGAATGCAGATCTCTATCTAAGTACTGAAACCTTCCTTGAATCCTGCCGGGTGCTCTGTCCAATAATACCTGGTGGCAGCAAGCTCCACAGCTTAATTCCTGCGTAGTAAAGATTTCTCCAGCTGAACAGAAGGGTCACGCTCCTGCTTCAAATCCTATAAGCTTGGGAGATTAGACCCAGGGAATGAATGGAAAGATAGTGCCTGTGCTGGCACCACCGATGCTTCAGGGACAGGCCGGGATACCCACCTGAACCAACTGCAGCTGCAAGAGATGGTCTCAGAACAATTAACAGCTACACATGAATGTCTTGAAGTTGAGCGCCATGAGCCCTGCTTGTTTAGTGTATCGATCTGTTCTGCTAACTCCACCGTGCCAATTCTGATTGGTATGGCTGTGCTCACTGTACAACCGAACAAGGAGGCACTCAGGTATTCAGATATTCTCTTTCTGCCAAGCCATCATCACACTGTGGCAGCAGTGTTAGCAACACAGAATAACCCTGCTGGCTCTACATCTCCTAGGGGTCAGCAACAGCCAAGCAGTTTTCTCAAGGAGACAGACAGTACCTATGGCCCCCGGCTCCCAAGTGGCACTGCTGCTTTAAAGCATCCTCTCCTATTCCCCCTCCCCTTGCTGCCTCTTTGGCTATGTCCTGACTGCAGGCTTCTTTCGGAAGCAGCTTTTCTGGATGAGATCTTCTGAAAAACCTTTGGAAAGAGAGCGTCCACACTGCCTAAGTGTATGGAAAAAGCAATCTACTTTTTCAAAAGATAGCATCCAGTCAGTGTGTATGCTATCTCGCATGAAAGCTGTGATTACTGTGGATGGAGCGGCCACCGAGGCACCTGTGCTTTTTCCAAAGGAGCTCTCTTGGGAAAAGACTTCTTCCTTGTAGAAAGTGGTTTACCAATGTCGGAAAAACCCGTGTTCTTTCGATTTTTTTTTTCCCCCAAAAGAACGCAATTGCAGTGTGGATGTAAGTGAAGTTTTTCTGGAAAAATGGCCATTTTTCCAAAAAAGCTGCAGTGTAGATATAGCCTTTCTGATAGAGACACTGAATGTGTCTGTCATGCAGCTAATGTCTGTGATGGGAGAGCAGGGACAGTGTTCTTTAAACTTCAGCACAAGCAGACGTGTGAGCCTACTACTACCAGATACTTTTCTCCTTTGATGGGCTGAAGGGTACATACAGTATATATCTTTCTACAAACTCCTGGTCCCTAAATCTGCAGCCATTCTGTTAATCCCTAACTAGCCAATAACAGTTGTCCATCTGGCCACCCATCTCACAACCAAGCTATATCTAGTATCCCAGAACTATGGTCAACTCCTCTACCCAGCTTAGGGATGGTAAATTTTAATTACCAGTAGTCAATAGGGTGCCTCCACCTTTGAAGTGTAGCAACAGCCTAGGGCTGTTGCTACACTTCAAAGGCAAAAGTGCTGCAGGGAGCGCAGGGCCAGCAAGACAGTCCCCCACTGGCCCTGTGTTCCCTGTGGCATTTCAAAGCGGCAGCGCTACACAGAGCCCAGGGCTAGGGGGGGGGAGTCCCCAGCTCATCCCGGGCTCCATGCAGTGCTGCTGTTTTGAAATGCCACATGCAGCCTGGGGCATCCCCAGCTTGCCTGTGTTTCAAAGTGGCAGCACCAGGTGGAAGCTGGGGTCTGGCCCCTGCCTCCATGTAGTGCTGCTGCTTTCTTCTCCCCTTTCCGCCTCTTTCTGACAATGACAGCAAGTGGGGGGAGGATGACTAGTTGACTATCCGATAGGCATTTGCTTATCCGATAGTTGACTATTCATTCCCATCCCTCGCCCAGGCATGCAGTCAAACTGGTTTGATGTTGGCTGACTGACCCCTGCTAACAGACATATTCATAAAATTCTTGTCCAAAGCAGGAAATTCTTCTGCGAGGAAGATTAAATGAAGATGTATTTATTACAGGCATCTACACTGCCGATCCTTGACTGTATGTGGCTAGTGAAGCAGTATGGATTGGTATTTAACATGCTCATGGTCAACCTCACAGCAATATTTGTTAGCCACACACTGGTACAAGCACAAAGACCATTGCTCGTCTAATGGCATTGAAATGCTTTACCGTTTGCCCACAGGTGAGAGAGGTTAGGTCTCTCCATGGGAACAAGGTAGGGGGAAGGGCCTAACCAAGGTCATCCCTGAGGTGGTCTGACTTTCACCTGAACTGGTCTCAACTTGTTAGCCTCCCTGATGAGAGGCAGCAGACTCGGGATGTTGCCAGGGCTTGGCTATTACATCTTAATTTAACCCAGTCTTTCTTGCTGCTTTCTTTGTAGCCATTTCCAGTCATGCGATTGCTTTACAGAGCATCTCCAACTTGATCACACAGTACACTTCTAGCTGCTATTAGCTGACCAGTGATCCTGTCCACCAAACATCAAGCTGCTTGCTAGAAGGCCAGTTGTCTCTATCACCTCAGGTCAGTAAGGCTGCAGCTGGGTGTACCGCAATGAATTTCTGGTGAACATTATGCCCTTGACCTGGCTAAATGCCCATCTGGACAGGCACTTACTGCAACTGTTTGGCTAATAGGGCTAGCAGGCCATTCCCACCATTCAGGGAGGAATATTTGCCAGTCAACAGTAATGGGCGCCACACGGTGCCTCAGATGGCACATGACCAGGAGTCATCACCAAATTTGTTTGGCTAACTGGATCACTAGCTTTCCAGGCCTAGGCCAGGTGCTTATAGGGAGCATACCACAAAGGCTGAGCCATGCCCCATACCGCCTTTATAAGCATGAAGTAGCACTGAGCACAAAAACAGCCCTCTCCCCCCAACTCCTCCTACTATTCAGAAATGCCTCACATAGACGTGGGGGGTGCCACACTGTCCATACCATATCACAGACTTACTGTTATCCTAGGGTAAGTAATTCTTACCGCACCTACTAGCGCAATACAATGCTGCCTAATTAGCACCACATCAAAGCCTCTTGGTTGCCAAAACAAATGGCAGCAGTGGCCTAAGAGGACAAGATTGTGTGGCAATTTGAGAGGCAGCGGCTGCATCAGTGCTGGCATGAGCCATCTAGTTTAATGTACGGAATGTCAATGGCTGTGACTGCGGCAAATGGCAGCTGCTTGTGGAAACGAGCCAGTTACCAGCTGCAGGACATCTCAAGAGAATGCATAGATAAAGATTGGCTTCCAGCTGATGGGTGGAGATGGGCCATCACCTGTAGTCTGGCCATTTAATCAGGCCCCCCCAAACCACTAGCTTTACTTAGTGCCATGATTTTTAAGTGTGTTGGATTTTAAATTTGCCCTCTGGTTGTTGAGCCTTTAAGGGTCACATGCTCTATAGCTCCGGCAGGGCTTGGCACTTACCCTTTTATTTTAAATAAAAGCAACCCCTGAAGCCATATGAATACCTGGTTCTGCCCACATTGTAGAGAAAAGCATGAAACTATGAACCCGAAGCCTCAAAAACCAGAAGGCAAACAATCCAAACTTAACTTTCTTTTACATTTTGATTGAATTTGGGGTGTGTCTGTGTGAAGGAAGAGTAATGCTTAAGTAAGTGGGAACAGCACCACGGTCTATAGAAATAATATTTTATTGTACAGTGTAATGCTGCAGCCCTCATTTATGTTCAAGAACACCTCTGACCCTGAGCAACTCCTCTATGAGGTAGTGCAGTGTTAGCTGGCCTTGGACAGCCAATGGTGTACTAGTTTAGCACCAGCTACATTATATCAGTGGCCAGTGTTGCACTCTTAATACTGAGTCTCAACTTTCCTTCCAAACAGCTGCAAAGCTGATACTGTCAATAAAGATGGAATGATTGACAGCTACATCTACACAGCTTCCCTCTTCCCCAAAAGCCTATGCAAATGAAGTGCAGATTAGCATACTGCTGTGCTTCAGTTGCATAATTAATTAGGAGTTGTTTTTGCACAAAAAGGTGCTGTCTACACAGCACCTTTTAGTGCAAAACCCCCCTCTTGTGCAAGAGCCGTTCGTCCTCATTTTTTCAGGAAGAACGGCTCTTGCACCAGCGGAGGAGGGTTGCGCAAAAAAGTTGCTGTGTAGACAGCGCCTTTTTGTGCAAAAATGGCTCCTACTTAAGTATGCAAACAAAGCACAGCAATATGCTAATCTGTACTTCATTTGCATAGGTTGATAATGTGCAAGCCAGCTGCTATCCCAAGTCATACCATTTGAAGAAGAATTAAACTTGTGAATGAAGTTAAGTTCCAACCCTTCTCTGTGTATTTGGCTTGTGCAATTGGTCTGAAACAAAACAGCTACTTGGAGATCCATTAATGAATGTCCAAGCAGATAAAAGTGTTCCCCAGCAGGTTTTTGTGCGTTGCCTTTTCGGGTATCTCATTTGTGTCTTAGAAGGTAATCACAGCTGGAGCTGTTTAAGTGAGCATGTAACCAAGGTTTTAAGTTCTGTGACCTACTCAAACATTCTGTTTATGCTATGCAGCCCTTGTTTCAGAAAAGCAGTTTTACTAAGCTAACACGGACGTGATGTAGAAGTAAGGTTAAATGTTAGCTGGTGGGGTGGAGTCTGCTCACCCAATCCCTTCAGCTGTGGACAGTCTCCCACCGCACGTGTTGCTGTTGGGGAGGTTCAGAGTGAGCACTGACTAATGCAGGAAGTTCCATTTAGCAGCTCATAACCTGCAGTGCTAGACAAAGCTTTAGCATTTTGTGTGTGACAGGAGGTGCAAGGAGCCACTCTCTTTGTGATAACAAAATACAGGACTATGTAGCACTTTAAAAACTAACAAGATGGTTTATTAGATGATGAGCTTTCGTGGGCCAGACCCACTTCCTCAGATCAAATAATGGAAGAAAATAGTCACAACCATATATACCAAAGGATACAATTTAAAAAAAATGAACACACATGAAAAGGACAAATCACATTACAGAACAGAAGGGAGATGTGTGGGGGGGGGGGGGGAAGGAAGGTGAATGCCAGTGAGTTAATGATATTAGAGGTGGGGAAGGGGAAATGTCTGTGAGTTAATAGTATTAGAGGTGATAATTGGGGAAGCTATCTTTGTAATGGGTGAGATAATTGGAGTCTTTGTTAATTCCCCTGTGGAGAGTGTCGATTCTTTCTTCGCCAAAGAATCAATGCCCACAAAACAGACATTAGACAGGATCACAAAGAAAAAACAGTTGCTTGTCATTTCAACCAGAAAGGACACTGTCTGAATGACCTGCTAACCTGCATCCTACTTCAGAATAGTGATAGAAATGTAGCCGTGTTAGTCTGGGGTAGCTGAAGCAAAATGCAGGCCAATGTAGCACTTTAAAGACTAACAAGATGGTTTATTAAATGATGAGCTTTCGTGGGCCAGACCCACTTCCTCAGATCAAATAGTGGAAGAAAGTAGTCACAACCATATATACCAAAGGATACAATTAAAAAAAATGAACAAATATGAAAAGGACAAATCACATTGCAGAACAGGAGGGGATGCAGGGGGGGGAGGGAGGGAAGGAAGGAAGGTAAGTGTCTGTGAATTGATGATATTAGAGGTGGGGAGAGTGGGATGTTTGTGAGTTAATGGTATTAGAGGTGATAATTGGGGATAGTTTCCCCAATTATCACCTCTAATACCATTAACTCACAAACATCCCACTCTCCCCACCTCTAATATCATCAATTCACAGACACTTACCTTCCTTCCTCCCCCCCCCCCCCCGCATCCCCCTCCTGTTCTGCAATGTGATTTGTCCTTTTCATATTTGTTCATTTTTTTAATTGTATCCTTTGGTATATATGGTTGTGACTACTTTCTTCCACTATTTGATCTGAGGAAGTGGGTCTGGCCCACGAAAGCTCATCATCTAATAAACCATCTTGTTAGTCTTTAAAGTGCTACATTGGCCTGCATTTTGCTTCACCTACTTCAGAAGACATTCAAATCTGCACTTGAAAGGGAATCCTCTGAACTGGCATTCATGCTAAAATTCGACACTCTCTGCAGGGGAATTAACAAAGACTCCAATTATCTTACCCATTACAAAGATAGCTTCCCCAATTATCACCTCTAATACTATTAACTCAGACATCTCCCCTTCCCCACCTCTAATATCATTAACTCACTGGCATTCACCTTCCTCCCCCCCCCCCCCCTACATCCCCCTTCTGTTCTGTAATGTGATTTGTCCTTTTCATGTGTGTGCATTTTTTTTTTAAATTGTATCCTTTGGTATATATGGTTGTGACTATTTTCTTCCATTATTTGATCTGAGGAAGTGGGTCTGGCCCACGAAAGCTCATCATCTAATAAACCATCTTGTTAGTCTTTAAAGTGCTACATAGTCCTATATTTTGTTTCAGCTACACCAGACTAACACGGCTACATCTCTATCACTGTGATAACAAAGTGACAGTTGCAGTCCTGGTCAGCAGTTCTAAATGGCTGCCCATACTGAAATGGATTGAAAACCTAACAGAGGAAGACAACAGTGGCAGCCACAAGATACACAGGAGGCTGGAACCCTTTTATTGTTCACATTGCTGCTTTCTATAAAATCAAACATTTAAACAACTGTCTGTGCAACCGCAGCCCTATCTCATAAGATTATGAATCAGCTTCCTCCCATTAAATAGCACTCTAATAGTCCCTGAAAAAAAAGTTCACATCTCTCTAATAAAAACTTCCTGAAAAGTAAATAGCTTTACAATGGCCATCAGCAGCGAGACCTGGGTGCTGGTTCTAGCACTCACTGCAGAACTAGTAGCCTCTTCTATCCAGCCAAATGCTTCCAAAGTCCCATCACCCTGGCTTGCTGCAGTCAGTGTTATTCTTCATTTGGAAGGAATCCCTTTGCTCTGTCCAACTTATCCAGCACCTCACCATAAAGACCAATCATCTGGGGAATATAACCACCATCAGTCCTCTGAGTGGATAAAGAAAAACAAACCTCTCCCATTCGAATAGAGAGTTGTTCCTACACACTGCTTCACACATGGGCTACGTCTAGACTGGCATGATTTTCCAGAAATGCTTTTAATGGAAAAGTTTTCCGTTAAAAGCATTTTCAGAACAGAGCGTCTAGATTGGCACGGACACTTTTCTGCAAAAGCACTTTTTGTGGAAAAGCGTCCGTGCCAATCTAGACGCGCTTTTCCGCAAAAAAGCCCCAATCGCCATTTTCGCGATCGGGGCTTTTTTGCGGAAAACAAATCTCAGCTGTATACACTGGCCCTTTTGCGCAAAAGTTTTGCGCAAAAGGGACTTTTGCCCGAACGGGAGCAGCATCGTATTTCCGCAAAAAGCACTGATTTCTTACAGTAGGAAGTCAAAACAAAATACAGGACTAACAAGATGATTTATTAGATGATGAGCTTTCGTGGGCCAGACCCACTTCCTCAGTAGGAAGTCAGTGCTTTTGCGGAAATTCAAGTGGCCAGTGTAGACAGCTGGCAAGTTTTTCCGGAAAAGGGGTTGATTTTCCGGAAAAACTGGCCGGTCTAGACACAGCCATGGTTTTTAAAAACCAATTTAACTACACTTGTTTAAAAGTGCAGCCCACCTCCCGCAATGTGCTTGCATTCACACCAGTGGACAGGTGCTTGGAGCAGCATACTTTTCAGCTGCTGGCACACATCAATTTAACTATATCTCTTTCCAAAACTGATACAATTACATCAGTATAAAAACTCCTGACCCACTCAGAGTTAATCAGGAGACACTGGAGGCTTGGCTGTGTGTAAGACCAGTGCATGATGACTGCATACATCAGCCAGTCTATAAATTGCTGCAGTTGGGACAGGCAGCTCTAAGGGCATCTGGATGCAAACATAGCAGCAGCAGAAAGAGGCTTAGCTGGCTAAGGAAAGCTAAGGGCTAAGACAAGCTATACTGTTTTCTGTAGGTCTGACCCCCAATAGCTCGTCCTGCTTAAGCATCTAATGCAGCAGAACTCAAACTCCATTGCACCATGAACTTCTTCTGACAAAAATGACTCCAGAGCTCCAGGAGGGGAACCAATGACCATATCTGTCTGAAACCCACCACCTGAGGCTAGGGGTCCAAAACTGGCATCCAAGCGCTTCTGCCCTGGCTGGGGCATGTAACCTTAGCCATGGGCAGTGGGGCTGAGGCTTGAACTTGAGACTTGCTGGGCCCCAAGGTTGCAGCCCACCTTAGGGTCCTGACCCAGTTTAAGAACCCTGATCTGGTGACTTCTTCTGCCTTGTCCATTGTTCTTTGAAGTGGCTCTGTCGATGCTTCCCTGCCCCTCCCCCCCTGCCGTTTTCACCTGTCTGCCTTCTGCTCACACTCACCTGGCTTTCATAGCTGCTCTTCAGGGACCCGAGGTGATTCAGAAAGCGCATCCCCAGCCCACACCAGTGCTCAGCCTCCTTGTATTTACCAACAGTGTACTGAAATATTCCTGTATTCCAGGCTCTGGTCATCAGCCACAGGGTCTCCACCTCTGGGTAATCACCCTAAAGTAGCCAGCAAGGCAAAACAGCAATGCAAAAATTAGGCTTTTCACTCCTAAAGGTGCCTGGGCTACAGTGCATTGGAGTTTACTATTAAAACAGAGACCCAAAAGGGAGTTTTTCACCATGGCCATGCAAAGACCAGAATTCCTAATAGTCGTTCCATAGTTCACACTCATCTAGACCACTTCTGAACCGCTTACTGCCACCATGGGTGAGGACAAAATGGTTACTTAGCTCTCGTAACTGTTGGTCTTTGAGCTGTATTGCCCATGTCCGTTCCACGTAGGTGTGCACAGCTCATCGCAGATTTGTTTTCCCCAGTGGTACCGGTTGGGCCAGCAAGGGAGCCCTCTGGAATGGCACCCTTATATTGGCACATATATACCCCTACTCTACCCCCCAGTTCCTTCTTGCCAGAGTTCTCCGATGAAGGGGAGGTGGGTGGGATTTGGAATGGACTTGAGCCACACGACTCAAAGAACAGCAGCTATGCGAGGCAAGTAACCATTTTTTCTCCTTCCAGTGATTGCTCATGTTCATTCCATATAGGTGACGCCCAAGCAGAACCCTTTGAGGCGGGGTTGCCATATACATTGCCAAGGAGCCTCATACAGTTTCTGGCTGTGGTCATGAGGGAGGCTCATAGGCGCAGGATGGATTCCTTGATGGCTAGAAACCGGGTCCTGGCCAGAGAGGCCGTAGCTACTGTGGAGTCCAGCAGGGCACTCACAAACTCTATTGTCTGAATAGGGACCAGGGTGGACTTGGCCTTGTTCAGAAGGAGATCCAGATCGAAAAAGACTCCTGAATCAGGGATCTATGCTTCACCAACTGAGCAGGAGAGGGCCCCAGAACCAGCCAATTATCCAGGTATTGGTAGACCTGAACTCTACACTTCTGGAGGAAAGCAGCTACCAATGCCATGCATTTGGTGAAAATGCTGGGAGTCGTAGAAAGGCCAAAAGGGAGTGCAGTGAACTGATAGTGGTCCTGGGCCACCGTGAAATGGAGGAAATGTCTGTGATGGATATAAGGAAACAAGCATCTTTTAGCTCAAAGGCAGCATAGCAGTCTCTCAGATTGAGGGAAGGGATGATAAAGACCATTTTGAACCTTGTCTTGGAGCTGACAGCATTGAAATCCGAGGTCCAGAATGGGGTGAAAGCCACCCTTGGCTTTGGGAAACAAGAAATAACATGAGTAAAGCCCCTTACCCCTGAACGCCATAGAAACCACTTCCACTGCTCCTAGACTGAGAGGCTGCAGAGATGCTCATGAGAGGGGTCCCTAAAGAGGGGTGGAAAGGAGGCTGGGAGAGGAATGGGATAGAATATCCATTTTGTACCATGTCCAGGACCCAACAATCTGTTGTTACGGTCGACCAAGCACAGTGGAAAAACAGCTAAACAGTCCAGGAAGGGGAGGACCAAAATGATGACTCATACATTTAAAATATCTGATGTGGCCCCTGGGATTTGGCAAAGGGTCCCACCCCCTCGTCGGAGGAGGAACAAGAGCAATGTCTGCCATTCCTGATTCCCAAATTCCTACCCCTACGCCTAGTGAACTCAAGTCTGGGCTCTTGCTGGGGAGGGCATGACAGGCCCTTGGGGTTAAAAGAATGCCTCTGTGAGGCAGGGGTATGGATCCCAAGGAACTAGGCAGGGGCTCTTGAGTCCTTCAGACCATGCAGCTGGTTCATAGATTCATAGACTTTAAGGTCAGAAGGGACCATTATGATCATCTAGTCTGACCCCCTGCACAGTGCAGGCCACAGAATCTCAACCACCCCTCTTAGAATAATCCTCTCACCTATATCAAAGATATTGAAGCATTCAAATACTTTGAAGGCCCCAACATGCAGAGAGTCCTTCAGCTGTAATCTGTGCCCAATGCTACAGAGGAAGGCGAAAAACCTCCAGGGCCTCTGCCAATCTACCCTGGAGGAAAATTCCTTCCCGACCCCAAATATGGCGATCAGCTAAACCCTGAGCATGTGGGCGAGACTCACCAGCCAGACACCCAGAAAGTTCCCTATAGCAACTCCTATCATCCCTCCATTGACCTATTTCCAACTGATAATGAATGGTCAATTAGTTACCAAGATCATGTTATTTCCTCCAACCATCCCCTTATAGAATCATAGAACTGGAAGAGACCCCAGAAGGTCGTCAAGTCCAGCCCCCCGCTCTAGGCAGGACCAATCCCATCTAAATCAACCCGGCCAGGGCTTTGTCAAGCCGAGACTTAAATACCTCTTGGGATGGAGACTCCACTACTTCCCTAGGTAACCCATTCCAATGCTTCACTACCCTTCTAGTAAAATAGTTTTTCCTAATATCCAATCTGGACCTCTCCCACCACAACTTGAGACCATTGCTCCTTGTTCTGCCATCTGTCACTACTGAGAACAGCCTCTCTCCATCCTCTTTGGAACCTCCCTTCAGGAAGTTGAAGGCTGCTATCAAATCCCCCCTCACTCTTCGCTTCTGCAGACTAAACAGACCCAAGTCCCTCAGCCTCTCCTCGTAGGTCATATGCTCCAGCCCCCTAATCATTTTGGTTGCCCTCCGCTGGACCCTCTCCAATGCGTCCGCATCCTTTTTGTAGTGGGGGGCCCAGAACTGGACACAGTACTCCAGATGTGGCCTCACCAAAGCCGAATAAAGGGGAATAATGACATCTCTGGATCTGCTGGCAATGCTCCTCTTAATGCATCCTAATATGCCATTAGCCTTCTTGGCTACAAGGGCACACTGTTGACTCATATCCAGCTTCTCATCCACTGTAACCCCCAGGTCCTTTTCTGCAGAACTACAACTTAACTGGTTGGTCCCCAGCCTGTAACTATGCTTGGGATTCTTCCGTCCCAAGTGCAGGACTCTACACTTGTCTTTGTTGAATCTCATGAGATTTCTAGTGGCCCAATCCTCCAATTTGTCTAAGTCACTCTGGATCCTATCTCTGCCCTTAAGCGTATCTACCTCTCCCCCTAGCTTAGTGTCATCTGCAAACTTGCTGAGGGTCCAAGCTATCCCCTCATCCAGGTCATTAATAAAGATATTGAACAAAACCGGTCCTAGAACTGAACCTTGGGGCACTCTGAAAACAAGCCCACCCCTTCAAAGAGAAGGTCTTGGGTGGTAGTCAGGAGTTCAAGGGGAACACTGGCGATCTAGAGCCAGGAACAAAGGCGTAGGACCAGTCCTGTAGCCATAGTGCACACAACCAGCTCCGCTGAGTCGAGGGCTGCCTGCAGGACCGCGCACTCAAGACACAAACCTGCCCTCCTCTGACAGGGCCTTAAATGGCTGCCATAAATCTTGGGGCACAAGGTCTCTGAGTCTGTCCATGGCACCAGGCATAGGGGCTCAGGAGCACCTGCTGGTGGCAATCCTGAGCGGCAACCTGCCAGAGACACAAGCCAAAGGGTCCTTTTCCTTTGCCTCTCTGTTTTAGGTGTCAGGCCCAGCTGTCCTTGCCATTCCCTGTGATTTGCCACCTGAACAACAAGGGACCCTGGCAGGGGGTGGGAGAAGAGATGTCCATGGCCCACCTGAGGGACGTAATATCTCTGCTCCACCCACTGACCAGATGGTGGGATGGATGCCGGAATTTGCCAGTGTTTTGGTGATCTGGATCACCGTTTTGTTGAGGGCAAGCACCACTCTGGTCAGGACATCCACATTTAGGGTATCCACTGTAGGGTCCGAGTCCTTTGACACGTGCTCAGCCCGGACTCCTAAGCTCTGTGCAAGGAGCTTCGGGAGATCCCGGTGGGCCCTTGAGTCCATCGAGGGCATGGACAGAATGAAGCCCCCCAAGTGCCTCATCAGGGAAAGAGGACGAAGAATCCTTCAGCACCTGCTCCTCCTGCTGGTGGTGTTGATCCAGGTTTTAGAAGGCAACTGCGTACTACAGGCCCATGACCTGGGCTGGTTCCATTCCCCATCTCTGGAAGGTCTGGGAGATGGCTTACGGGGGGCTTGAGAATGGGCATATGAGGGGAGTGGGATAGTGGGGGGTCGCCGAGAGCAGTGCCCTAGGACCTGAGTAGGTGGAAGCCGGTTGGTAGGGACCTGGGCCCTGGGCCTGGTGGTAAACCCAGGGGGTCCAGAAAGGCCACTGCACTGCTGCCACTGAGGTGGCCATGATGGCTGAGGAGGTTGAGCTGGAACTCTGCGGTGCTGGGTACCGTGCCATGAATAGGAGTGGTGCATGATTGAGATGCACCATCCCTGGAGAAAACGGACTCGGCCTCAGAGTCAGTGGAATAATCCAAGGCCAACGTGGCTATTGACTCTGGCTTGCCCTGCTCTGGGGCAGAGGAGGCAGCATTGGGTGCTCCAAGGGCATGACCACTAACAGTGCTGGGGTTCTGTGCACTGGTGATGGCCCCGAAGTTGGCGGTGCCCTCTGGTGAGGCCTGAGTACCGGCAGGTCAGTGCGGGAATTCCCATGCAGTCTCAAATGTGTCTGGCGTGGGAGGCCAGTCCACCTCAACCAGGTTGTCATCATCTGAGCTTGGGTCCCAGTGTGGGCTCGAACACCCGAGGGAGGGTGTAGGAGCAACAGTGGATGCAGGAGCAGGGTGGAGGTAGGTGTCTGGCTAGAGGGGAGGATGCAGGAGCAAAGGAGGGTGAAGAGTGGCCAGGAGGGAGGATGTGGGTGAAAGCTGGGGGTGCAGGGTCTTGGCGGGGGTGGAGGAGAGGTGAGTGAGGGGGATTAGAGTGCAGGGGACCTGGGCACGAGGGGGGCACTTATCTGGCTTCACACCCCCATCGCTCCTAAGCACCACCTCCTACTGCTCCCATTGGCCGGCCAATGGGAGTAGTGGGGAAAGCCTCTGGACAGAACGTCCCTGCATTGCCATTCCCACAGTGGGGTGGGGAGGGAGAAGCTCAGCCCCCCTCCCGCACACAGCGGGGAGCCTGCACTGCCACTCCAGACTAGCGGTTCTGGTGTGCAGCCGCAACACTGGTGCACTAGCTCCGGCTTCCTACTTGGAGGGCACAAGGGGTGGAGTGGTGAAGAAAACACTGACCTTCCCTGCCAGACCTGGCTGGTGGAGAGAGGCAGAGCCAGCAGCTCCGTGTGCTGTCATTACACCAGAGGGGGGTAGAGGTGGCATGGTAGTGCAAGCTCCCCGCTGCGTGGGAGGAAAGGGGGGCAGGGCTGAGCTCGAGCCACAGACCACCTGTAGGACGGCCATGGACCACTAATGGTCTATGGCCCACATGCTGAGAACTACCGACCTAAGGATCCTTAATTTAATGACAAGCCTTTTGGTATCTTAATCCCTCGATCCTGCTTATAAATAAATTCCCTGTCCCAAAGGCAAAGCTGGAAGCAGCACAGAACCCAGCACATCTCACACTCCACCTATATGACACTTACGAGCTCGGTCTGGGAATAGGGCATGTGCGGTGACTGCAGACCTCAGCTATGAAACTCAGGCCAGGCCAGAGCTCTCTATGTCCCCTTCCCTCCCTGCATGTGAGAGCTTAAATATTTTACGTCTTGCTGATTGCTCACATTCTGGTGAGGACTTTGTGAGCTTGTGTAGGAGCATTTCCAGCCTTTTCTTTTTGTGCTCAACTTACTGTGGTTCCTACAATGCTCAGAGCATCTTCAAAGTAGCCCCACACCTCCTCCAGTACACAAGCATCTGTGTCTATCACTCCAGTGGGCAGAGAAAGGTGAATCAAGCTGTGCAGACATTTGCTGGGAATCAAAAAAGAGGAAAATTGTTCAGCATCGTATGGAATATGAATCTTTGGCAAAGCAACCAGGCATAGAACAATTGGCCGAGTTTTAACAGCAATTCACGAGGGCTTTGGCCTATCAAGATAGCAGGGAAAAATACTTCTTACAGCCAGAGTATGAAAATTGGCCTCCTCTCTCAGACAATGAGGTTTGGGGTAAAACACTGAATGACTTGACTGAGGTGAAAAGTCTGATGAGATCTTGGAGAGGAAACAAGGGTGGGAGCATAAAATCACCTTTTCCTAGTAGGATATCATGTCTGGGTGGGGCCAGTCATAAGCACCCTAGTTCCCCTACCCTTTTGGCTATGGTGATGGCTATAAGGAAGAAGACCTTGAAAGACAGGATTACCCCAAGACTTTACATAGGAGTCTTCCTAAGGCAATGAGAACCAAATCAAGGTCCCAGAGTAGAATGGGCTCTCTTAAAGGGGAAAAAGTTTAGAAACCCCTTAATGAATCTAACAGTGGTAGGGTGAGTGAAAACTGAACACTCTTTGACAGCTGAATAAAAAGCTATGAAGGGAGCAAGGAAAAAGAATCTCCAGAGAGCCCAGCAACAAGCCCAGGGTCTCTACATTGAGCAGATACTCAAATACATTCCAGGGGAGAAAGTCAGAAGGCGATTTGGACTGATGATCACACTAGTCTTGAAAATGCTTCCACTTCTGCATGGCAAGTTTTCCTCATAGAGAGTTTCCTGATATTTAGCAGCACTATCTGAACCTCAAGAGAACAATTCTGTTCTATGTCCAAAAGCCATCAAGTAGGCCTTGAGGCGCAAAAACAAAAGACAGAGGTGGGCTATGGTTACTGATTCCTGGGTCAGAAGGTTTGCTGTCAGAAGAAAATAAAGAGCAGAGAGATCCAAAGCAGATCTGAGAACCACATCTGCCTTGGTCATGGTTGTGCCATCAGAATGATCACTGCTATCATCTGCTTCAACTTGTTCAGAAACTTCAGGATTGATAATGTAGGTTGGATAAGCATACAAGGCTAATAGGTCTTGAGAAGGTGGGAAAACCTGTGGCCAGTCTAGACACGATTTTGCGCAAGAAAGCCCCGATCGCCATTTTAGCCATCGGGGCTTTTTTGTGCAAAACAATTCTTTCCTGTCTACACTGGCCCTTTTGCGCAAGTATTCTTGCACAAGAGGGCTTTTTCCCGAGCAGGAGCGTGAAAGTATTTGCGCAAGAAGCACTGATTTTGTACATTACAAAGTCAGTGCTCTTGCACAAATTCAAGCGGCCAGTGTAGACGCAAAATCTTGCCAGTCTAGACGCACCCCAAGAGTTTGATGCCTGCTTATCATCATAACCTTTGTGTTCAATACTTCTACCAAGTAACTAACAATCATAATAAAGAAATGTTCCAGCTCCACAGACAAAAAATAGCACAGGGAAAGGGATCTAACATGTGACCAACAATTGATTCTTTGTATGTCTTCTTTCCCCACCAGTCCCTCATTTCCCTGCCAGTTTGACACACTTCCTAGACAAACAATGGCCAGTTGATGAGATACATTATCACCTGGCTGTCTTTGCACATTCCTTCTAGCAGTAACTGGTGTGAATACTAACCTGATTCTCACAGCATCAATGGCTTCCTGTTTCCTATGAAGGATCAGAGCACTCTTGAGGGCCCTCTTGCACACAGAGGGATAATGAGCAGGAGACTCCATTGCTAATGCTTGAAAAACAAAGGAACATATTGAAGGAAAAAGAAGTGACCAAGGTCGGACCTCCTGCTCATTGGTCACTGACTGTTTCTGGATCTCCTGTGATCAATGACCCAGGATTTGTACAACAGGAATGTGATTTCATAAGCTGCCATTTTTTATCCTACAGTCGTTCAGTACTAGTGACCACAAGTGTAGAGCACAAACCGTCATGGTATGGGCGGTGCGGGAAGGCAAGCTCCACAACCTGTGGCCCTGCTTGAATTCCACCCCGGCTGTGTTTAGGACCTGCCCCTCTTCCATTGTCTCCCTCCGCTCTTTCGTTCCTCTCTGCTCACCCTTTACAACCAAACCCTGGAACCCAAATGTAGCAAATGCCATTTGAAAAACCCCCACACGCTTTTCAATTGTCTTTCTAAAGAATGTAAGAATGGCCAGACTGTGTCAGACCAAAGGTCCATCTAGTCCAGTATCCTGTCTGTCAACGGTGTCCAATGCCAGTGCTCCCAGAGAGAATGAACAGAGCACATAAACATCAAGGAGTCCATTCCCTGTCGCCCATTCCCAGCTTCTGATTAACAGCCTGGCTACACAGTCATTGATGAATCTTCTCCTCCATAAATTGATCTAGCTCTTTTTTGAACCCTGTTAAAATCCTGGCCTTCACAACGTTGTCTGACAACATGGAGCATGTTTTCCACTGCAGGAAAGATTGGGAAGACAGAACATGCAGAAAGTACCTAATTAACAACAATACATTTGGGAATAAAAGATGTCAGTCACAGGTTTTTTGTTAAATCTCAGACAAACTTCAGGGCATATCTGCAAAAAAATTGTATGAAGGGCAGGTCAGCTGTCCTGCTGAATACTGTATTAAATATTACAGGATACATGAGTCAGCTCTTCTCTATTTCACAATTTCTTCATAGGTATTTCTAAGCTGATTTCACATTTTAAATGTATGTACTCTTAATCCTTCATAAAGTAATCATTCAAAATTATTACATAATTAACTCACTAAGAAAAGACATTACTTTAAATTAATCAGTCAGAGCGGTTTAGTGTGTTCATAACAAAGTTAATTGCTTTTAGAAAAAGAGAACACTAATTTATTTTGTGTTATCTTCTTAGCAATGGACATGTTCATGAAATTTCATCATATGTTTATGTTAAAATATGTCTCCAAAGATTTTAGGCATAACAAAGGATTTCATATAGTAGTAAAGTACTGATTTTGGTGGAAGGTTCTCTTAAAACCAGTTAATCAAATAGGGTATGTCTACACTACAGCACTAATTCGAACTAACTTAGTTCGAATTACAGGCAGTCCCCGAGTTACGCGGATCCGACTTACGTCGGATCCGCAGTTACGAACGGGGCACTTCCTCTCCCTGGTCTCGAGCAGACCAGGGAGAGGAAGCAAAGCGGCGGGGGAACGCGCGGCCAGCTGACAGCCCAGACGCGTCTGGGCTGTCAGCTGGCCGCGCGCTCCCCTCTGCTCCCCTCTCCCCCCCCTCCCTCTGCAGACCAGGGGGAGGGGGAGCAGAGCGGAGCAGAGCAGAGCGGCGGAACGCGCAGCCAGCTGACAGCCCAGACGCGTCTGGGCTGTCAGCTGGCCGCGCGTTCCGCCGCTCTGCTGTGCTCCGCTCTGCTCCCCCTCCCCCTGATCTGCAGGGGGGGGGGGGAGCGGGGCGGAGCAGAGCGGAGCACGCGGCCAGCTGACAGCCCAGACGCGTCTGGGCTGTCAGCTGGCCGCGCGTTCCGCCGCTCTGCTCTACTCTGCTCCCCCTCCCCCTGGTCTGCAGACCTGGGGGACGGGGAGCAGAGCAGAGCAAAGCCGCGGAGCCCGAGGGCAGCAGGATAGCCACGGCGCGTCTGGGCTGTCCTGCTGCCCGCGTGTTCCGCCGCTTTGCTCCCCGTCCCCCTGGTCTGCAGACCAGGGGGACGGGGAGCAAAGCAGAGCAAAGCCACGGAGCCCGAGGGCAGCAGGATAGCCACGGCGCGTCTGGGCTGTCCCGCTGCCCCCGTGCTCCGCGGCTTTGCTCCGGACGCCTGTGGTACAGCAGCTGGGGCGCTGCCGGTTGGTCCTGTAGCGCCGCTCTGGGTGCCACTGGACCAACCCAGCAGCACCCCAGCTGCTCTGCCCCAGGTGTCCCCTAGTCAGCAGCTGCTGAAAATGACCAGTGGCTGACTACAGGAAGCCCCTGCCCCGGGCTTCCTGGAATCAGCCGCTGATCAGTTTCAGCAGCAGCTGACTTGGGGATGCCTGGGGTTCTTAAGTTGAATCTGTATGTAAGTCAGAACTGCCAGATTCAGCCACTGTTGAAACTGATCAGTTTCAGCAGCGACTGAATCTGGACGCCAGTTCCGACTTACATACAGATTCAACTTAAGAACAAACCTACAGTCCCTATCTTGTACGTAACCCGGGGACTGCCTGTAGTTAATTAGAACTAACGCATCCAGACTAAAAAACTAGTTTGAATTAACGTTTTGCTAATTCAAACTAGCATGTCCACACAAAGTGGACCCTGAACTGAGGTTAAGGATGGCCGGAAGCAGTGCCGGCAGGGCATCAGATGAGGACTTAGAGCATGGAGATGCTGTCTCAGGCTAGCCGAGGGCTGTGCTTAAAGGGACCCAACCCCCACCCCAGACAGACAGTTCTCAGGGGTGCCCCGCTTGCAAAGCAGTCCTGGCTTGGATTGCCCAGAGTACCCACACTGGGCACATCACAGCACTCGGCCATCAGACCGGCTGCACTTGCCGCAGGCTGCCATCTGGGGAGAGGGGGCAATTGGGGGGCTGCAGGAGGTCCCACCCCCAGAAACCCGCAGAGCCAGCCCAGTCCTCCCCATCGGGGGCTCGTACCCCATTCCTCCCTCACCTCCTTCCACTTACCCCTCCCTAGCCCCCCTTCCTGATGTACAAAATAAAGGACAATTGTGTTCAAAAATAGAATCTCTCTTTATTGAACAAAACTGGGGGAGACTGGGAAAAGGAGGTGGGAGAGGGGAAGAGAGAGGGTGGGAGAGGGGAGGGCAACTACAATGATGAGGGGTTTGGAACAGGTCCCATATGAAGAGAGGCTAAAGGGACTGGAACTTTTCAGCTTAGAAAAGAGGAGATGGAGGGGGGATATGATAGAGGTCTATAAAAGCATGAGTGGGGTGGAGAGGGTGCATACAGAAAAATTCTTCATTAGTTCCCATAGTAGAAGGACTAGAGGACACCAAAGAAAAGGAATGGGTAGCAGGCTTCAAACTAGTAACAAAAAGTTCTTCTTCACAAAGCAAATAGTCAACCTGTGGAACTCCTTGCTGCAGGAGGCTGTGAAGGCTAGAACTAGAACAGTTTAAAGAGAAGTGAGATCAATTCATGGAGGTTGGGTCCATGGAGTGCTATTAGCCAGGAGGTAGGAGTGGTGTCCCTGCCCGAAGTTTGTGGAAGGCTGGAGATGGATGGCACGAGACAAATGGCTTGGTCACTGTCTTTGGTCCATCCCCTCCAGGGTTCCTAGGGTTGGCCGCTGTCGGCAGACAGGCTACTGGGCTAGATGGACCTTTGGTCTGACCCAGTACGGCCATTCTAAGCTCAGGGCTCAGGGTCGTGGGTCTCAGTGGACCACCTTGATTTTCATACAAACCTGCTCCTGGGTGGCCAGGCTGGCATCTCTCCTGCTCTAGACGGCCGCTTTCCTGTGCCTAGTGCGGAGGTCGTGGACAAGGTCCACGATGTCTGCACTGGACCAGGCGGGTGCCCACCTCTTGCGGTCCTGGGCAAGCTCCCGGGAGCCGCCAGCCTGGTCCCGGGAAGAGGGGGAGGGCTGGGGGGCATCGGGTGGCTGGCTCAAGCCGTGCCAGGTGCAGGGTCCGTTAGTTCGAATTAACTTTGTAGTGTAGACATACCCTGAGGCTGTGTCTACACTACATGCCTCTGTCGGCAGAGGCATGTAGATTAGGGTTGTAGGCAAAGGTAAATGAAGCCGCGATTTAAATGATCGCTGCTTCATTTACATTTACATGGCTGCCGCGCTGAGCCGACAAACAGCTGATCAGCTGTTTGTCGGCTCGCAGCTAGTCTGGACGTTCCCCCTGTCGACATCAAAGTCCTTTCCGGCAGCCCCGTTATTCCTCGTGGAATGAGGTTTACCGGGGCTGCCGACAAAGGGCTTTGATGTCGACAGGGGGAACGTCCAGACTAGCGGTGAGCCGACAAACAGCTGATCAGCTGTTTGTCGGCTCAGCGCGGCAGCCATGTAAATGTAAATGAAGCCGCGATCATTTAAATTGCGGCTTCATTTACCTTTGCAGAACAAACAAATCTACATGCCACTGCCAACAGAGGCATGTAGTGTAGACGTACCCATAGTGAGAAATAAAGAATGAAAACTCGTTCGATCCAGGTATCTGGAAGAAAAGGAATGTTGTCCCTTAAGGGCTCCCTTCAACAAGGGAGTGAAAAGGAGAGTAGGGATGGACAGAAAGGACAGGACAATGTTGGAAGCAAGATTTTGTACTATAGTAATTAAAATTAAAATATGTATTTTAGATAAGAGTGGTCCTTTTGAAGAATTTATTTTAAAAACTGTCTGTCTGAAGATCCAAGCATTTAAGGCTAAGGCTGAATATGCAGATTGTGCACCTAAAAATCTATGCAAGGATTTTTAAGAAATGTGATTTTAAAATCTTCAGCAAAAAACTAATGAAATATTTAAACTAAGGTCCTGTAGACAAACTTTAAGCAAAATTTAAGCAAAAGCAAAATTTAAACTAAAGTCCTGTAGACAAACTAATGCACAACTGTTTTCAGCAGTGTTGGCTAAGGATATTAAATATTGTGTAATGTACTTGTCGAGTAGTCGATGGAATTTTCATCAGCTACTCAACTAGTTGATAGCACTTTCGCATACCTTCTGCTGGGGCTCTTGTACATTTCAAAGGAAGAATGTGGAACTCCTCATGCACCCCAGGGCCAGTGGGAAGTCCAGTGGGACTCTGGGTTGCATGTGGGCCAGCTTTGAAATATACAATAGTCCCCAGCAAGGGCTCTTGTGCATTTCAAAGTGGAAACACCCTCATGGAGCCTGGGGTCAGTGGAGGACTCAGCGTTCCCCACAGACCCCGGGCTCCATGCTGTGCTGCCACTTTGAAATGCCTCACGGAGCCTGGGTGAGCTGGGGAGTCCCCAGCTGACCCCAGGCTCCATGCGAACGCAGCAATGGCATTTCAAAGAGGCAGCGCTACACAGCTGATCCTGGGCTCAGCCATGTAGAGCTGCCTCTTTGAAACGCCGCCTCGGTGTTTCAAAGCAGTTCAGCACGGAGCTGATCCCTGGGCTCCATGCAGCACTGCCCCTTTAAAACACCATGGTTCATCTGTGTGGCGCTGCCCCTATGAAATATCCCCTCTTCCCCCCATCCCCCTTTGCTGCCTCTATCTGATAGAGGCAGCAAGGAGGTAGAGGGGGGAACAACTAGCTGACTAATCCTTAAGGGTATGTCTACACTAGCCCCCTAGTTCGAACTTGCAAATGTAGGCATTCGAA
Organism: Pelodiscus sinensis; assembly: GCF_052426305.1. Lineage (NCBI taxonomy): Eukaryota > Metazoa > Chordata > Testudines > Trionychidae > Pelodiscus > Pelodiscus sinensis. The sequence goes on along the minus strand of NC_143064.1, from coordinate 1,468,243 downwards.
CTTGCAAATGAATCCCGGGCTTTATATACATCTTCCCGTCCGGTCACCATTTTGAAATGCCACTAGTCCAGACTAACTGCCCGTGGCTACATGCGGCAGTTAAACAGTAATTGGAACTAAGTCCTTAGTTCGAATTACCTGTTACACCTCATTCCAGGAGGAGTAACAGGTAATTTGAACTAACGACTTAGTTCAAATTACCGTTAAACTGCCACGTATAGCCGCGGGCAGTTAGTCCGCATTTCAAAATGGCGACCGGACAGGAACATGCAAATAAAGCCTAGGTTATTTAAATCACGGGCTTCATTTGCAAGTTCGAATGCCTACATTAGCCTCCCTAGTTCGAACTAGGGGGCTAGTGTAGACATACCCTAACATCCTTAGTGTTGGCACATGCCTGTTAAAACTGTTTCATTACCACTTAATGGCTCTTTCACAGGTTCAATGTTATGATAATGGTTCTGGCAAGTTGGAAGGCTTTCACTTTTAAATTAATAGATCCATTTCAGGGGAGACTCGCCAGCCTGCAACAGCCTGCTGCAGAAGCCTTCAGGAACCATGAGAATAGTGATAAGAAGAGGGGAGAGGTTGAGCACTAAGACTCAAGGAAGGCATTGCCTCTCCTTGCCTCTTATACCAGACACCCATACAGCATAGCTTTATTTCTTTATTGTCATTAAATCCTAAATGACTGCTGCAGTGCTTAAGAAAATAGGTTTTGTAGTTAATGAGAGCCCCCTTTATCAGCTGGTTACATCTAATGAGGTAACACAAAAACAGAAGTGTCCTACAGGAACAATGGCTGTTTGGGTTTGTTTCACATTTCCTAGCAATGCCATGGCTGATTTAAAATAAAACAGAAATGCAGAATCAAGGTGTCATTCCCTGATGCTAATAGCTTCAAAATAAGTGAAATGTAAACAATCTATCATTTTGGCTCCAAGACTCCCTGTCACCTTCCTCCAAGTCCATTCTAAATTCTCAAGTTCCAGAAGACATGGCTAAAGCTTTGTGATGATACTACAGCAGTACAGAAAGTGCCAGCTACATGCTTCTCCACTATCTTTGGTTTTTAAAACAAGCCCGGATATTTTCTGAAGGATTTGCTCTAGCTCAACCAGAAGTTACTGGACTGGACGCAGGAACCACTAGCAAACCCTGTCTGCCCTGTGTCAGGCAGAAGGTCAGACTAGACTAGTGATACTCTGATCTCAGTCATTTGGGAGCCATATTAATGATCAATACCATGCGTAACAGCCACAATATTAAGAATTTACTGCTTAATTTAGTGCATGTCTGTGTGCCTAATCAAGTAAAAGCATCCTGATTGGTTCATGACTTAGATTAGTTTACAATTACATCACACACAGTGTTTTAATATCATGTGCTGCAAAATCCACAGGAAATACATTATGTGGCTCCCGAACCTCAGTGTGAGTACCACTGAACTAGACAATCATAATGGATCCTTCTGGCCTTAAACTCTATGAAAAGTTCTAGATTTTTTAGATGGAGGAAATCGGTAAGGCACTGGCTTACCTACAAACTATGGACATCTCTGGGTACTACCAGGATCACAAACATCTCTCCCAGTTGACAAAGCATGTTTGGGTTTTGCATAGATTTTCATTGCTGTAGAGCATAAGAGCATACTCCTATCCACTCCAAATGAAAGTGAAAGACTATCATAAGATGCAGTAATGGCCAACTTTCTTTACATAACCTTAAGAACTGGAAATGTAAATAGGGCCCTTACCAGCAATGGTTTCCAACGTCTTAGTATCTATTTGCGGAAGTTCCCACACCGACTCCAATAGGTTGTCCACTTCTGGATCACTGAGTTTGGCTCTCGCCTCAAATTCATAAAGCAACAGCAGTGTGTCAGTTGGGTCTCTGGAGAAATCTCCTGCAGAGGAGACAAATTAGTGCCTGTTATTAGTCAATCTGTTACGGTCAGTTTATGAAATGAAGCTGTAAGATGCAGTTTTACCCTTGGTTGCAGGAAAATCCTTAAACCAGGGCTGGGCAAAATATAGTCCGTGGGCTGCATCTGGTCTGCCAAGCTGCCAGATCCGGCCTGGCATTTGCTTATGGGATAGTCAACTAATTGCTTACATCTCTACCTTGGTGTAGATTACATTTGAAACTATAGCTGAGAATTGGGCCACTCGGAACATTCAGGGCATGTCTACACAGCAGGCCTAATGTCGAATTAAGCTACGCAACTTCAGCTATATCAATTGCTTAGCTGAAATCAAGTACCTTAACTTTTGGCATTGTCTACACTGCAGGCAGTCGAAAGGAGAATGCTCTTTCTTTGACTTCCCTTACTCTTCATGAAATAAGGGTTGCCATGAGTTGGAGTAAGAAGTCCTCCAGCTTGATATTATTTCGAAATAAAGGCCTGTAGTGTAGACACATTCTTTTGAATTTCAGAATAGCGTCAGTTATTCCGAAATAACACTGCTGTGTAGATGTACCCTAACAAAATAGTCAGCACAAACATAAGAGCAAATCTTACACCCCATTGCCATCAAGGGATGCAAAAAGAAATTCCCATATATAATTTCATCAAAGATCTCTGTGGGCTAAGAGGAATATTTGCCTATTTCATACCGTGTGAAAATTAGATGCTTTCACAAAAAAGACATTTTAAAAATAAAGAGAACATATGTTGAAAAATGTGTAATTTGTTCTTCTATGTCACCTTAGAAATTATTGCACAGTAATTTCTCCTCTTTGCTGATACTGCCACGTGCAACATAATTACAACTCACTACAGTCATCTGGATTTGTATTTTCACTTTTACTTGAAAAACAGGCAGTCAACATAATTGGACAAATGTATCGCCATAGTCGCTTTGCCAAATGTGGACCCACTATAACAGATTTACTGCTATTATCACCAGCATCTCAACAAAAGTTGCCCATGTCCAGTTTCACACACTCGGTATGGCAAATATGTAACTCTTGCTGACAACTATGACCAGGTCTTCTCTTGTTGTGCCAGAGATCGATCTTCTGTTGTTTGACTGAGAAGATATAAGACCCACTAAATCAACGCTGAGGATAGCTCCAACTGGCGCCAGCACTCCTGGCAGTTGTTAGGAGTAAGGGAAGCTGACGGGAGCATTTGCTCCCTTTGGCCTCCCTCTGTGAAGCAGTGCCAAGCTCAACTTAAGGTAAACTGACTCTAGCTATGTATTTTACGTAGCTGGAGTTGTGTATCTTAACCCAATCTTCCAGGTCTAGTGTAGACCTGGCCTATATATGTGCTATCCTGAGCTGTTAATTTCTCAAGTGTTGCACAAACTACAGGCTGAATCATTTCATGATACCCTATAAAGACAACTGGGTACTGTTTTGTCATGTGTGTTTCACCCTATCCTGCTGGTGCTAATGGGGTTAATTAACTGCACATTAATACAACCTGCACATTTTGCACTGCCTGTGCAAAGTGACTTATAAGAAAGGAAAATCTAGGAAGACTTGCCGCTATGTAGGTACAGACAGAAAATTGAGAGTGACTCAAATTACTCAGGTCAGGTCTACACTTGACCTGGAAGGTGGACTTACGATACATAACTCCAGCTATGTAGAATATGTAGCTGGAGTCGGCTTACCTTAAGCCGAGCTTGGCGCTGTCCCCACTGCAGGAAGCTGATGGGAGCAAACACTCCCATCAGCTTCCCTTACTCCTTGAGACGATAAGGAGTACAGATGCCAGCCGGAGCTGCCCTCAGCATTCGATTTACAGTTCTATACTAGACCTGCTAAATCAAACGCCAGAATGTTGATCTCTAGCACGGCGAGGGAAGACGTGCCCTCAGACTAACTGAAATCAGGCATATCACAACCTATGTTGTTACTGACTGGTAATAAAGAAGTACGGCTGTATCATATGAATCTACTCCTACCTACTTAGAGGAATCCAGGTGTAGGTCAGCTAAGAGCTGGGGAGAAGAGGGATTCCTTCTCAACCCTAAGAATGCTGTATACTGAGGTATACATCTGTTATAATCTTATTTGTCTCACTTTGCAACATAACTATTTTGAGCATCACCATAATGAGCCCTCAATGGCGAGAGAAACTTTACACTTACAGCTTATCCTTATTCTCAGGCCCCTACACAGGAATTTCTGGGGGGGGAGGGGGGGGGATACTTTTTTTTTTTAAACGTGGACTTCACCCCACCATGGTTCCCCAAGTAAGTGTGCTCTGGACAGCTGGGGAAAGACAGGGCTGATTTCCGCCCCTCTCTCTGCAAGAGTGAGGCCCAGCCCTGCCGCAGCTGGCTGGAGCATGGGGGAGGGAGACTCAGGCAGCGCGCCACCCCTGCCTTTCCCCAGCTGGCCAGAGCATGGTTACTTGGGGGGAACATGGGGGGTGCATTCGAACCCTTTGCACCCCTCCCTGCTTTACGGGCCTGATTCTATTATCTTCTGGTTGTCTAAAGGAAAACAACACAGCAACCCTTGAAAGTTCTTACTTCTGGAGCTCAAGAGAAGAAAAGGCATCAGTTCTGTTGCTTTTAGTATAGTACCGAATCCCTGCAGTTGAGTCCTAATGTGCTACTTTACTTAAACTGGGAAATCCAGGCATTTTTTCTCCTGTTAAACTGCAAGTGCAATGAAGCAGGTTTGGCCAAGTAAACTTTTTTTAAAGAACCTGGGTATTTTTGTACAGACTGGTCTACCACCGTTAGCAAGCCCATAAAATTAATCTGAAATCTTTAGTTCCAAACATGCTGAATCAGACAGCATCTAGACAATGAGAAAGCCAACAAGGGTACAGAAAAAGCATTGTGTTGCCAGCCTCTCCAATTCTTACATCAAATTATTTTGTAATACAGGTGTGTCAAGACTTTTGAATTGAAAAGAACAGTTCTCTGATTCCCAGATCATCATCTTCGAAGCAATGAGTCTTGGAAATACTTGTTCTAGGTATCGTGATTCTACATAATCAACAGCATTTGGTTATAGAATGTCTAGCTTGCCTGTTAGCTTCAGAGCATTCCAGATCTCCCTGCATGCCTGGATGTGTTGAAGAGCCTGAGACAGAAGCTCAATCTATTTTGTGAAAAAAATACATTATTTTTAAACTATGCTTTTAAAATGAAATATGAATATAACTCTCACAGGAAACCTCAGACGAGAAGCCTTCAGAATACCTGGCTACATAATAAATGAAAAACCAAGCATACTCTAATCAATCATCTGAACCTAATCATCTTTTTCTTCTTAAGAGCAGTCTCAGCACCCCATGCAAATCAGCAAGGATCCTTTACACTTGAGGTGCCACCGGACCAGGTATATAGCTCTAGGACAGCAATAAGGGACATGGCTTACATGAACCATCAGCCAGAAAGAGTTTATTCACCTGTGCAGTAACTGACATTCTTAGAGATGATTGTCCCAGTGGGTGCTTCATATCAGGTTGGTGCACCACTGCCGAGCCTGCAATCTGGAGTCTTCAGTGCTGTGACTCTGGGGCCATGTATATGCATGCCTGTAGCCACATGCTATTAGGATGCGTCTAGACTGGCAAGATTTTGTGAAAAAACAGTCGCTTTTGCACAAAAACTTGACAGCTGTCTACACTGGCCACTTGAATTTGCGCAAGAGCATTGACTTTGTAATGTACAAAATCAGTGCTTCATGCGCAAATACTTTCACACTCCCGCTCAGGAAAAAGCCCTCTTGTGCAAGAATACTTGCGCAAGAGGGCCAGTGTAGACAGGGAAGAACTGTTTTGTGCAAAAAAGCCCCAATGGCTAAAACGGCGATCGGGGCTTTCTTGCGCGAATCGCATCTAGACTGGCCACGGATGCTTTTGTGCAAAAGCACTTTTTGCACAAAAGCATCCGTGCCAATCTAGACGTGCTTTTGCGGAAATACTTTTAACGGAAAAACTTTTCCATTAAAAGTATTTCTGCAAAATCATGCCAGTCTAGACACAGCCCTAGTGTGCAGGCACTATGCATATGCGAGCCCTCACACCCCTCAGTTCCTTCTCTACCCTGGAATCATATAGCCTAAAGAAGGACAGAATTATAAAGTAGAGGGGAGGAGGGAGGGTAGTGGAGCACCCACAGGGCACTTATTTTGAAGAACATCAGTAACTGCATAGGTGAGTAACCTCCTCTTCGAGATAGAGATATCCCTGTGGGTGATCCACATCAGGTGACTTCAAAGCTGTATCTCTTTAAGGAGGTAGGGACTTTGGATCTGGCATGAATGCAGTAGATAGAACAGCCTTAGATAATTTGAGGCTAGAGAAAGGTCCTTGAATAAGTGCATAGTGCTTTGCAAATGTGTGTTCTGATGACCAGGTAGCAGCTGTACAAATGTCTGCTATAGGGACCTTTTGTAGAAATGCTACAGAGGTAGACATGGCTCTAGTTGAGTGTGCTCTTATTCAGTCAGGAGGATTAACACCTGATAAGGAGTAGCAAAGTCTTATACAGTCTGAAATCCAGTGGGAGAGTCGCTGAGCTGAGATGGCTTGACCTTTATTGTGATTTGCTATGGAGACAAACAATCTAGGGGTATGTCTACACTACCCTCCTAGTTCGAACTAGGAGGGTAATGTATGCATACCGCACTTGCTAATGAAGCCCGGGATTTGAATTTCCCGGGCTTCATTAGCATAAGCGGGGAGCCGCCATTTTTAAATCCCCGCTGTTTCGAACCCCATGCAGCGCGGCTACACGGGGCTTGAACTAGGTAGTTCGGACTAGGGTGCCTATTCCGAACTACCGGTACACCTCGTTTCACGAGGAGTAACGGTAGTTCGGAATAGGCGCCTAGTCCGAACTACCTAGTTCGAGCCCCGTGTAGCCGCGCTGCATGGGGTTCAAAGCAGCGGGGATTTAAAAATGGCGGCTCCCCGCTTATGCTAATGAAGCCCGGAAAATTCAAATCCCGGGCTTCATTAGCAAGTGCGGTATGCATACATTACCCCGCTAGTTCGAACTAGCGGGGTAGTGTAGACATACCCTAGGAGAGGACCTGAATGGTCTTGTGCATTGTAAATAGAAAGAACGTGCCCTGCGCATATCAAGTGTGTGCATATTTGATTTAAGCGAGTTACCGTAGGGTTTGGGGAAGAAGGTAGGGAGGTGTAGTCTGATTCAGGTGAAAGAATGATAGTACTTTGGGTAAAAACTTGGGGTGGGTCCGTAAAGTCACCTTGTCTTTGGAAAAAGAGATGTAAGGGGGATCTGCCATAAGTGCTGCCATTTCCCCTACTTGTCTGGCCCATGTAATGGCTACAAGAAAGCCTGTTTTGTTTTCATAGAAAGATGCAAAAGGGAGCAGGTGGCCACTGGCTCTGTGATGGATAGGAAGAGTACTAGCCAGCACCCGTTGACTAATGGGTTAAAATTAGGTAGCTAGCAAGGGTGTTGGCACGGATACGGTAATGAAATTTAAATTGGATATAGATACCCAGTCTGTTCTTCCTTTGTGGGGATTTCTAAGAAAAAGGCTGGAGAGAGCAGATGCAGGGATCAGAATTACCATGCCTATAAGAAATATTGGACATGGGAATGAACTGGACCTTGAAGTACAGATAAGCATGTATCATGAGTAGAAGGAAAAGAGTATCTAGTCACAATCGGGGTATTTTTCTTTATTTAGGTTGTTTAGTTTAAACTCCTCTTTGTGAATCCATGCCTCCCCCATTCACTATCTGAAAGATGTTCCCAGAGATTTTCTGTGTTTTAATTAGTTTTATTTAATTGCTCTGTACACCTATCAACCAAGTATGCTTTATCAAGTATATTTTTTGTTTGTTAATAAAAATCACTTTTTTTAAGGTGATGATTTGATTCTTGTGTCCTGGAAAGTAACAGGGAGTCTCTGTGTGTATTTGCTTGCGTAAGACTGGGCACTCAGCCACCAGAGACTGCAGCTTGTTTTTCTCTTTTCTTTTTTCAAACTCTTTTGGGGCAAAAGAGCTTTGGGTACCCCTAGAGAAGGAATTCAAGTTGTTCCCTCCTGTTTTTTAGGGTGAAATCACTTGATGGTGGCAGCTTTTTGGGTTTTCTTTTCTCAGAGCCACTGCATCTGTGACTCTGGGGAGTTTTTATTTGTAAGCAGAGCCTATAGAGGCAATATATTTAAGGTCTTTGCAGGCCTCCACCTTTGGTGCTCCGAGTGCCAGAGTGAAGAATAGCCCTGACAGGCTCAAATAGGGTTTTGGTGAGAGTATTTAAAACTAAGTAAAGGTCTCAAGCTTGCACTGGTGGAACCACATATGGATAAAGTGCCTGGAGGCCTTTGATGAACCTCTTACTAAGAGAATGTGCAAATATAGAGGTAACATCTATTTTAAGATGAAAAGTCATTATAGAGCAAGGTGTACCTTGATGGAACTCAGTGCAGGACCAGCTTGTTTAAGGTTCAACAAACAGTCCAAAATTAAAGGTAATGGAGATGTGGATGGGTTAGCCTGTCAATGTGAGCTCCATATTGAGAATGTTTTCCACTTCTGAAGGTATGCTTTATGAGTGCTCTGCACTTTACTGTGCAGCAGGACACGCTGGACCTGCTGCGAGCACCCTAGCTTCTGTGTGGAAAACTACTGAGGAGCCATGCATGTGGCGATTTGGAAGATAGGTCCGACTTCCGGGCTGAAAGAAGAGATCCAGGTAGCAGGGCAGGGGAATTGGTGATATGTGCACATTTTGAGCAGAAAGGGGAACCAGGGTTGCCATGGCAAAAAGGTGCTATCATAATTAAGTGTGCTTTGTCCCTTTGTGCCTCGATAACAACCCTGTTGCTGAGAGGTGGGGGGGGGGAAGGCATATAGATCAGGAAGGCATCTCCCAGGGAACCCTTCCCTATGCCACCTCTGGAACAAAAGCAAAGACTTTTTGTTGTTCTGGGTGGCAAAAAGGTCTATGGTGGGATGACCCCACTGTTGGAAGACCCACGAAAGGATATCTGGGCAGCGCCCTGCTTAGAGCATTGATCATGGTATTGAGGTTGCCCGGAAGGTGTACAGTAGTGATAGTTACACCATGTTTTAGGCACTGATTCCAAAGTGCAATTGCTTCTGTACATAGGGTGTGTGATCAAGCTCCACCCTGACGGTTTCCTTAAAACACTGCAGCAACTTTGTCTACATATAGCCTCTCATGATTGTTGTTGATTATAGGAAGGAGTATCTCACACACATATCTTACTGCTCGCAATTCTAGCACATTTATGTGGACATCGCTGCCTATTCTGGACCACAGCTCCTGAGCTGTGTGATGCTGCAGGGCTCCCATGAGGGAGCATCCATCATCATGGAAACAGACGGTTCTTCAGTAAGGAATGGAACACCGGAACACAGATTTTTTTGTATCAATCACGAGAAAAGAGTCCGCTTTATTGAAGATGGGATGATAAGGGACTTGGATAATGGGTGAATATTGGGCTTGTAAGATTGTCCTGAGCCTCCCCTGCAGGCACCTCATATGTATGCAAGCATTTTTTACCATAAAGTTGCAAGCTGCCATATGGCCCAGGAGCTGGAAACAGTCATGGGACATCATTTTGGGAGAGGACTGCAACTTCCTGACCAATGGCACTATCTTGTGAAAACGCTGTGTAGGAAGGGAAGCGAGTGCACATGGGGAATCAAGGTAAGTGCCTATGAACTGAATCTTTTGAGTAGGGATCAAATTTGATCTGTTTTCATTTATCTGCAGCCATAGATATTAGAAGACGTGTCTTGTGATCAAGAGGAAGCATCGAGCACCAGTTTTGGAGCGCGCTTTGAGGAGACAGTCGTCAAGGTAAGGAACTATGATAACAGTTTGTTTCTGCACGTACAGTGTAACAACTGAAATCACCTTTGAAAAAATTATTGGAGCTGTAGAAAGGCCAAATGGTAGGACCTTGTACTGATAATGTTGAGTACTTAAAACAAATCGAAGAAATCATCTATGAATAGGATGAATGGAAATATGCATCTTGCAAGTCGAGGGATGAAAACCAGCCACCTCTTTCCAACACTGGTATGATGGTGGCAAGTGTTACCATCTTAAGCTTTTGCTTTTTAACAAATTTGTTCAGTGCTCGTAAATCAAGAATGGGTCACCATTCTCCCAACTTATTCTCCATGAGGAAGTTATGGGATTAAAAACCTTTCCCACTATACTGAGCGGGGAGAAACTCAATTGCCCCTTATTGTAAAAGATGGTCAACCTCCTGTTGGAGAAGATCCTCATGAGAGTGGTCCCTGAAGAGGGACTGGATAAGGGAATGGGAAGGAGGTGCTGACAAGAAGGTAATCGTATATCCAACCTTGATTAACTCGCTTATCAGATGTTATCCTTCTCTAGTTGTTAAAAAATGGTAGAAGATGGTGCTAGAACAGTTTAGATGTCACAGATGGCATTGGAATGGGTGAAAGGTTTTCATGACCCTTGATATATGTCTCAAATTTGCTTAGTGGATTGTTGTGACTGTAGTGAATTATTAGAAGACTGATGTTGGCCCCTGCCTCTAGAATGGCTCTGTTGAAGTTGATCCAGCCTGTTGTATTGTTGAGTATAGTAAGAATATCTTGGTCTAGGGTATGGTTGACACCTGTATTGTTTTCTTCTTGTATTTGCAGGATTATGAATGCCAAGAGACCAGAGGGAGGCTTTTATGGAATGTTGCACTTCATTGGTGTTAGCTGTGGATAGCTTTTGCCTGTAGAATGGAAGGTCCTCTACAGTGGACTGGATTTCTCTGCAGAAGACTCCAGAGTTGAACCACAAGGCTTTTCTCATGACAACAGCTGTTGCCAGAGAACGAGCTGCTTTATCGGCTGTATCTAACACAGTGGCCTGAAGGGCCATTCTTGAGATTGCATGATCCTCTGTGACCCTAGCTTTAAATTGCTGCTTCTTGGCCTCAGGAATATCTGAAATAAAATCATTTAATTTTATGTAATTCCTGTAGTCATATTTGCTAAGTAGTGCTGCATAATTTGCAACTTGGAATTGTAGTGTGTAATTTTTTTGATTACCTGTTGTGTTCCCTCCCTCTGGGGCATCTCGTATTGGCTACTGTTGACAGACAGGATACAAGACTAAATGGATGTCTGATCTTAGCCAGTATGGCCGTTCTTATGTTTTGACAGAACAGATCAAGTCTTTTGCTGCCACATCAAATGGGGGTCGATCTAAAGTGATGCTGCTTACTCTTTTAGTGGGCTGCTTCCACTACCAGGGAGTTAGGTGCTGAGTAGGTAAAAAGAAACTCTGACCCTTTTGGGGGAAACATAATATTTTTTATCAGCCCATTTACATGTTGGGGTGGCTGCTGCTATGGTTTCCCAAATTGTCTGTGGGTTCCATGATGGCTGGGTTAATTGATAGACCAGTGGTCCCCAACCTTTTGGGGCTGCTGCTCGCCCAGGGGTGGGGCTGCTCACGCGCTGCGTGCCTGGGAGTAGGGGTCGCCCATGCTCCAGGTGCTTGGGGCTGGCACCATGCTTGTGCCACGCGCCCAGGGGCGGGACCGGCCCAGATTGTTTGGCGGGCACACACCAATGGTCTGGCGGGCGCCGTGGCGCCCGTGGGCACCGCACTGGGGACAACTGTGATAGACCTATCTTGGAAGTCGTGTGAGTTAATAAAATGTCTGTCAATTCATGTTAGTTTGTGGACACTTCCTGGATGGAAATATTGAATTTAGCCCATAGACGTTTTAAAAGGTCCTAAAAATGTGAGAAATCGTCTGCTGTAGTTGGTGGAGAAGGCAACACTGCTTCAATCGGGAAGGATGATTCATTGGTGTCAGGTGAGGTATCCGATGATGGGTCAGACTGGTCCCCTTGTACAGTACATTATCATTGAGGGGATGGAGATTGTGGTAGTAGAGATTGTTGTGGTACAGTATGACATTTACAGGATTAATAGTGTTTATGATGAGACTGCCATGGGCTCCAATACTACCACTGCAGTTAAGGCATGCGTGGTGGCATCCCTGGGTTACTGTACCAAGCTGCCATATTTCGGTGTCTGGAGTGTGCAGGATGAGTCCTAGCCAAATAGACAGAGTAATCAGTGGGTGGTGAGTTTTTGGGAGAAAACATGACATATATTTCCTGGTCAGAGTCACTAGAAAACCACTCTGGCAATATATCTGGTCTTGGTGCCAGAGTACCAGGAGAAATGCCAGTGCCAAGAAAAGACAAATTGAAATACTGGAATAAATTGCCCAGGGAGGTTGTGGAATCCCCATCTCTGGAGATATTTAAGAGTAGGTTAGATAAATGTCTATCAGGGATGGTCTAGACAGTATTTGGTGCTGCCATGGGGGCAGGGGACTGGACTCGATGACCTCTCGAGGTCCCTTCCAGTCCTAGTATTCTATGATTCTATGAAAGTTGAGGAGACCAGGAGGTCTCTGTGTTGTGTATACTGCTACGATGGCGTCGACAGTGCTGTAGATGGCTGCACCAATGCCACTTGTAGTGCCATATGATGTCTTGGCACCGAGTGGCCAGGCAATACAGTCGGTGCCATGGTGGTGCTGGAAGTTGTGCTTGGCACTGGAGTCCGCTGCAGTGCCAGTAAAGTAGTGTTGGTGCTGGTAGGTGCCAGCAAAGTAACATCAGTGCTGTGATGTTTGAAGCAAGCAATGTGAAGCCTGAGGCCTCAGAGTGGGATTTTGCAGGACCCGCTTTCATGGCAATGCTGACAGAGTTGTCGTAAGTACGTAGATGTGGCGCTGGAGTTGTTCTCTGCACCATATTTCTTGGATATCAGCATTCAGATGCTGGGGCCCTCTGAGGTAGCAAGGAGGTGCAGGGGTTTTTTGAGGATTTTTTCTCCTTTTGCACCCAAGGTGTATCTGGCTACATGTTATCTTACTGTACATTGCAATGTAAATTTCTTGGGGCAGGGACACTGATCCAGATCCTCTGGTGGTATAACTCCATTCAGCTACACTGAATTCCACAAAATCAATTTAAAGCAGCTGAGAATTTGATCCAATAGCTTGTATTGTTTGTAAAGCAACATGTACGTTTACTCTCTATTGTGAAAGACTTATATTTTCTAGCATGTATTCTAGGTGAAATAACTAGGCCTGTCAAGCGATTAAATAAATTAATTGCAATTAATCATGTGATTAAAAATTTAATCACGATTAATTGTGTGTGCTGTCCCTTTGAAATGCTGCAGTGGTATTTCAAAGGGGCAGCGCTGCGGAAGCCCAGGATCAGCTGGAGTCCTCAGCTGAACGCAGGCTCAGTGCAGCTGCCTCTCTGAAACGCAGCAGTGGTGTTTCAAAGGGACAGCACCACAGGAGCTTGGGATCAGCTGGAGTCCCCAGCTGACCCCGGAATTTCCAAGGACCAGTACCACAGGAGCCACAGCTGACCCTGGGCTCCATGTAGCACTGCCCCTTTGAAGAGCCAGAGCAGCACCTCAAAGGGGCAGCGGAACACAGAGCTGGGTATCACACAGAGTGCCCAGCTGATCCCCAGCTCTGCGTTGCACTGCCCTTTTGAAGTGCCACTCAGGCACATCAAAGGGGCTCCACGTTGCTGCCCCTTTGAAGTGCCGCTCCAGTGCCTCAAAGGGGCAGCACAACGTGGAGCCGGGGATCAGCTGGAGTGCCCAGCTGATCCCTGGCTCCGTGTTCCACTGCCCTTTTGAAATGCCGCTCCGGCACTTCAAAGGGGCAGTGCTGCATGGAGCCCGGGGTCAGCTGGGGACGCCAGCTGATCCCAGGCTCCTAATGTGCTGCCCCTTTGAAGCGCCGAAGCAGCACTTTAAAGAGGCAGCGCAGCATTAATGCCTGCAATTAACATGTTAATTTTTTTAACGCATTAATCCTGCCCTGCATTAATCACAGGGGTTAACACAGATAAATTTACAGCCCTAGAAATAACAGAATTATAAAAACACCCAAAGAAGCTGTATTTGGGGTACATTAAAAGCCAGATGCAGACCAAGGATTATGATGGATTCTCCATCACTGACAAATTTTTAATTTAGATTGGATATTTTTCTAAAAGATTTGCTTTAGGAATTACTTTGGGGAAGTTCTTTAGCCTGTGTTATACAGAAGGTCAAAATAGATGATTGCAATGGTCTCTTCTGGCCTTGGGAATCTTAGGGTGCATCTGTATTGCACCATTATTTCAAGATAACTAGTGTTATTTCAAAATAATGTCAGCATCTCCACAACCATTCCATTATTTCCAAATAATTTTGAAATAATGGATGTCTTATTCCATAATCTGTAAGCCTCATTCTAGAAGGAATAATGCCTATTCTGAAATAGCTGTTTCGAAATAAGGCATGTGTAAATGCTCCATTGCTGTTATTTCAAAATATCCCCTCATCAGGGCCATTCTAAGTTATTCCTCCCCAGTTTCTCCTGGGGCTCTAAATCGAGATAGCACATCTACATTAGGGAAGTCTGCCTTGGACTAATGTTGAGGTTTCCCTGCAGTGTAGATGTGCTATTTGGAATAACTATTCGGGAATAGCTTATTTCGAAATAAGCATGCAGTGTAGACATACCCTTAGTCTGTGTATGTATAGGGCCAGTTAACAAAATAGCACCATACCTGTTCGGTAAGTGTTAAACTGCATCGCCCCATTTCCAGATCAATTGCAGCAGCCAACAGCAAGCATGTCTTCTGGGCAATCAAAACAGCCTTATCAGAAGGACAAAACTGGGACAACTAAAACAGAAATGTGAATGAATAGCAAGAATACTGTCAGGTCAGCAAACAACAAAGAAAGGAACATTTTCTACTACAGTGAGGGAAAAGAGCAGTTCACTTATAGTTTTCATTTTTCCTTTATCTCCCACTCTTGTGACACTTTTCAGAGGCTCAAGTACCATTTCCTTCCTTCCTACTGATCTTTTTCCACCTAGAGGGCAAGGATTAGCACACTTTTGTTGAAGCTGACCTTTTTGAGACCATTTTGTCTTGGGTTTATACAACAGCAGCAGTAATGACAGCATAATTAGGTAACAAGTACTAAAAGGACACTAGGCAGCAGAGGATAGGTCTTATACTGGACCAACCTCTGCTGGTCGGAGAGACAAGATTTCATACTTTCCAGAAGTTCTTCAAGTTCATTAAGCTTAAAAGCTTGCTTCTCTTACCAATGGAAGTCAGTTAAAGATATTTCTTCATCCACCTTGTCTCTCTAGTATCCTGGAACCACCATGGCTACAGAACCACCACACACATTAATAAAGGGACACTCTCAATCATGCTTTTATATTTTTCCTGTATTGCTAGTGCTCAAAAAGCTCAAAATCACTTTCTGCTTTTCTTATGGGCAAATATTGTTTGTTCCAATGTTCTGTACGTAACTGAAATTAACAAAGACATTTCTTCTTTAGATGGGCATTGTACAACCTCCAAATATGCCTTCCCATTCCAAAAATGGCAACACTTACTTTAAATGGGTCTCTAGTATGCAAACAAGGACTCTATGTGCAGATCTGTCAAGTCTCACTATCTACAGGAGTAACTCCCTGATTTCAAATTTATTTTAAGGCAGATTTTAAAGTCTTTAGGATATATTCTAATTGTTGCAACAGTGAAACACTGGAATAACTCTACTGATTTCAATAAAATCACACCAGATTTACAAGTGTACATAAGATTAAACCAAACTCTCTCTCTCTTGTGTTGACGGATATTTATTCAATCTCTTTTTAAGACACTTAGTCCCCACAATACCTTAGACAGCATATATACTTCTGAGAAGATCGATGCTGCAGAGGTCAATCCTCTGGTATTTGATTTAATGGGTATTGTATAGACCCGTAAATTGAACACTGAGGGCAGCCCTGGTACTCCTCCTGTAATGAGTAACGGAAGCCAACCAGAGTGTTTGCTCTCATTGTCTCCCATTGTGTGGACATCGCCACTGCTTGGTTTAAGGTAAACCAATCCTAGATATGCATTTTGCATTCATCCCAGCAGGGGCTGGACATTACACCAACTATGGGAATTCATACCATTTCAAACCCGCACCAAATAGCAGCTCTTTATTATTTAAATTATTCAGTGAAGTCAAAAATCTGTGGAAATATCCATTCCCTCATCTATTCTGGGAATAGATGAGCCTAAATTACTAGTTTGTTTTCTTTTCATTGACAACTTTTCCTAGCTTTACAGGCAGAACAAAACAGATAATGCTGCACTTGCTCTGAAATCAGGATTGACAGATGGTTGTGCTGTTTTGAAGATTAAGCAGTATTCTAGAACCCTACTTTTAATTTCAGACTCGGGTGACTAGTATTCAGGTAGCTGTTTGGGATGAACTTGCCCAGTATAGAATCCAATTCTATAGAAACTAGCTGTGTACAGACAGACTTTATGTAATTATAATACAGCACATTTCTGGTATACTTTATACATAACGGCTGTATCTACATTGGCACCCTTTTCCAGAAAAGGGATGCTAATGAGGCCAGTCGGAATTGCAAAGTCCAGAATGAAGACAACACAGCATTTCCATCAGCAGCATACTATCTAGAAGATGAAATCCCTGCATAATGCTTGAAGAAGGTGTGAATGTAAGACCAATTAACATTAAAAATGTCCAGAATAAGGGACATTCGTGAGTAATATCATAGAAGTAGATAATAATCTTGTGGAATAGGCCAACACCCTCGGAGGAAGCTGTATATCTGTGTTATAAATCTTCAATATGATACAGTAAGAGATCCACCTACAGTCTCTGGGTGGAAATCACCAAACCTTTGATCTATCTGCAATAGCCAGTCTGGGGCACATCTAAACTACAAAGATTTTTCAAAAGAGAATATGCAAATTCCATGGAATTTGCATATCTTCTTCTGATTGCATTTTCAAAAGAGGATCTTTCGAAATGGAAGTAGTCTGGATGCATTTTTTTCGGGAAAAAACCCAGTTTTGAAAAAAAACACAAACCTTTTTTTAGGTAGAGTGGGGTTTTTTTGAAAAAGGGTTTTAAAAGAAAACAAAAATGCGTCCATGGGAATTTGCATATCCTCTTTCGAAAAATCTTTGTAGTTTAGACATAGCCTAGGTAATTTCCTAAATGATTTAGTGTTGTCTACATAAAAGACCATCACATTCCAATCTTCAAAGTATGCAAAATTGCCTCCTCTCTCAATTGGTGAGGCTTGGGAAAGAAACAGAAGGTGGATAAACCGGTTGATACAAAAATTATATGACACACTGAGTAAAAATTTAGGGTGTGAACATAATGAAACTTTATCCTTGGAAAATGCAATCAGTGGAGAATCTACCGTAGAAAACCTGTTTTATTCACCATAAAAGCTGAGGGAAAAACAAACAAAAATGTCGTCTTGTGAGTTAAACTAATGAAGAAAAAAGTAGCCATTGGCTCAAAGGAAGACTTTATATGACATTTAAGTGCTAAATTCAAATCCCAGATAGCTGTGGGTTCCTTACCTTGCTGATAAATGTTCCCTAATCATCTCAAAAACCTTACAGTTTTAAGATGGAAAAAGAATGAGAATCCTTCAGCAAATGAATGAAACCCTCTGTATAACTGCTACTATAGACACTGATTGAACGGTAGTGCCAGATGTATACAAAGAGACATGTAGCAATGTTCTAGCTAACAGACGCTTATCAATAATAACCTGAAATGGGTCATGCTCATCACCTGACAAATGCTCAATTGGTGATGAATTTGAAATAATCTGAATGATTTATTTAGGCATAAAACTTAATAGTTCACACATCTAAATCAAAGAGTCATGGATGAGTTAGTCTTTCTGCAAAACTGATAAAGAAATTTGTGGTCTTTATCATATAGTGTGGCCTTTAAAGTGTTATCTGGCACATTTGTTGACTGTTGCATAACGAGGGATGTAAGAGAGTAGTCAATTAGTCGACTACCTGATAAGCTTAAGTTTATCAGGTAGTTGAGCTGACTACTCACATTCTCCCCCTCTTGCTGCCTCTATATCAGAAGCAGCGGGGGGCTGGGGAGAAAGCAGGAGTCAGTTCCGGGGAGGGGGACTTAAAAGCCAGTTCCCCCGAGCCCTGTCTCTGCTCCCCCCCCCCAACTGGTGCCTCTGTCAAAGGCAGCAAGAGGAGGGAAGCAGGGGATGGTCTTTCCCACGCCATCCCACCCCAGCAGCCCAAGCCCCACCCACTCTGAGAGCCACCAGACAGCCAACACAGGATACAGGACCCACCAAAGGTAGGGCAGTGGGGTGGATTCTGGAGTGGCCTAGAGTATAGGGCATTCACCTGGAGAACACAGGGTGGTGGGTTCAAGTTCTGGGAGCAACTGGACAGCCAACACAGACTGCCCCAGGCACCTCCATTAGGAAAGCAGGATAAGGGACCCCCTGAAGGCACAGGGGGGCATGAGTGTCTGCACTCTCCTACCCCCCGCCATTGGTACCTCCATTAAAGGCAGCAAAAGGAAGGGAGCAGGGGACACACACCCCCACAGACAGCAACTGCTACTGTCTGGCAAGCAGCCCTGCTCAGTCCTGGTTTATGCTGGGACCAAACCCGGCTGTGGCTCTGCAATTTAAAACACGGTAGGAGGCAAGGGACAGACTGCCCAGCTCTTATTGCCTTTTAAATTGCAGAGCCGCAGCAGGGTTTGGTCTCAGCCCAAGACAGGACTATGCAGGGCTGCTTCCCCTACTCAATTACTACAATAATCCAAATTTAACATCCCTGTGCATAATCAGGGAATTCAATATTAGATGGGTGAAGAGAAATTCACAATCTTTTCTTGGGACATAATATTTCTTATTGGCCCATTTACATATCAGCAGAATTGTCACAGGGGTTCGCCAGAGAGATCAGAGAGGCTAGCAGCATGAGAATTACAGAGGATGTGTCATCCAAGGATCCCAAAATGGACACTGGAGAGGTTCAATAGGTATTGTTGATGGCATCAACTTATGCTTGAATTGGGTCAGGGGTACAAAGGCCTGTCTTTGGTGCAAGTACCGTGTCTTCTCAAAAGTGTCAGAATAGAAATCCCTTCTCTAAAGTGTCGGGGATCAAAATGTTTAAATTGGAGGAAAATTCCTTCTATTCAAGAATGTTCCAGCATACTCTGAAAGTGAGAATCAAGTGGGACTGGGCAAATGTCCCACACTGGTGACTGGGCTTGGATCAGTACAAATAATCTCTGTACCAACTGACAAGAGAAAATTCTAGTTCCTCCAAAACAAATAGATCTCACAAAAATCTAAACTCCTGAGGTACTATGTGGGTTTGGTGTGTGGGAACCTATTCTATTGTCAGTACCGAGGGTATGTGCTCCTCTGGCACGTCTAATCCTGTCAATATGGACAGTACTAATGAAAATGCCAAGACCATGAGTGGCATGGCATGTCATCTTACTAGCATCTCAGTAATCAACTTAAATGTAGACAGTACTGAAGGACTTGTGGTTACCATTCTCTTAGAGGTGAAATGCATTGATAAGTCAGTGTCCTGCTCGTTCAGCACCAAAACTACCAACGCATTTACTGCCCCTCTTCTCAGCTGAGTCTGGAAGGCACAAGTTCCATAGCAAGAGTGTCTGGAGCCATAGCCAGGATGGGACATGAGGTGTCCGCAGCAGTCTTGCTCTGCAGGGGCCAAGGCCTTTTTTGAGGTGTACTCCTTCTGTGGAGAATGACTCTGTTTTCTATCAGTCTTCTCTGTGAATTTATCTAGGGTAGACCCAGATGAACATGGCACTGTCTCCACTCAGCAGCTCACAGCAGGGTAAAGGAGGCTCCGTGTCTAGATTGGATGGTTGGTGAAGGGAATGATCCATCATTAAGAGTCTCACTTTTAGCTCTTGATTTTTTTTCTTGCTCCTGCTCTTAAAAACAGTGTAGATGGAATACTTTTGGAGGATATGAGACTCTCCCACACAGGAGATGCCACAGGAATGCTCATTGCTGACAAGAATGGCCTCATGGCAAGAAAGGCACCACTTGATACCTTGAGAGTTTGGCATATCCCAGAACAATAGTATGTAACATGGAAATGTCCCTCTCCCAGAAGGGGAAAGGAATCAAGAGAAAGTCACCTACACCCCTAAACAAAAAATAAATGAAATAACTAAAGATAAACAATAAGCTAAAGAAAGGTAGCTAGGCTAGGAAACTTCAAAAGTCAGTTGCAAAAGTTATTGCTCCATCTCAGGCAGAGATGACTGAGAAGAAATCAAGAGTGGTTCATCCAAGCAACTCTATATAAGCCTCAGAACAGGGCACAAGTAAGCACAGGGTGCATGTGTGCCCAAACAAGCACCATCACCAAAAATCTCATCCACAAAGACACTACTTGAAGTACTGATTATTAAAAGTTTATTTAGTGAGGTA
This sequence comes from Pelodiscus sinensis, assembly GCF_052426305.1. Taxonomy (NCBI): domain Eukaryota; kingdom Metazoa; phylum Chordata; order Testudines; family Trionychidae; genus Pelodiscus; species Pelodiscus sinensis. The sequence goes on along the minus strand of NC_143064.1, from coordinate 1,447,909 downwards.
TAATGAGTATGCAATTGATAAGTACATGAACAGGCTACTGAATGGAGGATGGCTGAACCTTAACAATTAGATTATTAGTAATTAGTCAGGTGTAGATAATGTGTGTTAATTAAACTGAAGGATTATTTACAACCTCAGAGGTCTAACAACTTTGGGGTTTCCTCTCACTTAACATGGATATAGAACATAATGTTAATGGGAGATATGCATGCAAAGGAGATGGAGAAAAGTAGTCTATGTAATAGACATGCATCAGTGGCACAGAAGCCAAATTTCAGTAATCACCTAGCATTTGAAATGTCCTTTTAATTTAAATAATTTGAATTCCATTTTTAAATCACATAATGTAAAACATGACTATAATTCTGAAATCTGAGACAGATTTTCCTCTTCATGACCAAAGCATTTAACACCAACAGTGCCAAAGTAAAGCTCTCTAGAGAAACATTTGATAAATTTGTTTGGAGCTTGTAGCAAAACCAGCTTCACTACATCATCTGTCACATCACAGACAATTCTAGCTAGAGCACATACCTTGAATGATAGTACAAAGAAATCTCTCATTGTTCCAGGGCAGTTCTCAAACTGTACAGCCAAGTTCCAAGCTAATAAAATCAATAAGATAGGAGACCAGAATAAAAATTGTTTGCTGGTATAGTCTGTTCCTATAAAATCTTTGTAACAAGCATTTCAGGAGGAGTATTAAATTTTAAACAAGAAGCTCATTCAATAACAGCAGGAAATACTGTCAATAGTTGCAATTAATATAAATTATTCATTATTTTAAATCTATTTCAATAACTAATCATTCTGCCATTAAATCCATTCACACCAAGTTGAATGAGGATGATCCAAATTCTGAACCAAATGACTCCAGTATGGAATCAGAATAGTTCCTTTAACTTTAATTGATTTTCTCTAGATTTAGATGGAATCTGGCTGAAAGTATACAATGTCATCCCCAGAGCCACAAAAGGCAATAATTGCTGACTGCTTTGCATATAGTTTCTATCCTGACAAGTACATTCAGAAAAGAATTAGGCAAATCAGTAATCTATCCCTTAGATAGTTGTCATTCTCAAAGATGAACGGAAGCCTGTGTACCCAGCTTCACCCCCCCACAACCCAACCCCTTGCCCTGACTTCTGCACCCTCAGCATCCCCAAGGCCTGCCCTGAGCTCCCCACACCTACAGCCACCTGCCCTGACCAGAACCCTGCCACGCCAACCTACACTTAAATTTCTTACAGGTATTGTCCTATCATAACCCTATACCCTAAACTCCCCAGGGGGTGGTGGGAAGGAGTTTGCAATACCACAAGACCTATAAGAAATTAAAGTTACTTTCACCTTAGATTCCCATTACTGAATAATCCAGGTATGTAACTGGCCCTATCAGGTGCTCAGATCCTACAGCGATTTGCATATTACAACCTGCACATAACCCTCTTCCCTAGGCTATGCTTTCCCTAAACAAGAAGAGATAGTTACCTGTTCCATAGCTGATATTCTTCGAGATGTATTGCTCATGTCCATTCAGCATAGGGGTGTGCACCTGCCACATGCACCAGTGCCAGACGTTTTTTCCTAAGAAGTACCCGTAGGGGCTGGGGTCCACAGTGCCCCCTGGAGTGGTGTGCATATGCAATGCTATATAGGACACTCCCTGGCCCCTTCCGCCTCAGTTCCTACTTGCCATAACTCTGACAGAGGGGAGAAGGGTGGGAAATTGAATGGACATGAGCAATGACATCTTGAAGAACACCAATTACAGAAAAGGTAACTATCCTTTCTTCTTCGAGTGCTTGCTCATGTCCATTCAACATAGATGAATATCTGCAGAAGTGGATAAGAGTTAAGGACATATAGACTGCAGTATAGCTCTGCCAAATGCAGTGTCTTCCTTAGCTTGCTGCATGATGGCATAGTGGGACGTGAAAGTGTGCTCGACAGATATTCTAGATTGGAACATGTGTCAGCTAGGCATGCAACAAAGCTTGATCAGGATCAGCTCTACCAGAGCTCAACACTAGCGGCTGGGCCCTGCCAACTTGTAGCACATACAGCTACAGGAGGTGATCCACTTTGAGAGCCACTGGGAGGATATTGGGGAACCCTGCCCCTGCTCCGCATAGGCCACAAAGAATTGAGTGGACTTGCAGAAGGGCCTCGTCCTTTCTAAGTAGAATGCCAATGCTCTCAGAACATCCAGTGTCCTCTCCTCGCTAGTCGTGTGAAGCTTGGGATAAAAGACTGGCAGAAAAATTTCCTGGTCCAAGTGAAAGGCCGAGACCACTTTGGGAATGAAGGCTGGATGAGGCCACAGCTGGACCTTGTCCTTGAAGAACCAGGTGTACCAAGGTACTGATGTCACAGCTCAGAGCTCGGACATGCTTCTAGGTGACATAATCACAACTAAGATGACAACCTTGAAAGAAAAAAACAAAAAGGGGCATGTGGCGAAGGGTTCAAACAGCGGTCCCATGACCTGTACCAAGACCAGCCTCAAATCCCACTGTGGTAGAAGATCTCAAGTCAGAGTAGAGCCATTCCAGACCCTTCATGAACCACGATGTGATGTCGTGCAAGAAGACAACACACCCTAATAGGGGCAGATGAAATGCAGAAATGGGAGCTAGGTGAACTCTAACTGTGGCTAGGACCAGCCCCTGATGTTTCAGGTGGAACAGGTAGTCCAGGATCTCTGAAGGGAAGCTTTGGACAGGGCGACCTGCCACTGCTGCACCCACTTCGCTATGTAGGTAGACTGTCATGGGCTTTCTACTCTCAAGAAGAACCCTCTGAACCTTGCCAGAACATACCAGCTCCTGGGGGTTCAGCCATGGAGGAACCATGAAGTCAGACAGAGGAACCATGAAGTCAGTGAGCTGAGGTTTGAGTGCAGGAGACGTCCATGGTCCTGGGAAAGCAAGTCAAGTCCCAGGGGCAACCGCTTGGACACACGGGATACTAGGCTGATGAGCATCCCAAACCATTGCTGGCAGGATCAGGCAGGCACGATAAGAATCATTGTCACCGTGTCCCTCTTGACTTTCTGCAAACACTGAAAGAGGAATATATCCAGTGAGGAGCCCCGCTCGAGACTGAACCAAGAGTAGAATCTGCTGTATCTTGCATTCTCTTTTGTCGCAAAGAGGTCCACTCAGGGAGAACTCCCTCATGGAAGAAGGAGTCAGCCACCTTGGGGTGAAGAGCCCATTCATAGTGAGAGGAGAACTATCTGCTGAGACAGTCCTCAGCTGTGTTCTGCACTCCCAGAAGATGAAGCACCCCTAACACAATGTTGGGAAGCAGGCAGAACTTCCAAAGCCGTATGGCTTCCCTGCAGAGCTCCTTGCCTGTTTATGTAGCACATGCTGGCAGTATTGTCAGTGAGGGCACACACCACCCTGCCCTCTAGGTGAGGAAGAAACATCCCGTGTGCATTTTTGATCGCTCTGAACTCCTTTATGTTTACGTGGAGTGATCTCTGCCATGGACCACACTCATTTAGTACAAAGGGTCCCCATGTGGGCCCCCCAGCCACAGTCTGCAGCGTTGGGTACTAGCTACCTTGAATGCAGTTGTGAATGAAAGTGAATGCTGGACGTGACATGATCTGTCTTGGTTTACCACTCTAGGGCCCTCAGGATACAAGGTGCAAAAGCTGCCACTCATTCTAGGGAGTACTTGGCTGACACATATGTGGACATTAGCCATAGCTGGAAAAGTTTCATCCTGAGCCTGGCGAGGGGCATGACATATGCGCAGGTGGCCATGTGGCCCAGAACCAGCAGACACACCCCCATTGTAGTTATGGGTGTGCTGGTGAACTATTGCAGAAGGGTCAGCAAGGCCTTGAACCTCTCTTGAGGGAGTGATGCTTTGGCCTGGGTGGAATCCAGGATAGCACTGATGAACTCTAGAAACTGGGTCACCTCTAACAACTTCTTTTCGTTTGTTAGGAGGTGAAGGTGACAGCACATACCCAGAAGGAGCTCCACGGTACACTGGACCTTGAGCTTTGATGGATCTTTAATGAGCCAATCGTCCAAGTAAGGCTCTACTTGCACCCCTTTGCACCTCAGGTATGCTGCTACCATTGACATGCATTTGGTGAAGACCCTAGGGGGGGAGGTCATAGACAGGCCGAAGGGCAGGAGAGCAAATTGATAGTGATTCATTCTCACTGTTCCAAATTGACAGTGATACATTCCTCAGGAAGCATCTATGACCCTCAAAGATCACGATATAAAAGTATGAGTCCTTGATGTCAAGGGAGACATACCAGTCCCCGGGATCCAGATCAGAAATGATGGAGGCAAGAGAGACCATGTGGAACTTGAGGCGGACCAGGTACTTGTTGAGGCCACACAAATCCAATATAGGTCACAGACCCCCTTTGGCCTTCGGAACCAGGAAATAACGAGAGTAGAAGCCCTTGTTCTTGAAACCCAGCAAAACCCACTGCTCCCACCTGGAGCAACTGGGATAACTCCTGTTCAAGGAAGTGTTCATGAGAAGAGTCCCTGAAGAGGGACAGGGAATGTGGGTAGGAATGTGGTATGGAAGAGAGCTGGAGGGTGCAGCCATGCTGAATGGTGGCTAGGACCCAATGGTCCAATGTAATGTTCCTCCATGCCAGGAGGAAAGGGTGGAGTCTGGAGAAAAACAGGTGGGGAAGATCTTGAGAGTCTGGTATGTCATCCTTGGCACATCCTCAATAGGTGCACTTGGCCTGTGGCTTAGACTAGATTGTTGGCCATATTGAGGATGGTGGCCCAGCTTCCTCCTAGAGGACTTGTGGCGAATATGGGCTGTATCCTGTCAAGGATAGTGGCCCTTCAAATGAGAGATGTGAGGCTTAAACTTCTTCCTCTCCATCTCAGGGACATACAAGCCCAGGGTCTTTAATGTGGTATGGGAGTCCTAAGCCCATGTAGCATAGTGTGTGTCTGCTCTGCAAACAGGGCACCCATGTCAAAGCGCAGGTCCTGAATGGAGTTCTGTGCCTCTGAAGAAAGGCCCGAAAGGAGGAGCCATGCTGCCTGGAGATGGATGATGCCATGGATCGAGCCACTGAATCTGCCGCATTCGAAGCTGCTTGCAAGGCCACCAAAGCTACCAAAGACTCTTCCTCCACCAGGACCTTAAAATCCCCATGCAACCTGTCTGGAAGGAAGGACTCGAATTTAGCCAACACCCGCCACGTGTTGTCCTCATAGCAGGTGAACAGTGCTTGGTGGTTTGCCACCCTCAGCTGGAAATTGAACGAAGAATAAACAAGTCCAAACATTGGGAGTCTTTATTCATAGGGATAGGGACATGTTGACCTTGGTGCTCTCTGTGGCTAACAGATTCCACCATGAGGAAGTATGAAGGAGGTAGGGAGTACAGGAATTCATGGTCCTCAACAGGGACAAAATATTTCCTCTCCGCCCTCTTTACAACTGGTGAAATAGAGGAGGGGGTTTTGCCACAATGCCCTGGCAATCTTGGTGACCACTTTGTGTAGAGGTAAGGCCACTCTGATGGGGCCTACCTGCCCCAGGACTTCTAATAGTGAATCCGAGGTCTCCTGCACCTCTTCAGCCTGAAGGCCCAAACCATTAGCCACCCTCCTTAAGAGGTCCTGGTGGGCTCTATAGTCTGGGGGCACCACCAGGAGAGAAGCCACTATTGCCTCATCCAGCAAGGAGGAAGAGGAGGCTGGGGATGGTTGGCTTACCTCTTGGGGTTGGGGGGGGAGTCGGTTGCTCACCATCTCCTAGCTCTGAAGAAACCGGTGCCACAGCCTTGCCTGGTTGCCCACGAGGAGTTGGGGACACCGAGGGAGCTTGCGATGATCTGGCAACCAAGCAGATAAGCTGGGTTGTATTGAGAAACCCCAGGAAGTCTTGGAGCACGACTGAGCCTGCCACTACAGCTACATAATACTCTGTGACGGCATCAGTGGTCCCGAATGCAATAGTGCGGAGAGCTGCGTGAAAGTCTGCACTGGAGGGATGGAAGCCAAGTCTGAGGCAACACTGCAGGACAGAATGTTTCCCAAAACCCAGGACAAGGACCTTGTAGGGCGACTTTCCCGGTACCGGGACTTCACGACTGACAGACCTCTGTGAGTGGGAGAGCCTTGCCTTCCTTCATGGACTACAGTGCTCAGAAAATCTATCCCTAGTGCTCAGGAACCAGCATCAAAGAGGAGAGCCTTGGTGCCATGAAGGGGATTGGGACTGGCGGGACAAGGCACAATGGCTACAGTAGCTCAGTGCCAGTGAGTATCTTCGGCACAGCGAGTGATGCCTCAAGTATGGAGAAACGTCCCTAGATTGGTGCAGCAAGTAAGGGACTTGCTGTCCCTCCAGTGTTACTGGTGCTGGGGAGGTGCATGCCTCCACAGGTCTGCACACCAATTCCAACAACGTGAGAAACCTCGCATCATGCCCAGGTCTCTCTCTCACAGACCTTTGGGGACCTTGGGGAACTTTCCTCTCAGACTGAGAAGGAAAGCGGGACCTGACTGTGCTTGGTGACTGAGGGCCAAATAGTGGATTCCCTCTATGTTGAGGTGCAGGCAGTGCTGGGGGTGGCAGTACCAGCATGGCCCATATGTCCTGGGTAGCCTAGAAGGCTCTGGCATGGAGGTGAGATAGACCTCCAGCACCGGGGACAGAGACCAAGTAGGGGAGCTCAGTGCTGCCTGAGCCTTCTCTTGTTGCCTATCAGCTGTCTGGTCAACCTTCTTCCCCTTATCTTTACAACGGCACTTGTCTCTGTCTGACTTCTTGTGCTTTTCTGGGGCCGTAGGTGGCAAACAGTGCTGAGCCGCCAATGCCAGTGGTGTGCTGTGTACCAGTGCACCGGTGTTTGGTGCTGAGTCCGACTTCTGATCTTGCGGAGCAAGCATGAACTGCATTTGTAACGCCTGGAGTTGAATACCCCTTTCTTTAATCATTCAGGGATGGAAGGACCTGCAAACATGATACCTGTCCAAAATGTGTCCTTCCCCCAAGCAATGAAGACAGTCAGCATCCAGATTGCTGACTGGCATAGGCCTCTGGCATGCGGTGCAGGCTTTGAAGCCAGGGGAGCAAGGCATGCCCTATCCTCTAAGCAAGTCTCTAAGAAGAAGATAAAAGTCCATAAACCTATTAACAGATAGAAGATAACTATCTACAACACAATGGAAAAGCAGGAATGTTGGCTACCGCCTAAGGATGAAGCACACTATTCCAAGCACCGTCACTGGCATAAGAAGGGATGGAGGAGGGAGGGACTGGAGAGTGTCCTACATAGCATGGCATATGCGTGCCACTCCAGAGGGCGCTGTGACCCCAGTCCTATGGATATTGCTTAGGGAAAAACTTCTGGAACTGATGCAGTACAGGGGGCAGGCACACACCTATGATGAATGGACATGAGCAAGCACTTGAAGAAGAATTTAGACATCTATTTTATAAAACAAAACTTAGCTGCAGAATGAATCAAAGACCACCAAGTGTTAGCTCTTCACACACAAGTTTTTATTTCCAACTCTTTGCCCTTTCTTCCTTCTATATACACGCTGGCAATGCTACTCACCTATTTTTCTAAACCAGTGAGCCTCATTGGACCTCATATCCAGTGTCATGCTCCCTTCAGTGAAAGGCTCAGCAAGTCTCTGATGTGCTGCAGAAACATGTCATTTGACAGATAAGAAACCTTCCCTGAGCAAATGTGGAAGACTCAGTGTGCAGCGGCAGTCAAAAAAGCAAACAGAATGTTAGGAGTCATTAAAAAAGGGATAGAGAAAAAAGACAGAGAATATCTTACTGCCTCCATATAAAACCATGGTACACCCACATCTTGAATATTGTGTACAGATGTGGTCACCTTATCTCAAAAAAAGATATATTGGCATTGGAAAAGGTTCAGAAAAGGACAACAAAAATGATTAGGGATTTGGAATGGTGCCATATGAAGAGAGATTAAAAAGACTTGGGACTTTTCAGCTTAGAAAAAAGGAGACTTGGGGGATATGATAGAGGTCTATACAATCATGACTGGTATAGAGAAAGTGAATAAGGAAAAATAATGTACTTGTTCCCATAATATAAGAACTAGGGTCACCAAATGAAATTAATAGGTAGCAGGTTTAAAACAAACAAAAGGAAGTTTTTCGTCATGAGGCGCACAGTCAACCTGTAGAACTCCCTGCAAGAGGATGTTGTGAAGGCCAGGACTTTAACAGCGTTCAGAAAAGAACTAGATAAATTCATGGAGGATCAGTACATCACTGGGTATTAGCCAGGAGGGGCAGGGATGTGTCTCTAGCCTCTGTTTCTAAGAGGCTGGAAATGGATAACAGAAAAGGGATCACTTGATGATTACCTGTTCTACTCACTCCCTCTAGGACAGTGGTCTCCAACCTTTTTACACTGAAGATCACTTTTTAAATCTCAGAACAGGCGAAGATCTACTGCCCCACCCCTTCCTTGAAGCCTCTCTATTCTCCTCCTGTCCACCACATGCTATCCCCACTTTACTTACACACTCTCATAAACACTTTATTTTTAAATTATGCAATATATAAAATTAAAATCACGTGTTTATAGTTATGAAATAAATGGTCTGTTTTTTATTCATGCTATTTAAATCTAAAATGAAGCATTTATAATTATACATTTTGTGGGGACAGAGTACTGCGGCTGGGATCAGGGGAAAGGGAACAGGGTGCTGGGAGGGCAGAGGACAGGGTTCTGCAGCAGGGGACAGGGTGCCAGTGGGGACAGAGTTTGCGGAGTGGGGACGGAAATGGGGACAGAGTTCGGGGAGTGGGGACAGAGGAGTGGGGACAGGGGGCAGGGTGCCAATGGCAGCAGAGAGTCCCCTGCATCTGCCTCCTCCCAGGATTCCCCGCCCCCAGAGGGAAGCCAGCACATGCCTCCTCTGGGCCGACTCCCTCACCCCCCCCCCCCCCCGCGGGGCAGGGAAACCCTGTGCGTGCCTGCCCTGGGGACAACCCCTCCCCTCCCGCGGGAGCCTGCCCCAGGGACAACCCCCCGCTCCCGTGGCAGAGCCAAACCCCCACAGGCTCCTGCCCCAGGGCCAAACCCCCCTTCCACAGCCCGGCCCGGCCTATCCCCTCTCCTCCTGCAGTGCGGCCAACCCCCGCAGGCACCTGCCCCGGGGACAAACCCCCCCTCCTGCAGCGCAGCGCAGCTAACCCCTCCTGCATCATGGCCAACCCCCACTGGCGCCTCCCCCGGAGCCAAACCCCCTTTCCATGGCACAGCCTGGCCCGGCCCGGCCAACCTCCACCAGCCAACCCCCGCCCTCCCCTCCCGCAGCACGGCCAACCCCCGCGGGCACCTGTCCCAGGGCCAAACCCCAGGGCCAACCCCTGCGCTCAACTCACCCCTGCGGCGCTGGTGGCGCAGGAAAGCCGACGCACTCCTCCTCCAGGGCTGATGCCCCCTCTCCCAGCACTGAACAGAGCTGTGGGAGAGGAGCAGCCCGCGCACTTCCGGAACTCCCTGAAATGACGCGGGCTTCAGGAAGGACTTCCGTCCACTTCAAGGGAAGCCGGCACTACACTAGAGGTAGGTAGTGGGGCTTCTCGAGGGTGGGGGAAAAATGGGGGGGTGGGGTTGCCCGAATGCCTTGCGATCGACCAGTTGATCGCAATCAACGGGTTGGTGACCACGGCTCTAGGGCATCTGGCACTGGCCACTGCTGGAAGACAGGATCTGGGCTAGATCAGTGTTTCTCAAACTTTTTTTTATAAAGTACTCCTTTTTTTAAAACAAATTGTAAGTAGCCCCAGTACCTACAATTTTCAGACAAACAAAATTTTTTGTACCATTGCAAAACATTTGTTTAAACAACTTAATCATAACTGATTGGTTGGAAGAACTTGCCTATAGGCAATAAACTTGGCATCATACTTATGATCGTGCAAAAAGGATAATAAAATCAGTCCAATTTTTGTATTCATATATATTCATACACACATATGTATTTTAATGCAAATATCAACAGTGATCAATAAATTTACAAAAAAATGATAATTAATTTAATGTGAAATTTGAGTTTGTTTGGATGAAATTAAATTTTCAAACCTAGGTTTCAAACTGCTGAGTGCCACAATTAAATCATTTGCTGGACACATACGATATCTTAATTTAGTTTTTAATTCAGTCATAGCCAAAAACTTTTCTCACATAAATAGGTTGATGTGAATGGGAGGAGTTCTGTGTTACTCAGTTCATAGAATCAGAATACTAGGACTGGAAAGGACCTCAAGAGATCGAGTCCAGTCCCCTGCCCTCATGGCAGGACCAAATACTGTCTAGACCATCCCTGATAGACATTTATCTAACCTACTCTTAACTGTCTCCAGAGATGGAGATTCCACAACCTCCCTGGGCAATTTATTCCAGTGTTTGACTACCCTGACAGTTAGGAAATGTTTCCTAATGTCCAACCTAAACCTCCCTTGCTGAAGTTTAAGCCCATTGCTTCTTGTTCTATCCTCAGAGGCCTTCTGCATGTGTTGTTTACATTCACCTTTCATTTTCTGCCAGAACACAAGAATGTTGCCATTTTTAGTACACTATCAGTAGAAAGCTCAAAAAGTTGCTCCTTCATTTCTTCTGAAATCCCTGCTTTCTCAATAGCATTGTCATCAAACGGATTCAAAATCTAAAGCTTCTGCATGTGTTCAGCTTCATCAAAGCTTGGAAAATATTGTTCAAAATTTAATTCCAAATTTGTCAAATGTTCCTTTATTGATGTTTTGATATGTTCATCCAAAATAATTTCATTTTCCACACAAAATTCTGAAAGATATTGAAATGACCCAAAATTTCTAGATAAAGCATTATTTTTCCAGAAAGCTAAGTTTTTTGAATGCTTGTACTTTATCATGCAAGATTAAGATATTTGTATTAAACCCTTGTAACTGTAGGTTCAAGTTATTGATTTTATCAAATATGTCACAAAGGTCGGCTAATCTGCAAATCCATAATTCGTCTTGAAAATATTGTACTAATTCGGATTTAATGTCTGTACGAAAAACTTCAACTTCAGCCTTCAAATAGATGGTTGAACAATCTTCCACATGACAACCATCGAATATCGGAATAAAGTAATACAGTAATATGTTCAGATCCCATATCATGGCATAGCGATCGAGAAGGACGTGAAGTTAGAGCCCACAATTTTATAAGGTTAGCTGTCTTCACTGCAATCTCTAACACAGAGTTTAAATATTCATTTAGCTGTTTTGAAGCCAATGCTTCTCTATGAATGATACAATGAGTACACTTTATTGAAGTTTATAGTTTTTAATTGAGCACTAAGACCATTTTGTTAACCTACCGTTGCTGCTGCTCTGTCTGTACACACAGGTATGCACCACTCCCATGATGATCGATATTTCAAATCTGTTCATTTAACAAGTTAAAAATTTCTTCCCCCGTTGTTTTAATGTCAACTTCTTTACAGCAGAATATTTGCTCACTTCTTTTTCATCTTCATCATCAATGTATCTGACAAACACCATTAATTGTGTGCAATTGGAAATATCTGTTGATTCATTAGGTTGTAAAGTGAACTGTTTCTTCTGAATAATTTTTACAGTAATTTGTTTTCTTATGTCTTCCATCATCTCATCAATTCTTCTTATTGTATCATTTGAATGTGGGATATTTTTAATTTTGACTTCTTTTTCACTAAACATAATTACAGCGATTCTGATAGAAGCCGGAATAACAAGCTTTTCAGCAATGGTATGTGGTTTCTTTGTTTTTGCTATCATTTGTGCGATTTCATAAGACGTTTGTAAAGCTTGTTGAGAGCTTTTTGCATACACTTTCATAGCAGCACAGGATATATTGATACCTTCACCTTTTCTTGTAAAATATTCAATTGATTTATCTTTTAATGTAGGATGCTTTGTACAGTAATTCCTCATTTAACACTATAGATATGTTTCAGAAAATGATCTTGTTAAGTGAAAACGTGTTATGCGGGGTCAATTTTCCCACTGAAAATAATGGAAAAGGTGGGGGTTGCGTTTCAAGCGGTGGTGTCTGTTGGGACCCGGACATAACCTTGGGAGAGAAAGGGGACTGGGTTACAGCAGGGAAGGGAGGTGTTTGGCTTTGGGGAAGGGAAGGGGAGGAGAAGAGAGGGGAGGGGGATTGAGTTGGGAGTATGCCCCTGTGACGGGTCTTCCGGGACTCGCACTGCGTTCGGCAAGGGGGGGTTTCCGGGGAATGGCGCGGCGAGTGGCAAACCCTCCACCATTTTGCAGGGAGGCGGGAGAAGCCCCATGCAGCTGCTGGTGACGGGCTGGCTGGGGAAATCGTGTTATTCCGGGGATACCGCCGGCCTGCAGGCGGGGGTGGAGGAGCGGGGGCAAGGTGTCAAGCAACGGGGAGTCAGTGGGGAATGGCGTGGTGAGCGGTGAATCCTCTGCCGCTTTGCAGGGAAGCAGGGGAAGCCCTGCTGGGGAAATGGTGTTATTCTGGGGACGGTCATGGAATTCAAAAAACATTCCCCAAAAGAAGCATGCTATCGTGAAAACGTGTTAAGCGGGCACATGTTAAATGAGGAATTACTGTATTAAGGTGACAACAGAGAAGGTTTCATACAGTGGTTGGATAAAGTCTCACAGCAAATCACACGAAGTGGCAAAGGGGGTATACTTCCATTTGTAGTAAACCCAAATTTTAAGATATTTGGAATTGTAACTGTGTGTTTTGCTTATCTCAGAAGAATTTCCACTTCCACTACTGGTGCGTGGTTTTTTCACTACAGGTTTTCCCACCTCAAATGCTTCCGACATGGTTTCCTGTGTACTACCTTCTTCCAAATTTTCAGTTTTATTCTTTGTTTTCACAAGAAATTGGTCCATTTTAAACCCTTCAGTTGCAATTATAATAAACTAAACTTGTACTAATAGCAATTTTATCACTTACTTCAGATAGCAACAAGCGTGATATTCGACTGTTTACATCCATCCGCTATGAAAACTGGCAGTTTTAAGCTACCAAGTAGTGAGGCATGCCAAAGATGAACAAAGTTTGCCAATAACTTACCACTCATCACCACTCAGTAATATTTCCATATCTCCATCTAATGTAATACAGCCGAGCAATTGAAGGAGTTCACGGATTCGACTGAGGTTTGCCGATTGATAACTAACAAATAGCCAGACGGGCAATGAATTTTTTTGGGTGTAAAGTACAAAAATAATAAAGCGCTGTAAAACTTAAAACAAAAATTCAGTTTTCTCCAAATTTCAGTTGTGTTGACATACCCCCAGATTTCCCTAAGGGTATGCATACCACCGGTTGAGAAACACTGATCTACTACTAAAGGAATCATGGAGCACTGCTGGGTTCCAACCAAGCCTGAAGCAGTTGAGAAGGAACTGAGGGACGGTTAATGGTGTGTGCGCATTGGCATGTTCACTACAGCACAGCCAGCACAATGCATACACACTGGCTCCCACAGGTACTGCTGCTAAAAAGTTTCAATTATAAGCTCAGGGGCACTGAGACACCAACCGTGGTGTGCCCACAGGGACACTCTTTGAAGAAGAAGAATTTTTTTCATTAATTTTAAATCGACTGCCTATAAATTTCATTATACGAGCTTCTTGTGTTATATTAGTGAAGGAATAAATAATATTTTCTTATTAGTAGGGGGCGGTGCCCCCTGCTCGCTCCACTCACCAACCCCCCTCTTTGGGGATAGGCATCCCCAGTTCCCCCCTTCCCCCAGCTGCCGGGGAGGGCCAGGCCAAGGAGTGGCAGCCCTGGCCCTCTCCCACTGGCTGCAAGGCCTCCCTGAAGCCAGGCCAGCCCCAGCTCTCCCTCCCGGCCACCTTCCCACCCCTGCTCTTGCCACTTCAGTGCCTTTCACTCCCACTCATCCTGGCTCTTTCCTACCCCCAGCCTCCAGGGAGGGAGACTGAGGCAAGGTTGGCCCAGCTCTTCCCTTGACCTAGGAGTTGTGTGAGGGAGCTGAGGTGCAGGGAGGAGGCAAGGCTCCACCCCTCCCTCCCCCTCGGATCACCAGAGAGTGGGAGGCCTGCTGGAGCACCGGGGTGGGGGGAAGCAGAGAGGCCACATTGCTCATCTCCCAAGCACCAGGAAGATGGGGAGGGGAGGCCACGTGGCATGCAGCTTCTGTTCCTCCTGAGCACCAGGGAAGGAGGGAGGAGAAAGGCCACGCAGCTCACAGCTTCCACCCTCCCAAGCACCGAGGAGGGGGGAAAAGAGAAGGGCCACATGGCTCCCAGGGCCATACGGCTTGCAGATTTGCCTTACCACTGGAGATCCAGGAAGGGAGCAGAGAAAAGCCACACAGCTCCCAGCTTCAGCCCCTCTCCTTCCCCTGGAGCACCAGGAAGAAAGGGAGAGGAAAGGCCGCATGACTCTCACGGGCCGGATGAGAGGGCCTCGCGGGCCGCATCCGGCCCGCGGGCCGTAGTTTGGAGACCCCTGATCTAGAGTATGCAGGAGAGCATGATGACCTATGGTAGTGCTGAGAAGGAGAGTATGGTGGAGACCGCTTGTGGTAAGAGGTAGGGAGATTCCCACAGTGAGAAGGAACCGAAAATACTGAAGCTGGCAATGATGGTTGTAGAGAGAAGGCAACTGGTTCTGGGTTGGGAGAGAGGGTGATTACTCTCCTAGACTTATGCGTGGCCTTGCATGATGCAGAGGACGAACGCACATGGCTCCTAGATGATCAGTGCTCTGATGACAGAACTGTATGTGTTGAAGGCATTGAGTGCAACGGTGTTCCACTCATATTTGGTGCCACTTGAGTCAATGCCGATCAGTGCAATGCCGCCGTGACAGGCGATGTCGAAGAATTCAGTGCCGAAGGTACTGGTGCTGAGAGTGCCGGTGCCACACCAATCGATGCCAAGTCGGCTGGTGCCCAGTCAATCGGTCGATAGCTGGGTGGTGCTCTTGCGGCTGGTGATCTTGTAGCCAGTGCTGGAGGACTCAGTGCTGGGGGTGACAGTGCTGCAGGACTCTGTGGCGTTGGGCTGTGCGCCAAGACTAAAGAAAGAGATGAACTCAAGGGCAGTGCCTGAGTCTGGGGTCTTGGCACTGGTACTGGTGCCATCGGGCGCTCCCTCAGTGCCGATGTGCTCGGTGCCGACAGTCTTGTTTTCATCAGCGCAGGCGCTGAGTCAGCCCTTGGTAGTACTGCAGATGCCGGTGCGTAGGGACAGGCTCGGCTCTGAGGCACTACGGCTCGTCTTTTGCTTTCGAGCCTGGTTAGTAGAAGATGAGCCAGATGTACCTGGCTTATCACCTATGCTCACTCTCTGAGTCAATGATGGCTTACCCGAGGCTTTAGAGATGACAGATGACAGCCTCAGCAGGTTGCAGCACTTTGTTGAAGAGGAGCATTTTCAGGCGCATTTCGTGATCCCGTCTGGCGCGCACTGTGAGCTTAGAGCTGTGCTGGCATTTCTGAGGAATGTGGCTCTCTCCCAAGCACTTGATACAAGTATCATGGCCTTCCAAGGCTGGCATTGCCTCGCGGCATGAAGAACATTTCTTAAATCCAGGAGACCCGGGCATCGAAAGGCACATGATGCCCCCGCACATGTGCGGTCCAGCTAAACCACAGCTAACGAATCTCCGACCTGTGGCACCGGGATGAGCCCGTCATCTAGGGTACATCTAAACTACATGCCTCTGTCGCCAGAGGCATGTAGATTAGGCTACCAGACATAGGAAAATGAAGCGGCGATTTAAATAATCGCCGCTTCATTTAAATTTACATGGCTGCCGCGCTGTGCCGATCAGCTGTTTGTCGGCACAGCATGGTAGTCTGGACGCGCGGGGGTCGACATCAAAGGCATTTGTCAACCTCCCAGGTATGCCTGCTGGGATGAGGTTTACCTGGGTGGTCGACAAATGCCTTTGATGTCGACCCCCACGCGTCCAGACTACCGTGCTGTGCCGACAAACAGCTGATCGGCACAGCACGGCAGCCATGTAAATTTAAATGAAGCGGCGATTATTTAAATCGCCGCTTCATTTTCCTATGTCTGGTAGTCTAATCTACATGCCTCTGACGACAGAGGCATGTAGTCTAGACATACCCCTACAGTGAAGCACCCACGGGGACACTACCAAAGAAGAATATATTTTTCCATGTGCATTACTTTGCATTTGTCAACACTGAATTCCATGTGCCTTTGTGTTGCCCAATCACTCAGTTTGGTTATTCCTGCTCTTTCACCTATCATTTAAATGGAATACATGGCAATGTTTTCATAGTGATCTAATGATCCTTCAATATATGCACATGGACTGAGGTTGAGATGGACAAAGCAGACAGACTTGTTGAGAGTCTCTAGGTTACATTAAAAGGAGTAAAAAACAAGGGTGATGTCATGGTAGGGGTCTACTACAGACTGCCTACCCAGAAAGAAATGAGGGGTGCACGTTCCCGCTGCCAATTCTTCCTCCTCAACACTGGAAAGAGGAGGGACTGATGTTGCAGGTATATTAGTCAGATTCATTTCTGGTCTTGCTGGGTACTGTTGGGCGGGATGAGAGGTGTGCCTGGAGTGAGTGATGAAGAAGTCTGCCTGACTGACAAACTGCTGCAGCACAAGGAAGCTTAGTGCTGGCAGAGGAGGCACTCTTAGGCTGGAGAGCATTGTCTGTGCTTCCAGAGCAGTAGGCTTGCTGCAGTGTATCAGTGCAGCAGGTGGTGCCATTGTATTGCTTGGTGCCAAGGGGTTATTCCACTCTCTCAAGGCAGAGATAGTGGGCTTGTGAGCCTGCCTTAGAGCTAGGCTGCACCAGGGCTTTTGCTCTTTCAGTTGTCCCGGTGCCAGACAGATCCGGTGCCTCGCAGTCCAATGCTCTTGGTGCCAGTGGTACCAGTGCAAATTCTGTAATTGGAAATTACTTTTTAGGAGGCAATTCTCTGTGAGGGGAAGGAATTAAACTGCTTTTTTGAAGTTTTTGGAGTGAAAGGGTCCGTTGGAGCTGTCTTTGAGGAGGATTCCTCATCCAATGTGGCAGTGGGTGAATGATGGCGAGGAGGGGTCCTGTGCTCAGGGTCAGAAGCAAGACACAGGGATTTCCCCTTTATTCAGCTCTGGTAAGGCCATACCTGGAGTATTGTGTCCACTTCTGGGCCCCCCACTATAGAAAGGATGTGGACGCATTGGAGAAGGTCCAGTGGAGGGCAAACAAAATGCTTAGGGGGCTGGAGCACGTGACCTATGAGGAGAGGCTGAGGGATTTGGGTTTATTTAGTCTGCAGAAGAGAAGAGTGAGGGGGGATTTGAGAGCAGCCTTCAACTTCCTGAAGGGAGGTTCCAGAGAGGATGGAGAGAGGCTGTTCTCAGTAGTGACGAATGGCAGAACAAGGAGCAATGGTCTCAAGTTACAGTGAGGGAGGTCTAGGTTGGAAATTAAGAAAAACTATTTCACTAGGAAGGTGGGGAAGCACTGGAATGGGCTCCCTAGGGAGGGGTGGAATCTCCATCCCTAGAGGTTTTTAAGTCTTGGTTTGACACAGTCCTGGCTCATAGACTCATAGACTCATAGACTTTAAGGTCAGAAGGGACCATTATGATCATCTAGTCTGACCCCCTGCACAGTGCAGGCCACAGAATCTCACCCACCCCTCTTAGAATAATCCTCTCACCTATGTCTCAGATATTGAAGCCTTCCAATACTTTGAAGGCCCCAACATGCAGAGAGTCCTTCAGCTGTGATCTGTGCCCAATGCTACAGAGGAAGGCGAAAAACCTCCAGGGCCTCTGCCAATCTACCCTGGAGGAAAATTCCTTCCTGACCCCAAATATGGCGATCAGCTAAACCCTGAGCATGTGGGCAAGACTCACCAGCCAGACACCCAGAAAGTTCCCTATAGCAACTCCTATCATCCCTCCATTGACCTATTTCCAACTGGAAATGAATGGTCAATTAGTTACCAAGATCATGTTATTTCATCCAACCATCCCCTTATCATAGAATCAGAACTGGAAGAGACCTCAGAAGGTCGTCAAGTCCAGCCCTCCGCTCTAGGCAGGACCAATCCCATCTAAATCAACCCGGCCAGGGCTTTGTCAAGCCGAGACTTAAACACCTCTAGGGATGGAGACTCCACTACTTCCCTAGGTAACCCATTCCAATGCTTCACTACCCTCCTAGTAAAATAGTTTTTCCTAATATCCAATCTGGACCTCTCCCACCACAACTTGAGACCATTGCTCCTTATTCTGCCATCTGTCACTACTGAGAACAGCCTCTCTCCATCCTCTTTGGAACCTCCCTTCAGGAAGTTGAAGGCTGCTATCAAGTCCCCCCTCACTCTTCGCTTCTGCAGACTAAACAGACCCAAGTCCCTCAGCCTCTCCTCGTAGGTCATATGCTCCAGACCCCTAATCATTTTGGTTGCCCTCCGCTGGACCCTCTCCAATGCGTCCGCATCCTTTTTGTAGTGGGGGAACTACACCACAACTGGCTGAGTTGATTTAGTTGGGATTGGTCCTGCTTTGGGCAGGGGGCTGGACTCAATGATCTCCCGAGGTCTCTTCCAGACCTATGAGTCTATGATTCTACTCCACGAGATGAACTCTAGCTGTAGCAAGTTTTTGCCATCAATTTTTTGCAGTGGTAACACTTGTAACGTGTGTCTCTCCTAAACAGTGAACACACTCTACATGGCCGTCTGAAGCTGGCATGGACAGTTTACAAGTTAGACAGCATCTAATGCCTGGAGAGCTAGGCATGGCAGAGAAGCTGTTTGAAAAAAGGGGATGGGAATAATCCCTTGTAAATACATATAGACTGATAGGCAATGTCTGCTTCAGGTGGGGGAGGAAGGATTTTTTTTTTAAGTAAGGAAAATAAGGGGAAAAGCCTGAAGGGAGAAAATAATGAAGAAGATAAAATTAGGAGTAAATAATAGTAGAAAAGTTTCCTGAAGATGCTGCTGCTATGCTGACTGAAGCCAACAGTGGCAGAGCAGGAAATGGGGAATGGCTGGCTGTGAACATGGGACAGCTTCTCAGAGAGGTGTGAGATAGCTGCCATGCAAGCATGGTGAACCGGAGCACTGCTATTACAAATCTCTGGCTAAAAGCACAAGGGTGCACAGGTACCTACAGTGGAACTCCCACAGGGACACTCTTCAAAGAAGAAGTGTGTATGGTTAGCCCACACATGCTGGCTAGCCTCATGATGCAGCAAAAGGAGAGACGGCACATATGCAGGCCCAACAGACATTGCTACTGAAGTTCACTGATAAGCATGGCAGGGATGCAGACACACCTGCAGTGAAGCACCCATAGGGACACTAGTCAAAGTAGAGGAGGGGTTTTGGGAAGGTAGGCAAAGGGCAAATTGAACTAAGTGTTAATATTGTCATTAGCCCATCATTTCTCTGACCAACTTTCTATTATTTTCTGCCGTTTCTAGTTTCAGAGGAAGAATAGAAGTCACTTTAATATAAACAATCCTCTTTTTGTAAATAACAAGGACAATAAAGAGCCTAGCACTTGACCTTTAACTACCAACTTTATAAATTCACACTGGAAACTCATTATAACAGAACAACCCTTTTCATTTGTCATAGCTCCTGCCTGTCTAGTAAAGGTGCTGTTCTGAGCCCTATCCATGTAAACAGAACTGTCACTTCAGGCCATCCTAGACTGAAGCCTCTAGGACTGCTAGCCATGTCACCTGATTTTTAACTGCATTTGTGAGGAGTAGGGTTTCCTCTTCCCAAGGGGAAACTGTGTAGGAAGAGGGGGCCTTTTGTCTAAGGGAAGCAGCTAACACTGTTATAGGCCCTACCAGCAATGAAGCTCTTCTAAATGTAGTCTTCCATCTTTCCAGAGCAGAAAAACACAGCATTAACTGTGCAGATAGATAAACAACCACAAAAAATGGAAATTAAACTACATACCTGAGGTCAAGTAAGCCACAAGTGTGTCCATACCGTTATTCCTAGAATGGAGGGGGAAATCGAGTTTTACAGAACACTTATTTTATATGGTATGGCAGAATACAGTAACTCTAATTACAGATAAAATAACCCATCCTTTTGTCAAAAGCATAAAGACTCAAACCCCATATTGTTCTAGGACCTGGAGTAGCAGTGCTGCAGGCATGTAGTAACAGTCGTGTAGATATGGCGATCTTTAGGAACAGAGTTGGAGCATTGTAGCAGATTTTCTATGTTTCATTTACATAGCCTTGTTTCCTTGCAATATCAAAAGTATGGCACTAACTCCAACGTGGGTACAGAGCAAAATGATATAAACCAGTCCAAACAGACCCAAGATTTACTATCAACAGTATTCCTTTTCCTGGGCTTTGGGCACTCAAAATACAAATTGAAAAATACTTGGTTTCTGGCATGGGAGATCACTGTTCTCAGAGCTCTTGACAGGCACATTTTCCAACTGTCAACTGAAGATGTCTACTTCAGAGAAACAGTCTGATCCACACTCCCCACTGAGGACTGAGTTAGTATCATGCTGGCATTCAGTTCACAGGAGAGAGGGAGTAATACAGGTACTTGGAGAAAAATTATCCAAGATGAAGAGATGACCACACTTGATGCCACTGGGCCCATTAATTGAAGTTCTTATTCATTTATGTAAATTGTTGTTTGGCTTGATTAAGGGAATAATAAGAAAATAAAAACCACATATACCTTTCTAAGGCTATGTCTACACCACAGAGTTCTTCGGAAAAACATCTGTTTTTCCAAAAAAACTTCACTTTCGTCCACACTGCAATTGTGTTCTTTCAAAAAAAACTGAAAGAACAGAGGGGCTTTCGGACATTGGTAAACCTCTTTCTATGAAGAAGAGGGAGTTCTTTTGAAAAAAGAGGAAAGAGGAAAAAGCACAGTTGCCTTGGTGGCCACTCTGTCCATAGTAATCACAACTTAAATGCGAGAAAGCATCCATTCAGTGTGGACACTATTTTTCGAGAAAGCAGATCGCTTTTTCGATGTGCTTGGGCTGTGTGGACATTCTCTTTTGGAAGAAGTTTTTTCTGAAGATCTCTTCTGGAAAAGCTTCTTCCGAAAGAAACCTGCAGATGTAGCCCAAGTGGACAATCATAGTACAGAAATAACAAGTAGTCCTGTGGCACTTTAGAGGCTAACAAAAAACATATATAATATTGTGAGCTTTCATAGGCAAAACCCACTTCATCAGATGAACTGAAAAGTGATAACGGGAACGCAGAATTCATAACAGAAAAAGAAGCAGGGTAGTACCAATCAATTATAGGACCTGTGCTAATGAGGCTAATTAGGTGGGCCGGAAGTGTCCTAAACTTAACTTGTAATCTAAAAAATAGCTGTTAAATGCAGGAAAGGCTGGCTTTATAATGCCACATCTTTGTTCAAGCCCAGTAAAATAGTGTCAAATTCACAGACGAATGTCAATTCCGCATTCTCTCTCTGTGATTGGCTGGTGAAATTCCTTTGTAGAAGAATGGCTACTTTTAAATCAATTAATGAGTACCCAGGCAGGTTAAAATGTTCCCTTACAGGTTTACGTGTATTAACATTTTTGATGTCTGACTTGTGTCCAGTCATCCTTTGTTGCAGAGACTATCTCATTTGGCCAATATACATGGCAGAGAGGCATTGTTGGCACTTAATGGCATATATCACATTAGAGGATGTGCAGCTGTATGAGTCTCTGATGTTGTGGTTTATATGATTAGGTCCTGTGATGATGATGCTTGCAGAGAGGTGTGAACAGTGTTGGCAACAGGGTTTGGTGCAGGGGTAGGGTTCCTGGGTGAGTGTACTGAGGTGTGATGTGTGGCTGCTGGAAAGGATTTGCTTCAGGTTAAGGGGTTGTCTGTAGGGCAAGGACTGGCCTGTCTCCCAAGGCCTGTGAGAGTGAGGAATCTTTTTCCAGGATCGGTTGTAGATCGTCAATGATGCGCTGAAGGGGTTCCAACTGGGGGCTGTGAGTGATGACTAGTACAGAAATGTATTTAGAAAATGGCCTCACCTATTCTCTTTGGGTTCTGCCATGACTTTTGACAACACAAGGCGAATCACACATCTATATGTAAGAAAAAAACAGAAAATAAAACTGAGAAACTATATCACTATTAATATTTTTGTGTCTTTTCAGATCTGAATAGAGAGAACCTTTTCCCAGCTCTTCTCTATGCCGTCAAGTCAATATACAGATTTTTCCCATCTTCATCCTTTATTTTGTCCTCTACTTTGCTAAGTCAATATCTGGCTGGCTTGGGGTAAACAACAGAAGCAATGTGTTTGTCTTATAATTATTATTCTTAAAATAGGGTAGAAAACTTTAACATTGTATTTTTTAAAAAATTCTTTATTAGCTACAAACCCAAGTTCTAAGGCTAGATACCAAATATCAAATCAGTCCTTTCACCTCTGGGGATTATAGACAGGAAGTCAAAACACATTTGTTGCAATTTCATTCTAGTCACCACCAGCCATTTGTCCACATCACAGAAACATTAAATTCAGAGCAGCTAGCATTCACTACTCAAAGGAAGCCTATGACAGTCATGGCTACAAGTGTGGCAGTTCAGGTATGAGGTATATTTTACAGTGCCATGGGATGGTCTGGACTTCAACAGCAGAAAAGCTGCTGGCTAGCACAGTATACATCACCTGCTCAGTTCTTCACCTTAATGAAAACTAAAAAAAAATATTCAGATGTAATAAAATAAAACAAAGAAAAGCAGCACAAATTCATTTCCTTTATGGGTATCTCTAATACTTACTTTAAAGCTGTAAACACTTGTTGGCAATCTTGTGAGTGCTGATATAAATACTCCAAAGCTTTAATAGCTACAACCTGCTGTTCATTCTGAAAACAAGTAACACACACATTTTCTAAAAGCTGTGCTAATCTTCAAATAATTCCATCCTACCCACAACTGGAAAATGTTTGCTGGATTTCATAGGCCTTTTCATGGGGGTAAGGCAAGAGGATTCTGCATAACAAACATGCCCAGATGCAAGGCAAAAAGTCTTAACAATGTGATTCCTTGTACAATCAGTCCATAGACAGAAAAAGACCACTACATCTTGGGGAAACCATTAGAACCTGGGATACTATTAGTAAAACCCAAGAGGACAGATAAAAGGACTGTGCTATACATGCCAATATAATCATTAATTCAGTATACGCACAATTCAGTTACTGCTCACATACATGCAAGGAAGACAAGGTATTTTTCATAGTAATTTGAGATTTCCCAACTCCAGAATCTGAGCTTCTTACACACATATAAGCAGCTTCCCCTTCCGAGTTCAGCAATCAAGACAGAAGACAACAGAAACTCTGTACCTTATGACAGGAGACCTTAGGAAAGCATCTGATGCAATGTCCATGTACTAACATATGTACAGGCAGTCCCCGAGTTACGCGGATCCGACTTATGTCGGATCCGCACTTACGAACGGGGCTTTCTCGCCCCGGAGCTCGCAGGCAGCGGGACCGCCCAGAGCACAGCGGTCCCGCCACCTCGACCTCCAGGGCGAGAAAAGCTGCTCCGGGTGCCCCTGGTCTGCTGGGGACCGTCTCCAGCAGACCAGGGACACCTGGAGCAAAGCTGGGGAGGTGGAGGGGTCTCGCGCCTCTGAGGCTTTGCTCTGGCAAAGCCTCAGAGGCACGGCACCGCACCGCTGCTGCGGCTTTGCTCCTGGTGCCCCTGGTCTGCTGGGGACCATCTCTGCTGCGGCTTTGCTCCCGGTGTCCCTGGTCTGCTGGAGACGGTCCCCAGCAGACCAGGGGCACCGGGAGCAAAGCCGCAGCAGTGGCGGGGAGCTGCGCCTCTGAGGCTTTGCCAGAGCAAAGCCTCAGAGGCACGGCACCCCGCTGCCGCTTTGCTCCCCATGTCCCTGGTCTGCTGGGGGGGGGCACAGCTAGTGCGCCCCCCCCAGCAGACCAGGCTTTTGTTGTGGACCCTGGGGCAGAACAGCTGGGGCGCTGCCGGTTGGTCCCGCAGCGCCGCTCTGGGCACTACTGGACCAACCTGGCAGCACCCCAGCTGCTCTGTCCCAGGCGTCCTGATTCAGCCGCTGCTGGTCAGTTTCAGCAGCGGCTGAATCAGGATGCTTGGGGCAGAGCAGCTGGGGTGCTGCTGGGTTGGTCCAGTAGCGCCGAGGAGTGGCGCTACTGGAGCAACCCAGCAGCACCCCAGCTGCTCTGCCCCAGGCGTCCCCAAGTCAGCCGCTCCTGAAACTGACCAGCGCTGACTACAGGAAGCCCGAGGCAGAGTTACTCTGCCCCGGGTTTCCTGGAATCAGCCGCTGATCAGTTTCAGCAGCAGCTGACTTGGGGACACTTGGGGTTCTTAAGTTGAATCTGTATGTAAGTCAGAACTGGCGGTCAGTTTCAGCAGCGGCTGAATCTGGACGCCAGTTCCGACTTACATACAGATTCAACTTAAGAACAAACCTACAGTCCCTATCTTGTACGTAACCCGGGGACTGCCTGTACCTGAGGAATTTTCCTTAAGAATTCTTTTAAAACTTTATTTCTTTGTATTGGAATAAGCCTCTGTTTCACCTTATTCAACACACTTGAGTTTACATAGCAAGGTCTTCTCTAGTGTAGCACATAGCAAAGAAAGTCTACAAATTAGGACAGGCTACAGCTGCTACACTTACTTGAAGATTAAACAGAAGCCCAAGAAAATATTATCAGCTCTACCTACCTCTAAAGCAATCTGGGCAGCTAAACTCAGAAGATTGGTGGCTGCACTTCCATCTGCTAACAACTTATCTTCAAGTTGAGTATGATTTGCTGCTAACTTCCCAATTGCAACAACTGCCTCCACCGCTGAAATTAACGAAGAAAGGGAAGTTACTTACCCTGTGCAATAATGACAGCTCTTTGAAATGTGTCCTCCCATGGGTGCTCCACTGTTGCTCTCGGGCTTGTCCCAGCGCCATAGATTGGAGATTTTTCAAGCAGCATCTGGTCAGGCCACGCATGCTCGCACGTGGTGCATGCAGTTTGCGCCTTTGAAGTTCACGTGTGCAGCCCAAGTCTCCTCGGTTTTCATCGTAACTACCAGCTTGTGTACAACAGATCCGAAGAAGAGGGGAAGGAAGGGTGGGTTGTGGAGCACCCATGGGGGCAAACAAACTCAAAGAACTGTTGTTACTGTACAAGGTGAGTAACCCCTTTCTTCTTCGAGTGATGTCCCCGTGGGTGCTCCACTGTTGGTGATTCTGTAGCAATATCCACAGTGTGGTAGGTGGGCTTTAAATTATGAGTTATGCAGATCTGAGGGCCACCTGGGCTACAGTGGAACTCCTCTCTGTTCGAGGGTTGATTGCATAGTGTTTTATAAAGGTGTGGTTGGACGCCTATATAGCTTCTGCACAGATATCTATAAGGGAGACCCCTTTCAGGAAGGCAGTTGACGTATCTATGGCCTGTGTCGAATGAGCTCTCAGCATTGTAGGAAGAGGGCTGTTTTGCATGGAATAACATTGAGTAACACAGGATGTAATTATTTTGGAAATACGTTGCGCGGATAATGCCATCCTCTGCAATCATTCCATAAGGGATAGGAATAATGATTGCAATTTGTGGAAGGGTCGTGTACAGTCAATATAGAATGCTAACATCCTATGGGCATCTAGCCCATAATACTGCATCCTCATGAAAAGCATGAGGCTTCAGGTGAAATGTGGGAAGAACTATAGGCTTGTTGATGCGAAATTCTGAGCACACTTTCAGTAGAAAGGAAGGATGAGGTTGGAGGACCACTCTGTCTTTGTAAAATACTGTGTAAGTGGTGCCACCACGAGAACAGCATTTTTGCTCATTGATCTTACCGATGTGATTGCTATTAGAAAGACCATCTTTGCTGTTAGTACAGGGAGCGAACATGTGGCTAGAGGCTCAAATGGAGGTCCCATCAGTGTGTTCAGCACAAGGTCTAGATCCCATGAGGGGGTTAGCAGCCTGCATGGTGGATTAAGATTATGCAGCTCTCTAAGGAATCTCTTCGAGACTGGGTGCACAAATATCGAAAATCTGTCAATCGGCAGATAGAAAGCCATCAGCACCGCAAGATGCACTCTGAGGGAGAATGGTGATAGTCCTTGGTCCTTGATCTGCAAAATGTAATCCAGCATAATATGTAGTGGAGCGGCAATCAGCAGAGTATCATTATCGGTGCACCATGCTACAAAGCAGTTCCACTTCTGGAGGTAAGTCTTATGTGTAGTCTGTCTTCTACTGTTTATTAAAACTCTTTTCACCTGTTGAGAAGAGCTCTTTTCCATCTCTGGGTATGTCTACACTACAGCACTAATTTGAACTAACTTAATTCGAATTAGTTAATTCGAACTAAGCTAATTCGAACTAGTGCATCTAGACCTAAAAACTAGTTCGAATTAGCATTTTGCTAATTCAAACTAGCATGTCCACATTGAGTGGACCCTGAACCAAAGTTAAGGCTGGCCGGAAGCAGTGCCGGCAGGGTATCAGGTTAGGACTTAGAGCGTGGAGCTGCTGTCTCAGCCTAGCCAAGGGCTGTGCTTAAAGGGACCCGACCCTCACCCCGGACAGACAGTTCTCAGGGTTCCCCGCTTGCTTGTCTACCACGACGAGGGACAGCAAAGCAGTCCTGTCTTGGAGTGCCCTGAGTGCCTACACTCGGCACATCACAGCACTCGGCCATCAGCCCAGCTGCACTTGCCGCAGGCTGCCATCCGGGAGGTCAATCGGGGGGCTGCAGGAGAGCTTCCACCCTGAGGAGCCCGCAGAGCTACCCCAGTCCTCCCCATCGGGGGCTCATACCCCATTCCTCCCTCACTTCCTTCCACTTACCCCTTCCTAGCCCCCCTTCCTGATGTACAAAATAAAGGACACGTGTGTTCAAAAATAGAAACTCTTTATTTAACAAAACTGGGGGGGGGGATTAACCTCTGGGCAGACTGGGAAAAGGAGGTGGGAGAGGGGAAGAGAGAGGGTGGGAGAGGGGAGGGGGAAACCTGGGAGGAGGGAGGTGGAAGGGGGAAGCAAGGGGAAGAAGGAGGAGGGGAAGTATCAAACTATGGTACGCCATACCTTCAGTACTGTGTACAGATGTGATCTCCTCACCCCAGAAAAGATATTTTGGCCTTGGAAAGGGTTCCGAAAAGGGCAACTAAACTGATCAGGGGTTTGGAACAGGTCCCATATGAAGAGAGGCTAAAGAGACTGGGACTTTTCAGCTTAGAAAAGAGGAGACTAAGGGGGGATATGATAGAGGTCTATAAAAGCATGACTGGTGCGGAGAGGATGCATAAAGAAAAGTTCTTCATTAGTTCCCATAATATAAGGACTAGAGGACACCAAAGGAAAGGAATGGGTAGCAGGCTTCAAACTAATAACAGAAAGTTCTTCTTTACAAAGCAAATAGTCAACCTGTGAAACTCCTTGCCGCAGTAGGCTGTGAAGGCTAGAACTAGAACAGAGTTTAAAGAGAAGTTAGATAAAGTCATGGAGGATGGGTCCATGGAGTGCTATTAGCCAGGGGGTAGGAACGGTGTCCCTGGTCTCTGTTTGTGGAAGGTTGGAGATGGATGGCATGAGACAAATAGCTTGGTCTTTGTCTTCGGTCCATCCCCTCCGGGGTAGCTGGAGTTGGCCCCTGTCAGCAGACAGGCTACTGGGCTAGATGGACCTTTGGTCTGATCCAGTACGGCCGTTCTTATGTTCTAAGGTCAGGGTCGGGGGGGCTCACTGGACCACCTTGATTTTCATGCAAACCTGCTCCTGGGTTTTCATGTGGCCTTTGGTGGTCAGGCTGGAAGCTATCCTGCTCTAGACGGCCGCTTTCCTGTGCCTAGTGCGGAGGTCGTGGACGTTGGAGGCCTCCCCCTAAACCTGGATGTCCACGATCTCCGCACTAGACCAGACGGGCGCCCACCTCTTGCGGCCTCGGGCAGGCTCCTGGGAGCCGCCAGCCTGGTCCCGGAAAGAGGCAGAGGGCTGGGTGGCAGTGGGCGGCTGGCTCGTGCCGTGCCAGGTGCAGGGTCTGCTGGCTGAGTGCTGGCAAGCTTGCACCTGGCACGGGCACCATAGCCAGACCGTGCCCCTTTAAGGGCTCCGGGGCTGGGAGGGGGGCAGATGAATTTCCCTGGTTGTGCCCAGAGTGGCCACCAGGGCAAGCTGGGAAGGGCTAGCCTCTCACTAGTTCAAATTAAGTGGCTACACAGCCCTTAATTCGAACTAGGCGTTAGTCCTCGTAGAATGAGGTTTACCTAGTTCAAATTAAGTGCTCCGCTAGTTCGAATTAAGTTCGAACTAGCAGTTTACCTGTGTAGCGCCTATGAAAGTTAATTCGAACTAACGGCTGTTAGTTCGAATTAAATTTGTAGTGTAGACATACCCTCTGAGAGCTAGATAAAAACCATGTGGTCAGGTGTAATGTTTCTGGTTGGGGATGAAGAAGCTTGCCTGAATTCTGAAATAAGAGATCTCATCAATTCAGAAGGGGGTAAGGAGGTCGACAAGACATTTGATAAAGATAGGGAAACCAAATCTGTCTGGCCCAGGCAGAGACTATAAGAATGACCCAAGTACCCTCCTGCTCGATCTTCCTGAGTACTCTGGGTATGAGAGGAATAGGATGGAACGCTTAGGAGAGGCAAGCCTACCATGATATGTGGAAGATGTCCCCAAGGGATCCCGGGCCCAAGCAATATTTGGGTTCCTTGGAATTCTGGTATGTCGCAAAAAAAACTACAGTTAGGTATCCCCACAGGTGAAACAGCAAATGCAGGATATCTATGTGAAGTTCCCATTCATGGTCTGTAATGAAGTGACAACAATCCGCAGTTGCATTTTGATCCCTGGGAGGTACGATGCAATGAGGGTGATGTTGTTGCAAATGCACCAATTCCACAGGCAAACTGCCTCCGCACAAAGCGATGGGAAGCAAGCACCTCCTTGTCGGTTGATGTAAAACATGGTGGTGGTATTGTCCGTTAGAATGCGCATACTGCAGCTGCGGATGTCTTGGACGAAGCACTTGCAAGCACTGCCCACAGGGCGCAGCTCCAAGAGATTGATATGCCAGAGGGATTGGTGAGCTGACCCTCTGCCCTGAGCAAAGCACCCCTGCATGTGTGCACCCCACCTGAGGAGGGAAGAGTCTGTAGTGATGTACACAGAAAGCTATGGCTAGTGAAAACGAACCCCCAGCAGGAGGTTTCCTGGACTGGTCCACCACTTTAGGGACTTGTGAAAATTGGCAGGAACAGATACCTGCTTGTGCAGCTGGTGTTTGGCTGGGATATAGACTAAAGAGAGCCAATGCTGAAGGCAGCAAAAGTGCAGGCGTGCATACTGGACCACTAAAGTCGTGGCAGCCATTAGAGATATGAAGGACTAGTCGACTATCTGATAAGCAAATGCTTACAAGATAGTTGACAGGATAGTCGACTAGTCGCTTCCCTCCTCCCTTGGTGCTTCTATTAGATAGAAGCAGCAAGGGGGGGGAGAAGAAGAGAGGGTACTTCAAAGTGGCAGCGCTGCTTGAAGCCTGAGGCTTTTCAAAGCAGCAGCACCACGTGGAACCTAGAATCAGCCGGGCACTCCCCAGATGTCCCCAGGCTCCGTGTGGTGCTGCTGCTTTGAAAAGCCGTGGGGAGCCCGGTGTCAGGTTCCTCGTGGCATTTAAAAGTGGCAGTGCTGCGTGGAGCCCGGGATCAGCGAGGGAAAACCCAGGTGATGCTGGGCTCCGTGCAGCGCTGCCACTTCAAAACACTGCCACAGCATTTAAAAGCAGCAGCACCACATGAAGTCCAGGGTCAGTGGGACAGTCACCAGCTGACTCCAGTCTCCAAGCGGCACTTTCACCTTTGAAGTGTAGCCCTAGGACTGTTGCTATATTTCAAAGGCAGAGGTGCCCTCTCGACTAATTGAACAGTTAATGCAATATGCATTAGGGATGTAATGGTGTAGTTGATTAACCAATTACTCGACAAGCAAAAGCTTATAGGTGAATGCTATAGACTACACGCATTTCCCCTGCCCCCCGGCCAGTAAATTTTCTAGCAGACTGGCCCGGATCAGTACGGGGTCCGGGATCTACCCCTGCTGCAGCTCTGCATCTAAAGTGTATTAGGAGCCAGGCAGGTAGGCAGCTGGGTCTGGGAGCTCAATCCACCCCCCCAGACAGGGGCTACTGCCACCCCATGCTGCTTTCTCTGTAACAAAGGCAGCAGTGCAGGGAAACAGGAAGCCAGTCTGTGAGGGGAGCTGTTTTTTAAACCGGCTCCCCTTGCGGATCAGCTTCCACCTGGCACCCTACGCTGCTGCCTCTGAATCAGAGGCAGTAGCGCAGAGGGCAGGGGGCTCCTTCGGAGTGAGGCCAGAACACACAGGCTGCCAGCCCCGCCCCCACCTCCAGGTCTATAGAATAGTCGGCTAATAGTTAAGAATTCATGAGGTTAATTGACTATTCAATTAATTGACATTTAACATCCCTAATACGCATTGACTATTTGATTAGTCAGTTACCCGATACTTAACATCTTTAGTGGACACGTGGCCCTTAAGTCGAAGACAGGATAATACCGTGACAGTAGGGCTGGATGTTATGATTCATATAAGGCTTGTTAAGGCTTCGAAGTGATGCTTGGGAAGGTATGCTCTCACCGTGCTGGAATCCAGATGAGCTCCTATGAACTCTAGCGATTATGTGACACATTGAGTGGATATCTATTAGTTTATGATGAGGCTGAGGGATTTGAACTGCCTCTTGGTAAACTGGATCCCCTGCAGAGTCACTTGTTGGGACGGGCCCTGTATGAGACAGTTGTCGAGATAAGGAAAAATCATCTACCGTCATGTTGCAGATGCACTACTACCACAGCTAGGGTTTTTGAAAGTACCCTGGGGGCAGAAGAAAGTCCAAAGGCCAGGACTTGATACTGAAAATGGTCAAACCAATCGTAAAGTGGATAAAGCATCTGTGAGCTGTGTGTATAGTTCTATGAAAGTAGGCGTCTTGCAGGTCAAGGGCTGCAAACTAGTCTCCCTCCTCTAGTGCCAGAATGATGGATACGAGTGGGATCATCTTGAATCATTGTTTGCGGAGGTATTTGTTTAGGCAGAGTAGGTCTAGGACAGGTCTCCAAACCCCAGATCATTTTTCCGTAAGGAAATAGTTTGAGTAAAAACCCCTGCCCCGATATTGCTTGGGCACCTTCTCTATGGTGCCTGTGTAAGAGGTGATCCACCTCTTGCCGTAGAAATAATTTCTGAGAGGGGTCCTAGAAGAAGATGGGTGGTGGTGTTCGGGGACTCCCTCCTAAGAGGGATGGAGTCATCCATCTGCCATCCAGACCAGGAATCTCGAGAAGTGTGCTGCTTACCAGGAACTAGAATTCAGGATGTGACTGAGAGTCTTCCAAAACTGATCAAACCTTCGGATTGCCACCCCTTCCCGCTTCTCCATGTGGGAACTAACAATACGGCCAAGAATGACCTTGAGCAGACCACTGCAAATTATGTACTGCTGGGAAAAAGGATCAAGGAATTTGAAGCGCAAGTGGTGTTCTCGTCCATCCTCCCTGTTGAAGGAAAAGGTCCAGGTAGAGATCGTCAAATCGTAGAAGCAAATGCATGGTTGCACAGGTGGTGTCGGAGAGAGGGCTTTGGTTTTTTCAACCATGGGACTCTGTTCCGGGAACAAGGATTGCTAGGAAGAGATGGGATCCACCTAACCAAGAGAGGAAAGAGCATCTTCAGAGGCAAGCTTGCAAACTTAGTGAAGAGGACTTTAAACTAGGTTCGTTGGGGGATGGAGACCTAAGCCCTGAGGTAAGGGGGGGGAAGTGGGATACTAGGAAGAAAAAACAAGGAGAAAGGAGCAACAAAGGAGGATCCTTGATTCAAATGGAGAAGGTAGGGCCATCAACTGCTTATCTACGGTGTTTGTACACAAATGCAAGAAGCCTGGGAAACAAACAGGAAGAATTACAGATCACAGGCCCCGGCCCAGTCAAAGAACTATGATTTGATTGGAATAACAGAAACTTGGTGGGATGACTCACATGACGTAAGCACTGTCATGGAAGGGTATAAACTGTTCAGGAAGAACAGGCAGTGGAGAAAAGGAGGAGGAGTTGCACTGTATGTAAGAGAGCAGTATGACTGCACAGAGCTCCAGTATATAGAGGGAGAAAAGCCTGTTGAGAGTCTATATGTTAAGTTTAGAGGCCGAAGTAACAGGGGTGATGTTGTGGATGGTGTCTGCTATAGACCACCAGATCAGGTGGATGAGGCTTTCTTCAGACAACTAAGAGAAGCTTCAAGATCGCAGGCTCTGGTTCTCATGGGGGACTTCATTCACCCTGACATCTGTTGGGAGACCAATACAGCAGTACACAGACAATCCAGGAAGTTTTTGGAGAATGGAGCAAGTAATTAAGGAAATCATCTGCAAACACTTGGAAGATAGTAAGGTGATAGGTAAGAGCCAGCATAGATTTGTAAAGAACAAATTATGTCAAACCAATCTGATAATTTTCTTTGATAGGATAACAAGTCTTGTGGATAAGGGGGAAGTGGTAGATGTGGTATACCTAGACTTTAGTAAGGAATTTGATATAGTCTTGCATGATATTCTTATCAATAAATTAGGCAAATACAACTTAGATGGGGCTACTATAAAGTGGGTGCATAACTGGCTGGATAACCGTTCTCAGAGAGTAGTTATTAACAGTTCACAATCCTGCTAGAAAGGTATAACAAGTGCGGTTCCGCAGGGGCCGGTTTTGAGACCAGTTCTGTTCAATATCTTCATCAACGATTTAGATATTGGCATAGAGAGTACGCTTATTAAGTTTGCAGATGATACCAAGCTGGAGGGGTTGCAACTGCTTTGGAGGATAGGGTCATAATTCAAAATGATCTGGACAAATTGGAGAGGTAACAGGATGAAGTTTAATAAGGGCAAATGCAAAGTGCTCCACTTAGGAAGAAACAATCAGTTTCACACATACAGAACGGGAAGCGACTGTCTAGGAAGGAGTATGGCAGAAAGGGATCTAGGGGTTATAGTGGACCACAAGGTAAATATGAGTCAACAGTGTGACGCTGTTGCAAAAAAAGCAAACATGATTCTAGGATGTATTAATAGGTGTGTTGTGAGCAAGACACGAGAAGTCATTCTTCCGCTCTACTCTGTGCTGATTAGGCCTCAGTTGGAGTATTTTGTCCAGTTCTGGGCACCACATTTCAAGAAAGATGTGGAGAAATTGGAGAAGGTCCAGCGAAGAGCAACAAGAATGATTAAAGATCTAGAGAACATGACCTATGAAGGAAGACTGAAAGAATTGGGCTTGTTTAGTTTGGAAAAGAGAAGATTGAGAGGGGACATCAGAGCAGTTTTCAGGTATCTAAAAGGGTGTCACAAGGAGGAGGGAGAAAAATTTTTCTCCCTGACCTCTGAGCATAGACCAAGAAGCAATGGGCTTAAACTGCAGCAAGGGAAATTTAGGTTAGACATTAGAAAAAAGTTCCTGTCAGGGTGGTTAAACACTGGAATAAATTGCCTAGGGAGGTTGTGGAATCTACATCTCTGGAGATATTTAAGAGTAGGTTAGATAAATGTCTATCAGGGATGATTTAGACAGTAACTGGTCCTGCCATTAGGTCATGGGACTGGACTCGATGACCTCTCGAGGTCCCTTCCAGTCCTAGTATTCTATGAGTCTATGAATATTGGGGATAACTTCCTGGTACAAGTGCTGAAGGAACCGACCAGGGGCCATGCGCAGCTTGACCTGTTACTCACAAACGTGGAGAAACTAGTAGGGGAAGTAGATGTGGGTGGCAATCCGGGCAGTAGTGATCATGAGATGGTAGATTTCAGGATCCTGACAAAAGGAAGAAAGGAGAGTAGCAAAATACATACCCTGGACTTCAGAAAACCAGACTCCCTCCGAAAGCTGATGGGCAGGATCCCCTAGGATGTTAACATGAAGGGGAGTCCAGGAGAGCTGGCAGTATTCTGAAGAAGGGGTCCTCCATTGTTGCTCCTTCACCCAGTTGCCAGGTGTCTGGTGTCATCGGTGCTGGTATGGTCAGTGCTGGGGTTGAAAAGTTTTTTGTTTTGGTTCTGCTGCAGATACGGCACAGGGTCGTTCTGTGCCAAGGGTGCCCGGTTTGTCTCCCTTACTAATTCTGGGAGGTAGAGATCGGGCTGGAGACTTTCTCTTTTTTGCAGGTGGCAAAGATGAGAGTGAGTGTCACGTTAGTGGACTTTGAAGGGAGCCGCCAGATCACTGCTGTACCCATGGAGGGGTGCCCCAAAAATGGTATAAAAGGGGGCCATGTGAGGTGTTGAATAGGAGCTTACTGTCTGCTAATCCTATGTACGCTAGTCATGTGATTGTATAATGTCTGTGTGTATAGCTAGAAGTCTGTAATCTGTGTAGATAATGAATATTTCTCTGCATGTGGTAGAGCAGTGGGCAGAGCCCAGCCTATGGACATGCTAATCAGCGAGGCCCTGTGGGACAATGGCACTCAATGGGCCAAGGACACACGTAAAGAATGAGTGGTGACTCATACCTAAGGGCTACCAGCAGAGAACACAGGAATAAGCCGTGGGCCAGGCGACCTGCTGTAGCCAAGAAGAGACCAGGAAGGAGGGATAAATAGGCCATGTGGTGGACTCCATCTTGGTCTTCAGCTCAGCACTTCATCCCAGAGGCAGCAATGCAGGGATCGAAGAGCTGGAAAGACCTGTGGACCCATCCTGATCCTAGGATGCG
Organism: Pelodiscus sinensis; assembly: GCF_052426305.1. Classification (NCBI taxonomy): domain Eukaryota; kingdom Metazoa; phylum Chordata; order Testudines; family Trionychidae; genus Pelodiscus; species Pelodiscus sinensis. Next base: position 1,413,100 of record NC_143064.1, on the reverse strand, counting down.
CAACAAGGACTTTTAAACCAGCAGCTGTAACATCTCTTCGGCTGGTTTCTTGGAACCGGACAGAACTTGTTTGGGGTAGGTGGGATTGGGTGCTAGGACCCCCCACCTGTGTATGAGGCCCAGAGCCATCTGGGGCACAGATTGCTGGGGTGTTGGAGGGGTTTTGCTCGTGAGGCTTCAGGCAGGCAGCTGAAGCGCTCTGTGGGACTGGTTTGTGGCCTGTTTGGAGAGGTCACCAGTCTGGGGGCTGTAAGGAGCCCCGGATTTGAGCAATTCGCCCTGAGCGGACGCCCTCAGCTGTGTCCAGACACGGCTCGGTCCGTCACAGTGAGCCCATCCATTTCCTTTGTTTAGTGGGAGTCTCTTGCTGAGAAACCTCCTCCTTGGCAGCCTGTGGTTCTAACGCCTTGTTGAACAGTTACATGCGGAGTCTAAGCTCCCTGTCCTTCCAAGCCCTGGCCGTAAAGCTGCTGCAGTGAACACACTTCTGAGGGACGAGTGTCTCTCCCAAGCAGCAAATGCATGACCCATGGCCATCTGATACGGGCATAAGGTCACGACATTTGTCGCATTTTTTGAAACCAGAGAGAGCCGGGCATTTTGATTGACTTTTTTCGTAGTTCTTTCTTCCTCTTTTTCTTTTTTTTGGGGGGGAGGGGAGAGAGGGAAAGGGAGGGAAGCAGGAACCAGTATGAGTGGGTCTCTGACGCAGTAACCATTTACATAAGAAACAGGGTTTTGTTTTGTTTTTTTGAACAATTCAAAGAGAAACACGATAACTATAAATTTCTAACTAGGTAAACAGTAATTTCTTATCTACGGGATCCCGAGAGAAGGATAGGACTGGACTCTGTCTGTGACTGAGGGCAGTATGAGGAAAACTGAGGAGACTCAGGCCGCATGCACACACGTCAAAGGCGCGAACCACACACGCCACATAGGAGCATGCGCGCCCGACCAGAAACCACTTGAAAAATCTCTGATCTGCGGCGCCAGGACAAGCCCAACACCAACAATGGAGTGCCCACAGGGACATCACTTGAAGAAGAACCAGCTGTTAGCACAATTTTTCATAGAAGCATATGGAACTAGTTGTACGCTGGTATTTTAACACAAATACCATACTCATTTAAGGAAAGGCTGACATCTTCAACTGATTTTCACAAACTCCCCTGGAAAACCTGTCCCAACTTAGTAAGCATGTTAACACTTCTTTACAGTTAAGCAAAGTGCTTGCTAGAAAGATAATTATATGGTTTTTCTGGCTACAGAAGAGTGTTACTAAACAAGGCAAACTTTACCTCAGTCTTGTTCAAATGCCTGGTTGTTGCAAAAAGCCAAACACTACATCTACTATATAACCCATAAACTGGGTGGGTTCCCACTTTCCCATGTCTTGGCTCATGCCAGTGTGATGCCTTTATAGAGTCACAGAATACTAGAATATGAAATTTCGAAGGGACTTCAAGAGGACATCAAGTCCAGTCTCCTGCCTTCACAGCAGGACCAAGCACCATGTAGATCATCCCTGATAGATGTTTGTCTAACCTGTTCCTAAATATCTCCAATGATGAAGATTCCAAAACCTCCCTGGGCAATCCCTTGCCCCAGGTCACAACCCAAACCCCTGCACACCCTCCCACCCCGGTTCCCTGCCCCAAGTCACAACCCCCTCCTGCGCTAGGTCACAGTTCAAACCCTTCTAACTCCTCCTGGAACCCTAGTTCCCTTCCCCAGGGACCTCTTGCCTAAGGTCACAATCCGAACTCTTGCATCTTAGTCCCCTAACCCAGGTCACAACTGCCTCCTTCGACCAAACACTCTCCCAGACCCCATGTCCTCTCCTGCACCCCAATCCCTTACTGAAAGCTCCCTTCTGCACCCAACCTCCATCCCAGACCCCACACCTCCTCCATTAATATAGAAGAGTGCAGCCCTTGACCACTTTCCGATTTCTTCAAGTGCCCCCCACATCAAAAATTATTTTCCACCCTGAGTTAGCTGGTGCAACAATACTCTAAGCCTAGCTCAGTGTTTACCTCAGTTGCCATTAAATGGATGTAACATAACAAAGGAGGGGTAGGAGGATAGGGCAGTAGCAAGAAACAAAGCTATCAGTATGATGTTAAAGATGAAGGAGACTCTGAGCCATATTTTAATTTAAGCTTTTCATGCCCAGCACTCTCAAAGACAACTGCAGTCTTGTCTGAGTGGACATATATCCCACTTATTTTAAAAAGAGCTACACTCACTTACAATAGAGGGTGCTGGTCTGTGCAATTTCCTTGTGTACATTGCAGACACAAAAATGCTCCATATATTTGTTGGGCAGGTAACAATCACTATTTGACAGAGATAAACCCTTAATCAGTTGTATGGTAGTGTGGATACAACAGACACAGCCAGTGAATTGTGATAACTGCCACTTTTAGAGTAAGAGAGTCAGTAGTAGGTGCACACAGGAAATAAGACGGTGCAGGAAACCTCTCATCCCAGTATATTTCTTCATACAACATACTGTTAACCTGTGGAACCCTTTGCCAGAGGATGCTGTGAAGGGCTAAAATATTTCTCCACTCATTTTCCACTCTTCTTCCATGAAAATGCTAAGAGGGATTAAAGGTCCCCAGATTCTGCCTTTTCTATAGCTACAGATGTCTAGAATTATTATTATATTATTATGTCTGTACGGCCCCTTGTGCATGCGCCTAGTCGGGGCGGGGCAGCTTGCATGTACTTATGATTCCAGGAGCTATGCTGGCGGGAGCTTAGTGCTCTGGTAGGTTTGACCAAGCTGGTAAGGTCAAGGGGAGAGGAGCCAGACTAAGCATGCACACCGGTCCTCCAGAATTGGGGGTTTGGCTCAGGGCTAACAACCCTGATCTAGAAAAAGCTTTTGTTATGGAAACAGCAACAAAGAATTCCCTTGCAACTGTGTCCAGAGACAGACAGAAGTGGGGGACCTTTGTTGCTGCCCTATACGCCAGTGGGCGTGAAGGACGATGATTATGTCTATAAGTATCATTATTATTATTATCTGTATTTCAGTAGCAGCCAGAGACCCCATAAGGATAAATGCTACATTGTGCTGGCCACTGCATTAATCTATAAAACAACAGTAGGTGCCTCATAGAGCTTACACCTCTAGTTAAAACTACAGGCAACAAGCGAATGTAACAAACAATGCAGACAGTAAGAAGACGGGATCACATGGCTGAAAAGAAATTATATGCACAGTTTACAGAGGAGGGTGCTGTTCTATTAAGCTATAAACAAACAATAGACATTAACAATGTCTGTAATCCTTGCTGACCATTTACCTAATTGTCAATAGGAAGTGGTGAGAGCTTAACCACAGAATGTTAAATGAGCACTAAATTCTATGTACCTATGAAGAAAAGGAAGCATTGTTCAGATACACAAGACGTAAGCAAAAAACTAAAATTGAATTCGATGACCTACAAAAGCCCCTGCTTCAGGGGAAACAAAAAGTAGCACAGACCACAAAAATTAAAAACAAGTCCAAATATAGGCAAAGAAGTGATGTCAGCATTGCCAGGCAAGAAGAAAAAGGTGTATATAAGGTTGAGCAGACAGAAAGTGGAAGAGTTGTGAATCCGAAAAGCTAGGTCTGATCAACCAAGTAGCTCTCTCCCTGTCGCTGAATCCCGTTGCCGTATGTAAGCTCCGAAAGAGGAACACCGGAAAGAAAAAGAATATCTCTTGAATCTAAACAATGTTTCTATCCGTCTTAATGTAAGTATTATACAGGTATGACAGAAAATTCCACAAACTGTCAAAAGGTAAAGTGGAGGGTATAGCTGTAGGGGGAGTTATTATATTTGCTTTAATTGTTTTATTTTTTATATTTTTATCTGTATGTTATACTGTCTGAGAAGAATTAAAGACAGTGAGTTGATTTAAGTGAGAAATTAATTAAAAAGCAAATAGAAAATAAAAATCTTTGTTTAACCCTAAAAAGGAGTATTCCTCTGTTTGTGGTTTCAAATCCTATAAAGAACCAAACACCGGTTACTAAAACTAACCATTTTCAGGTTACAGAATCAATGACAAGGAGAATAATTCAGAGGGATAGCCGAGTTAGTCTGTAACTGGAAAAACTTTAAAAAAAACAAAGAATAGTCTAGCAGCACCTTAAGTCTAACAAAACATGCAGATGGTACCATGAGCTTTAGTGGGTACAATTCACTTCTTCAGATGAATAGAATATCAAAAGTCCAATTCCAAAATAAATAAGGAGAATGATGTTGGCATCAACTATGACAGAAAAAAAATGAGCGAGATCAGCACACAAAAGGCAATCTGAGAAGCAAAACTTTCACAAAGTTATGTTTAAGGTGATAGCAAAACATTCGGGTGGAAAAGTCTGACAGAGAGAGTAAAAGGTCAGATTGGCTGGATCATGACATATTAGAGGTAGAGAGGGAGGTGAATCAGAATAAAAATTCTGAACTGAATCAAGGTGAGCAGATGAGATCACCTAAAACGGTGATTTTCAACCTTCTTTCATCTGTGGACCCCTAAAAAAAATTCAGATAGAGATACAGACCCCTTGCAAAATCTTAGATATAGTTTATGGCCCTTCAGGAGTCCATGGACCACAGGCTGCAAACAAATGCTCTATGGTAACAACATTTCACGGACCCATTAGAGATAGTCTGTGGACATCCAGAAGTCCACAGATCATTAGTAGAGAACCACTGCCCTAGAATACAATATATGAAAGAAAAGGAGGGGGTTGCAGACCTATGAGACTTCATCAGAAAGTGGGAGAGAGGAGAACTACCCTCCAAAAAGTGTAAAAGGGGAAAAGAGATAAGAGGAGACTTAGGAAAGCACAGTACCATAGAGACACCAAGTAGATAAGAAGTCAAGAAGAGAATGATCAACATTATCAAAAGCAACAGAGACCACGGAAGTTAAGGATGCAACTGAGGCACTGACATTTGGCCAGGAGGAGGTGATTAGAGACTTTGGTGCAGGCAGTTTCAGTGGAAAGGGCAGAAGCCAGACTGGAAATGGTTTAGAACAGTGTTTCTCAACCAGTGGTATGAGTACCCGAAGGGGTACTCGAGAGAAGTCTGGGAGGTATATCAACACAACTGAAATTTGAAGAAAACTGAATATTTGTTTAAGTTTTACAGCACTTTATGAGTTTTGTACTTTTACACCCAAAAGTTTCATCACCCGCCCAGCTACGATTAAGTTGTTTAAACAAATGTGTTACAATGGTAGAAAAAAACCCGTGTGTCCGAAATCTGTAGGTACTGGGGGTACTTATAAATATTTTTTGAAAAGGGGGTACTTTATAAAAAAAAAGTTGAGAAGCACTGGTCTAGGATGCAGCTGAGGAAGACAAACTTGAACTGAGAGGGAGAAGAGAATTGGGGACATAGGTGGAGAAGAAGCTATGTCAAAGGCAGGATTTTTGTTGGGAAAAGATCAAATCAATAAAACTGAAAAATAATCATATCTTCTTAGCAATATCCCTTCTGATTGTTTCTACCTTTTTCAGTGTTGCCCTCTAAGACTGCAACCTTATACACACTGAACTGAGTGAAGATGCTGCTGGGATCGCACCTCTCTGCTTCCCTCACTGCCTCTTTTGCCTGTTAACAGAAAATATTAATGGAATTTTACTGCAGTCATGACAAGGAGTGAGTCACACATATTGTAGAAGGAGTTACAAGTTGACAAGAGACTATATTAATGATTATACACGTTATTTATACAATTGCACAGCAGTATAAAGCTTGGTGCTTTATAGATAAAAAGAAAAGTCCATGCCCAGAGGACTTAAACATCTGAAGTTATCCAGAGTTGAAAAAATAAGGGGGTTGCCACAATACTAAAATAAAAATTACAAAACCAACAATAAAAAACACAAAAATAAGCTTTTGAGCATACGCTGGGAAAATGAAAGACATAAAACTGCCACAAAACATTTTTATAGGACCATTTAACTATCCTAATAGGGTGACCAGAGGCCCCATTTTCAAAGGGACAGTTCCAGATTTCAGCCTTCCTCCAGGTGTCCCGACTTTTCTTTAAAAACAGGCAAATTGTCCCAGCTCTTCTGCTGCTGGCCTGATCACCAGTAGTGAGTGGGGGGTCCGGTGGCCGACAATGGTGGGGGGGGTGCAAAGCTGAGGGTGGGACAAAGCTGCAGCGGGCAGGGCAAGCCTCTCCCCCAGCTGGGGCTCCGGTGCAGTGTCTGCGCTGTGCCAGCTGTCAGCCAACAAAACCCTGCTCCCCTGTCCCATTTCTGGCTAGCTGTGACTGAACACTGAGAGCAGCAGAGGCTGCTGAGTGTGAGCAGGTGCCAGATGGCGGCTAGTTACTTGTTGCCTCCGCTGCCCACCATTGGCACTTCACACGCTCCCTCTCTTGCTGTCTTCTCTGCTATGCCCCTTAATACCCCCCAGCCCCAATGATCCTCCATTCCGGCCCCCTCCGTGGAGCGTGTCCCTTCCCAGAGACTCTGTGTGCCCCCCATGGGCTGCCTCATGAAGACGAAGTTCCAGGTACCAGGAAAGGTGGGTCTATCCTAGGCACCCAGTCAGGCCGAGAGGATAGAGAGTGCTGGCTAGGGAGGCTCAGGTCAGTCAGTCACTCTCCGTGGGAGAGGTGTACAGGAGTATGCGTGTGTCCCTCTGCCCGTGTGAACCCTAACGCCTCACAGAGAAAAAAGTAATTAGCAAGAATCCAGCTCCACAGTATTTATGTTTAACAGAGGCTCAGTCAACTTGATGTTAATTTGAATGTTTGTACTTCACTCTTCTGATTGATTGCCACTGAACTCACGTGAATTAAGAATAATTTTATCGGGTGTCCCGTATTCAACACAGGGCAAGATGGTCACCCTAATCTTAGGAATTTATTCCACCAAAAAAAAACCTACATTAAGAGAAGTTAATGTTGCAGTTAAACATTTGAAACTAAAGAAATGCTAAAATTACTGTTAAAAACACACTCTTAATTCTGACACTTTAACAACAGTCTTTAATTTCAGGGTAAGGTCACACACTATTTCTCAACTGATACAGTGTAACATCAGACAATCTTTTCCACAGCCTTGAAAGTTTCACATTGTAACCTAAGTAGTAAAACAGAAATGCAGCCTGTGCAAAAGGCCAACACAAAGCCTAGGCTCCATTAAAGTCTCACTGGTCTGAATGTCTGGATAGGAGTAAAATTCACCTTGAATGATGTAGACGATCTGCAGAGCAGACTCTCCTGGACTCTACTTGGCATGGACTGAAGTACAAGGAAATAGAAATTGCCACATGTATCTAAAGTTAAACAGTATCATGCTTTGTCCCTGTCTAGTGGTGATTACGACACAAAGGTTGATGACGATGATGATGCATCCCTGTCTTTCAGATGTGGATCATTCAGATGTGGCAGTTCAGGCTCTTGCATACAGATGTAGAAGTCCCAAATTCAATCTCTGTTGTCAGGGCTGCATGGGGGACAAGCTTCCTCACCTAGGTGGAACATGTAACCTATACCCACTTAGAGTGATTCCCTTTCTAACTGTGGCTGGGAAATGTATAAAGATTGATGAGATGGGTAACCGATTGGGACCTTTTAATGCAGGCAGTCAAGGCTTCTGCTTTATGATCCAGAGATAAAGAATTCTGTGCTACTGTTGAGGACCCACATGGGGACACAAAATAACAAGAGCAGAAGGCTAGTAGCACATCAGTAATTAATGCTGACTGGTGCTTCCAAACACTGTTGAGTAAACGTTTTATATAGTCTCCCACGGTATTCTTGCCAGCAAGTTAAAGTAGAATGTATTGAATAAATGGACTGTAAGGTGGATAGAAAGTTGGCAAGATCATCAGGCTCAACAAGTAGTGATCAAGTTTATGGCCGGTATCAAACAGAATGCCCCAGTGGCATTTCCAATTTTTATCTTAGGGGATATTTTTGGTTTGATGCTGCTTCCCCATTTTATTAACTGTAGGACCACCAATGAGTTTGCAGAAAGGCGAATAAACAAAAACTCAGCTCCTTTAGCTGGCACATAATACTTCTTGTCTGATTGCTTACAAGAAGTTAGGACCATGGCTGGAATCTGCCATACGTTTTTGCTGGGTCCATGATGGCAGCATTAATGGATAGTGCTATCTTTGCTGATGGAGAAGCTTGTAATGTTTCTGTCAGCTTGTGTTGAGTCTGTGGTAACTCAGCCAGTGGGATGTCTTATGGCTCTGCTACTCATTTAAACAAATCCTGAAAGGATTTAAAGTCATCTCCCATGGGAGGGGAGGGGACAGCATTATTGTATTATCCGGAGATGAGTAAGTAGGTAGGAGGGTGTCACCTTCCAACCTGTCTGCAAGTTCATCAACTTCCTCCTCCAGAAATTCTAGGGAAGCCAGAGCAGATGGCAGAGGCAGTTGCTGAGTCCTGGATCTTCATGTATTGGATGGCTGGGTATTCTGGGTTCTGTATAATGCAGCGGAAAGCCATGGGAAGGAGCACCCATTGTGGGGGTTGCCAACCCACATCCTGCGGCTGAGTGGGTCCAAGCATAGGAGAAAAATAGTAAGATGAACCCACTCTTGTCTCCCTTTCCTCACTGGAGCGAGGAGGGGACAAACTACCACAATGGCCTGGTGCCGTCAATGCCAAAGTGTGGAGTTCTCAAGGCGGAAGCAATGAGGAAGTCTGCATGACTGACAAAGTGCTGCAGCATCAGTACACTCAACAATGGCACAGGCAAGTGCAAGTGGCATGATAGTGCTACTCTGTGTCTGTGGCTAACATTTCTGTTTCCTTAGTGCCAAGCTATGAGACTTCGGTTAGGTTTGCTGCTGCTGCTATGAGAGCGAGACCACAGAGGATCCTTTGCTATTCCAGACATCTTGGTTCCAGATGATTTGGCACTTCTCAATCCAGCGCTCCAGGAGCCATTAGTGCTGGGGCAGTTTTGGCAATTTGGGAGGCGAATCCCAATGTGGCAAGAAGTGAGACTGCTTTTTTGTGGTTTTGCTAGGAGCAGGGTCCTTAGCAGCCATGGTGGAGGAGGATCTCATATCTGAGACAGCTGTAGATAAGGACTGACAGGAGGGTGTCATGGGCTCAGGTTTGGAGGTGGGATGGAGGAATCGCTCCAGCAGTAAAAGTTTTAGTTGGAGGTCCCTGGCTTTTTTTGTCCATGCTGTGAGATTCTAGAAGTGGGAACACTTCTGTGTAATATGTATCTTCCCCAGGCAACAAACACAGCGCTAGTGGCCTTCTGTCATGGGTAGTGAGAGCCTGCAACTCAGACGGCGTTTGAAGCCTGGCAAGCCAAGCGTGTCGGAGATGATGTATTGAATAAGAATGTGAATAGTCCTGGTCTAATGCCTCTTCAGCAACTGCCTGCCAGAGGCAGGGACAGAAAGGCCAGGAAAAGACTCTCTGTTTGTTTTACTTAAGGGGGAAAAATGAGAGAAAAATGAAAAGAGATTAACAAGACAGGAATTTAAACTGAGAAAAGGGCAGAGGGCAAGGAAAAGAGAAAGTAGATAATGGTGCTGCTGTCATTCTGACTAAAACCAAGGGTGGTAGAGAAAGAACTGAGTGATGGCTGGCTGCACGACCAGAATAGCTTCTTGGAGTGCCATGAGACAGCTGCTGCTTTTGAGCGGCCAGTCCTCACCCACAGACAACCCGCCAGCCTGAAGCAAATTCTCACCAGCAACTATACACCACACCACAGTAACTCTAACTCAAGAACCAATCCCTGCAACAAACCTCAGGGCCAACTCTGCCCTCATCTCTACACCAGTGACACCATCACAGGACCTAACCAGATCAGCCACACCATCACTGGTTCATTCACCTGCACATCTACCAATATAATATATGCCATCATGTGCCAGCAATGCCCCTCTGCTATATACATCGGCTAAACTGGACAGTCCCTACATAAAAGAATAAATGGACACAAATCAGATATTAGGAATGGCAATATACAAAAACCTGTAGGAGAACACTTCAGTCTCCCTGGACACACAATAGCAGATTTAAAGGTAGCCACCCTGCAGCAAAAAACCTTCAAGACCAGACTTCAAAGAGAAACTGCTGAGCTACAGTTCATCTGCAAATTTGACACCATCCGTTTAGGATTAAACAAAGACTGTGAATGGCTAGCCAAGTACAAAAGCAGTTTCTCCTCTCTTGGTGTTCACACCTCCACATCAGCTGCTAGAAGTGGGTCTCACCCTCCTTGACTGAATTAACCTCATTATCTCTAGCCTTATTCTGGCCTACATATTTATACCTGCCTCAGGAAATTTCCACTACATGCATCTGACGAAGTAGGTCTTTACCCACAAAAGCTTATGCTCCAATACATCTGTTAGTCTATAAGGGTACGTCTAGACTACAGGGTTTTGTCGACAGAAGTTTTGTCGACAGATAGTTGACAAAGCTTCTGTCGACAAAGAGCGTCTAGACTACATTCAGTTCTGTCGACAAAGCAAGCTGCTTTGTCGACATAACAGTGTGGACGCAAAGGACAGTTTAGATGCAATAATGCTTTCTGTCGACAGAACTCTGTCGACAAAAGGCGTTATTCCTCGTAAAATGAGGTTTACCAGCGTCGACAAAACTGCTGAGTTCTGTCAACGTTATGTCGACAGAACTCAGCGGTAGTGTAGACACAGGTTTAGTTTTGTCGACAAAAGTCCACTTTTGTCGACAAAACCCTGTAGTCTAGACACACCCTAAGGTGCCACAGGTCTCCTTGTCAATTTTTTGACTGTGAACATTTCAGATTCTGGAGCTTTACTATATGTCTTTGTATATTAAATCAGTACAGTCTAGTTTCTGATCCAATTAAAAAAGTCCTTCAAATGTGATTTTCAAATTCTTTTGATTTAGCCATCTAACATGGAACATAAAATCATAAAATTATAGAATGGAAGGAACCTTACGAGGTCAAAGCTAATCCCCTGCACTCATGGCACGATCAAATACTAATCAAACCATCCCTGACAACTGCTTGTCTAACCTGCTCTTAAAGATCTCCAATAATGGAGATTCCACAACCTCCCTAGGCAATTTATTCTAGTGTTTAACCACCCTGAGAGGAAGTTTTTCCTAATGTCCAACCTAAACCCCCCTCTCTGCAATTTAAACCCATTGCTTCTTGTGGTATTCTGAGGTTAAGAACAATTCTTCTCCCTCCTCCTGGTAATAACCTTTTAGATATTTGAAAGCAGTTATCATGTCTTCTTCTATGGGTAGGTCTACAGTACAAAATTAGGACAAATATATTAAGGCTGACTTTTTAGCATCCAGTTTTACAAAGTTGATGGTGCATGTCCTCATTGGATGCATGAGCATCTTGGAGTGCATACCCAGTAACATGGCTATCTTCAACTTTAACAGTTATGCACTATGTGTCACCATCCCACAGTTCCTGCCACCTCTTGCATTCTGGGTTAAGCTCCTAGTTCCTAATGGAACAAAAACATTGCAGCAGGTGGTTCTGGGTACATTTCATTAGCATCCCATAATGCACTTATCTCCTCCTTCCCTCTCTGCTTGAAAGCAACAACAAACCATTTTTTCACGCAATTTTTTCCCTGGTTATCCTAGCACATGCCATAGCATTGCAAGAATGGACCTTGCTGAGTACAAATTGCTATGGCAAGTATTGCAAACACCTCGTGTGTTATGCTGCACTTTGTCCAGAGCCTAGTTACATGCCGCTACAGTAAGGAAGAAGGGGAGGAGGACATGAACACAAATATGGAGGAACTTACTGAGTGGAGCAATTGGCCTACAATGGCAGCAGTTACTCCTGTTGACACTATGGGATGCTGATTCTGGTCCCATGAGACAAGCACAGACTGGTGGACCGCACAGATATGCAGCAATGGGACGATGATCAATGGCTGCAAAACTTTTGCATGCATAAAGCCACTTCCATGGAACTTTGTTATTGCTTTCCTTCATTCTTAAGCACAGCAATACCAGAATGAGATCTGCTCAGACAGCTGAGAAGCAAGTGGCAATAACTCCGTGGAAACTTGCAACGCTAGATTGCTACAAATCAGTCGGAAATCAATTTGGAGTAGGTAAATCTACAGTGGGGTCTGCTGTGATACAAACAGACAGGGCAATCAATACCCTTCTGCTAGGAAGGAGAGCAACTCTGGGAAATGTGCTGGACACAGTGGATAGCTTTGCCGCGATGGAGTTACTACATAGTCCCCCCCACCCAACTTTTCCACCTTTATCTCTTTGTACATTGCTCCCCATCTGTCTGTTGCACTAGTGATGCAATTATGATGCTCCATCTCTCTTGAGCTGAGGCACAACACTATTGTGCACTTTGAAGAAAAAACTTCTACAATGATACCCTTAATGAATTACCTAGCTAATAATGTCCATGTCAAGTAGCAACTGAGGATAGTTTTATATTTCCGTTTTAAAACATATTAATATCAAAACATTTTATTATGAAAATGTGACAAATCTCCACATTAGGCAGTTTTTTTATCTGCTGAACCCCTTCTATTTACTCCATTATTTTTTTAGATTGTAAGCTGTTTATGGCAAAAATCAGGCTATGATGTCTGAAGTGCACCCAGAAGTGGCAGTGAGGATCTAATGAAAACAAATACATTAATAATAATTAAGTATGCACATTTTAACCCAAGTGTAATCATGCAACAACACAGAAAAACAACAGAACAACCCTCCATTACCCTTTACCCTTTCACAATTGAAATCAAATCCCATTAACATTGCAACACAACAAAAAAATACTTTTTCAAGTTGCATCAGATGAAAGTAGCAGGAAGCCATGTTCCTCTGCAACTTAGCCAAGTTCTGATCTATCTGCCAAGGTGAATAGAAGCTGAGAGAATAGTTGTACCACTGAAGGGCTTCAGAGTAGCTTTTTGCCTAGAAAATTTAAAAAAATATATAATTAAAAAATAAAAAAAAATCACTGAAGTTTAAATTTACTATATTTTCCTAAGCTAACTAAATCAGACTTCATAAAACTCAAATAGTCACATTCATAGATTCCACGGCCAGAAGGGACCACTGTGATCATCTAGGCCTCCCATATAGCACAGACCATAGAACATCCCCAAAATAGTTCCTAAAACAGATCTTTTAGAAGAACATCCAGTCTTCATTTAAAAACTGCCAGTGATAGAGAATCCAACATGACACCTTGATAAACTGTTCCAGTGATTAATTAGCTTGTTAAAATTTACACCTTATTTCTAATCTGGATTTGTCTAGCTTCAACATCTGAACATTGGATCATGCTACAGACTTTCACTTTATTATATGACAGGGTCTAACCAGCATGGTTTCTGCAAAGGAAAATCATGTCTGTAAGACTTCTTTGAACATGTCAAAGTAATAGATAAAGGAGAACCAGTTAATTTATTTAGGGCTTCAAAAAGCCTTTGGCTAGGATCCTTAAATAAACTTAGTTGTCATAGGGTGAGAGGCAAAGTATTGATATGGATTAATAATGACTTAGAAGATGAGAGATTAAACTCTGAATAAATGGTTAATATTCATCATGAATTGGGTTAACAGCAATGTGTTTAAGATATTACCAATCTAGAAAGGGATGTAAATGACCTAAAACTTTGCCAAACTTTAATTCTTTAAGCTTAAAATCTCCAAGACATATGTCTGCTTCAGAATGCTTTTGTTTTGTTTTGTTTTTTTAATTTAAGGGAAAACAACTCAGACATTTCTAAAAATAAGGCTAGGGAAACATTTGTTGTTTTGCTCACATTAAAAAATTCTGGTGACTTGTTCTTTGATCAGCATTTGGAACAGACTCAAAATTTGTCAGAGATGGCCTTTGTGTAACCACTGTGAAAATCCATCCAAATCAGGCCAAGTGTTAAGTCTTTAAAAATTACAGTTTGCATATGCTCAGTAGAGATTTAAGAGATTTTAGCTGCTAAAATCTCCGAAGATTCCATTCTTCATGAGTATACTCGAGCTGCTCACAGCTCCAAGTGCTGGACAGACTGTGCATGCACCATCCTTACACAGAAACTGAATATGCTCCACCTAATATATGTAACTAATATATGTGACCAGACTGCACATACACCATCTCCACTGAGCAAATGAGCAATCTTCCTCCAGCCCAGGACTAGGGATAAAGCTGTTAATGGCTGCCCTGACTGCTCCAGGGCCCCTGTGGGACAAGGCACTGCAACAAGGAACCGGTCTCTCCTGTGCTCTCAATGATATCCCTGCAGACTCCGGACATCATGGAGGAGAAAGCCATCTCAGATTAGAATGAAAAGGGGACAAAAGTCAGACCAGGGGGAGGGAAAGAAGTAGATTGGGATGAAGAGCCTAGTAAAACTGAAACAGACTGGCTGTGCAAAACAGTATCGAAATGAGTGTTACAAGGAGGGAGAAAAATTGTTCTCGACCTCTGATGATAGGACAAGAAATAGTGGGCTTATATTGCAGCAAGGAAGGTTTAAGTTGGACGTTAGGAAAAACTTCCTAACTGTCAGGGTGGTTAAACACTGGAATAAATTGACTAAGGAGGTTGTAGACTCTCCAGCACTGGAGATATTTAAGAGCAGGTTAAACACACACACCTGTCAGGGATGATATAGATGGTGCTTGGTCCTGCTGTCAGGGCAGGGAAGTGGACTCAATGACCTCTCAAGGTCCATTCCAGCTCTAGTATTTTATGATTCTGTGATTCTATGACAACAGGGATTGGGAGCTGAGGGTAAAGGAGGCTAAGGCCTAGTGAGAGAAAAAAGGTGGGAACTGGGAGCTAGTTATTGCTGGCTGTAGGAAGGAGCACTAAAATTACACAGAAGCTAAAGATGTGAGCAGAGTGGGATGGGCAGGACACTAACAAACCCCTAAGGGCTGAGACAAGAAGTCAGGGAGGGGGAGTCTTTGGCAACAAGTCAAGGAGTGATACTGAGGGTGCTTCTACGTTGCAGGGCTTAATTCGAAATAAGCTACATAAATTGAGCTACATCAATTGCATAACTTAATTCAAAAAAGCTTATTTTTAAATAGGGAGTGTCTACACAGCACTTAATTTCGAAATAGAGCACTCTTCCTCCAACTTTCCTTATTCCTCATACAATGAGGATTACAGGAGTCAGAGTAGGAAGTCCTCCACGTTGACAGTATTTTGACACTGTTTCAAAATAACTGCCTGCTGTGTAGACGCGGACTAAGTTATTTCAGAACAGCGCTAGTCATTTCAAAATAGTGCTGCAGTGTAAACGTACCCTGAGATTGGATGAGGAGCCCAGGAAGGAAGACTGATTGGGAGTTAATGGGGAAACAAGAAAAAGACCAACTCGATGAAGAACCAGGAGGAAGGTGGAACTGGACTTGCTGGTCAGAGAGAATGGGCCTGAAATGAGAAGCCCGAGGAGCAGAGAATCTGACTGGGGGGGCACAGACTGAATTGCACCTTGGCCAAAAAGCATCTTCATTTGGCCAAAGAGCAGGTTATAGTAGAATCCTTTCTACTTTGGTTTAAGGATCTCCTAAACAGGGACCAAGCAAGAACATTTTATTTCCATCCAATCTGAGTCTATGAGATTGAGTGAGCCCATATAGGGATTCTTGATTTTCCTACCCCAGGTTAGGAGATCCAGAAATGGATATATCCTGACTGGTGTAGGCAGACATCATTAGAACTTCTGTGAACCAGAACTGTCTGGATCAGTAAGGGCTTAAGAAAATGTTAGCTCTGTCATGTCACCTCTTCACTGTAAGTAGTGGTAATAAGGAAATGGGAAGGAAAAGTATATCTGAGGTCTTTTGTCCAAAATAGCAAAACAGCATCACCATGAGAGTTATAACCAATGGCTTCTCTGGAACAATACAGGGAGATATGACATAATGACAGGCAACAACAGCTGAGCAAGAATTCTGGTCACTGCAGCTCCAATTAAAGACTGCAGAACAGATCTGTATCCATTTGGTGAGTGAAGAAGAGCTGGAAGGCAAAGTGACCTATTAAGCAAAGGATACAAAAAGGCACATGTTCTCTCTCAGTATCCACTTAAAATCCCACCCCCAGGCATAAACTATTCAAATGCCCATATAATAATCCACAGAACCTTCATGAAAAAACTGTTTTCTCAATTCACAAAATAAACATGAAAATGTACAGAGATGTTTCAAGAGAGCTTGTGGAAGCTCCTTCTCTGAAGGTTTTCAAAAGGAGACTAGATATCCATCTTTCTTTGATGGGGTAAACAAAAAATCCTGCATCTTGGCAGAGAGTAAGACTAGATGTGGTCCCTTCTAATCCTATGATTCTAAGCTCCTCACCAATGAGTCCACCAGTACTTGATTCCCAGTTCCCTTCTGCCCTTGTTACCAGGCCACCCACTCTCCAGACCATCCACCCGAGAGTGACTAGTCTCAGGACTCTTCTGCCCACAACACAGTTCAGTGACATAGCCTTTTTCATCCTTCTGACATTGGCTCTTTAGCTCAGAAAGATAAGCAAACTAGCTGTTCCACTGCCTCCCAGCTCTCAGTCCTTTTTAGCCTCCCACTACTGGCTCTCTACCTCAGAATAATCAGGAATCTATCCCCTCTTCCAGCCCTCTATTATGACGCTCTGTAACTGAAAGCACCCTGGAATCCCCATATTCACTACTGTCACATAATTATGTTTTGTACAAAGTGTGCCTAATGAGTTATCATTTTAAAAGTCTTGGTCCTTGAACATAAATATCCCATTGAATTGTATGTGCTATCAGAGTATGTGAAGTTATGAAGTTTTCCTTTGTGTGTATTACTGAAATATACTGTGAAATTGGGAACACCCACAACCAGCCTTTCAGGTACAACAATGGAATAGCCAGACATGCTGATGGCACATGAAAGGAAGTCCACTTTCCCAATTGCTAGTCCAGAAGACTTCTCAGAGAGAGTATGTGTACAAGGGAGAATGCTTGACCAATGACCAATCACAAGCACTGATCTTTTCAGCAAGCTGGAAGAAACTATAAAGAGAAGCAGTATCATCACTAGGCCTCACTCCCCCCATAACTCAACACCTGGAAACATATCTGGAGGACAAAGACTATGTGTGACAGTGAGTCAGGGTTCCCCCTGATCCTGCAGCCCCGTAGTAGCAAGAACAGACTCCACCAGCCAGTAGAATAGAGAGGATTTATTGCTTCTCCAGGATACATCACAGCATAGACGTGATATGGTTTCAGGAGTCAGGGCCAGGATGCCTCAGATCCCTCGGGTTAGGGGGTCCATTGCCCCCCCTAGACCCTCAGCCCTCCGCTTAGGCTGTTTCCTTCATGTTTCCCAGCCAGCAACTGACCCTTCTCCCGAAACCTGGTGTTCGTCTCTGCCTCCCACCCTTTGTCTCTCCCCCTGGGAAGCGCCTTGTTATCTGGTTAGGCTGGTAGTTAGGTGTCTGGGCTAATACACATGTGGGTGAGTCAGTGGGAATCACACAGCACAGC
Organism: Pelodiscus sinensis; assembly: GCF_052426305.1. Taxonomy (NCBI): domain Eukaryota; kingdom Metazoa; phylum Chordata; order Testudines; family Trionychidae; genus Pelodiscus; species Pelodiscus sinensis. The sequence continues at coordinate 1,395,599 of NC_143064.1, read as the reverse complement.
GCAGGGGGTCACCGGGTTACAGAGCAGACAGTACCCCCACTACGTCACACTATGAACTGAGGAGGGTGGTCCCAGGCTGGAGGAGAGTTCCAGCCTGTGTATTGAAGTTCTATAACCTGTTTATACAATCTATTAAAAAGAGATACAGCTTGATTCAAATTCTATGCAGGTTATAGAACTCATTTTGTGAATTTACTTTTATTTCTTGAGTAGCCAAATTTGATCTTTAGCTTACTACTCAATCAATTAAAATCTATCTTTCAGTAGTTAATACATCTGTTTTATATTTTTACCTAAAGCAGTGTTTTTGTTGAAGTGTTTGAAAGAAAAGACAGTTACCAGTTTCTGTAATTGGATTTTTTCAAGATGTGTTGCACATAACCATTCACCACAGGTGTGTATGCTCACCACATGCATCGCTACTGGAAGATTTTCCCTTAGCATTTCCCAAAAGGAAGCCGGCTCAGGTGCCCCCAGCTCAGGTGTGCCTCCAGCTCCCTCCACCCTCAGTTCCTTCTTCCTAGAAAAACTCAGACCGTCGGGAAGGAAGGTGGGATGTTGAATGGACATGAGCAATGAATCTCAAAGAATGCCAGTTAAAGAAAGAGGTAACCATCTTTTCTTTTTTGCATGCTTGCTCATCTTGCCCATATCCAAGCAGTATCTTTGGAGGTGGGAGGTGTTCACTGACATGCTGACTGCAACACAGCTCTTGCATGCTGCAGGCATAGTGCATAGCAAAGGTGTGCACTGAGGACCAGGTCACGGCCTTGAAAATCTCCTGGATAGGAACACTGGTGAGGAATACTGCAGAGGAGACTTGCGCTGTGGCTGAGTGGCCCTGGTGAGTGGGGGCAGCTGAGCACTCATTAGCTGATAACATGTCTGAATGCATGAAATTATCCAACTGGAGAACCTTTGTGTGGACAAGAGGAGCCTTTTCTTTCTCTCAGCACATCCCGCAGGGCTGGAGCACACAAAATCTACTAGCCTGGGCCCCACTAGGCTCTGGTGTGTGGGAAGGGTCTTTCTCCTCAGTAGGGGCCACGTCAGTGAGGATTTGGGGGAGGGTTGTCTGGGAGGTTTTGTTTTTTTGCTTCTCACTTGTGTGAGGCTCTCAACTGATTTTTTTTGTGGGTCAGTGGCCCCCGACCCAAAAAAGTTTCACCACCCCGGCATAGAGAGTACGCTTTTAAAGTTTATGGATGATATCAAGCTGGGAGAGGTTGCAAGTGCTTTACAGGATAGGATTATAATTCAAAATTATCTGTACAAACTGAAGAAATGGTCTGAGGTAAATAGGATGAAGTTTAATAAAGGATAAATGTAAATTAGTTCATGTAGGGAATAAAAATCAGTTTCACACATACAAAATGGGAAATGACTGTCCAGGAAGGCATTAGTACGGAAAGGGATCTAGGGGACATAGTGGACCACAAAATATGAATCATCAGTGTAATACTGTTGCAAAAAAAAAAACAAATATCACTCTGGGATGCATTAACAGGAGTGTTGTAAGCAAGACATGAGAAGTAATTCTTCCTCTCTTCTCTGCCCTGATTAGGCCTCAATTGGAGTACAGTAATTTCTCATTTAACATAACAGATGTGTTTCTGAAAATGTTAGTGCTAAGCGAAAACGTGCTATGCGGGGTCAATTTTCCCATTAAATGGAAAATCAGAATGGACCTCCAACCTCCTGATTTTTTGGGGGTGAGGAAGTATCTTGAGTAGAAATCCTTTCCCCTGTGATGAGTATGTATGACAGGGGTCCCTGAAAAGGGATGGGGAAGGAGTTTGTGTTGGAGGGAATTTGATGAATGGTATCACCAGGCCTTTCTGTATGACTTCTAAGGCCCACTTGCCTGTAGTGATCTTGGCTCATGAATGGCAGAAGGGCTGCAGACTGTCTTGGTAACGCTCATTGGAAAACTATGTTGAACTTTTGACCACGTTTTCAAAAGGCTTGTCGGCCATTGGTAGACTGAGACATGGCTGGCTGTTCCTGAGTTTGTGTGAGTTTCTGTTGTCTTTGTCTTCTTCTCAAATCATAACGTCTTTGGGATGAGCATGATGACAATGCTCTGACCCGTGCTGTGTATTGTCTATTCAGCTTCTTCATGGATTGGGAGACATACCTGCCCAGGGTCTTTAATGTCACTCATGCGTCTTTAAGCAAGTATAATGAGACATCCGTGGTGTAGAAAAAAGTTTTCCACCTTCAAACAGAAGATCTTCAACAGTATTTTGTACATTTCTAGGAAAACCTGAGAGATGGAGCCAGGATACCTATTTCATGTCTATGGAAGTGGCTAAGGACCATGCTGCAGTGTCTGCTACAGAAGGACATTTGTAGTGCCGTCTTAATTATACAGAATCCTTCATTTATGTTGGACTGGAAGGAAGCCTTCCTGGAGACGTTCAATAAAGTTCTTCATGTTCTCAAAGTGATTATACATGTACTTTGCTAACATCATCACGTAGTTAGCTATTCTGATTTGGATGGAGGCCGATGAGTATGACTTTCTGCCCAGGATGTCAAGTCTCTTCTGCTTCTTGTCATATGGAGTGGATGTATATTGTGTCTGCCTGCCTCTGTTGCTGGCCATATCAACTACCAGTAAGTTTGGTGCTGGATGCCTAAATAAAAATTCAGCCCTCTTTGCTGAGACATAGTATTTTCTATCTGCTTTCTTTGATGTCGGGGAAACAGAAACTGGTGTCTGTCATAGTATTTTTGCAGGGTCTAATATGGCCTCATCGACTGGTAGTTCAATTTTGCGGACAGTGAGGCCTGCAAAATGTTGGTAAATTTTTGTTGTGTCTCGGGGACCTCAACCAACGAGATGTCTAGTGTGTTAACCACTCTCTTGTATAGATCCTGGAAGGACTAGAAGACATCCCCCACGGTTGGCGGAGGAGGCATTACTGTTTCATCAGGGGAAGAGGATGAGACGTGCAAGGTAGGTAACGTATCCTCTCTCTGAAAGTCGCCCAGTGTGACTTCCAATGTCGTTGGACTTGGGGGGGGTCTGCGTTCCACTGCAGGAGGCTTGGACGGAGGCATTAATTGAGCTGTCTCAACCTGAGTTTTCAATGCACCCTGCCAAGGCTGGGGAGTGGAAAGGGAGGGAGCCATGGGAAAGGTTGCCACATCTGAGGTTGGGGCATTTGTTGCTGCAGCTGTGTTTGCACTGCTGGCTTCAGTGATGAGTGTCTGGAGGAGAATGTAATCTCCTCATCATCATCGCTGTCACTGGAGAAGAGGGGTGCCGAGCTGGTGGGAGTGGCTATCCTGCTTCTTCCCCACAGTATTGGTGAAGCATTGGTACTGAATAATGATGTGCCTGGTACCGACATTACTTTCAGTTCTTGCTGGGTAGTCACTGGTCTTGGCATGGCAAATGTTCGCACCATCAGTGCCACATGCTGTGCCTGAGCTAGCGAGTACGCCAGTACCCAGGACAGACAATACCAGGGAGACTTCTGTACCCTTCGTCGGTACAAACTTGGGTGGTATGCGTATCAACAGTTTGGAGCACTTCTTATCCTCCGCACCATGAAGTTGTTTCAGCGCCAGTTTCGTTGATACCAACACCTATGGTACTGACAGTGCACAGTATTTTTTCTCAGCTTGGGTGCTGGTACCGCAGGGTGTGAATCTTTGGTAGATATTGCAGCTCAGGAATTGACCATACCTGACTTCGCCGGTGCCTGCAGATCCCCTGTAGCTTTCCCCTTTGGCGATGGAGGCTTTCTTTGTGGGGATAGCCGTCTCTTTGGTGCCCTCTCTGCCAAGGATGAAGAATGCTTTTTGACATTTTTTTGGCCAAGGACCCTTGATCTGAAGCTGCCATGGGCAAGGTCCGTACCAGGGAGGCTAGAGGTGCCAGTTCCAAGACTGGCCTATCCACTATCTCCATGGTGAGGAGCTATAGCTGGAGTTCCCACGCCTTTAAAGATCTGGAAGAGAGCTTTTTACAATGGTGGCAGCTCTTCGAGAAATGCTCCTAGCCCAAGCAACAGATACAGTCAGCATGTCCATCAGAGAAGGGTATCGACATTCTGCATGTCAGGCAGCATTTAAATCCTGGTAACCCTGGCATGCTTAACTTAACCTAAGTAAGGACTATGAACCTTTTTCTTTAAACTAACTAAAGTAACTCAGGGAAAACCGAGATGAGAACACAACTAACAAAAATTATCTAATAATAGCTACTTCACTAAATCTCTATGGTAACACATGGAATGCTACTGTGTTCCTTCCAAACCAGGAGCAGTTAAGAAGGAACTGACGGGTGGTTGACGGTGCACGCACGATGGCACGTTCGCTACAGCATGTGCGGTACAACACGTGTGCCACCACCCAGGAGGCGGAGTACTGCTACTGAAAAATTCTGGTTCCAAGCACAGGGGTGCCAAAACATCTACAGTGGAGCACCCACAGGGACACTCCTTGAAGAAGACTATGATATTTCTTAGTAACTGGTGGGTGCAACGGTGGGAAACATCTGACTAAGCGCATATGACCTCAATATTGGTGCAAAGACAAAACTCACTCTGCTCATGGATGGAAAAACTTAAAGGGAACACTGGTGGAATGGGTAATGAACTTACTCTAGTCAGGCTTCTGACCAGTGGAAGAAGATACGGTCTTGGGATGCAAAGCTGGGGAGAACTAGCTGGAGCTTTTCTATTGCTAGTTCATGAGTAGCTGGGAGAAGAAACTGTGTAACTAAGTTGGCATGTGTGCCTGTGGATATCTGTGTAAGTGTAGTATGTGCCAACAGCATCACAATGTGAGGGATACCCCAGGCTGGTGGGACAGAGGGCTCAATAGTCCCACAGTCCAAATTGCACCCTGGGAACCCCATCACACTTACCGTTTCTCCTCCTTCTCACACAGTGCCCGCTCGCAGTGTCTCTGATGACTCTCACTCATAGGCACCTGCCCCCTTTCCTGTGCTCTCAGGTTCGCCTTGACTCACTGGGTATCTTCCATTTACAGGTATCCTCATGTAAAACCCAGTTGGTGTGAGCTGATGCATCACAGATGCACTAGATCTGCTCTCAAATGACCAGTGTTACCCTATAACAGTGACCCTTCATTGATTTTTTTAAAGCAAAGAACAAAGATTCTGCTCTTCTCAAACCTCATAGCTCTTGGCAGCTCTGTCCCACAGAATGATGTGCAGCTGGTTCAGTGTTTCAGGTGACAGCTGTTTTCCTGTATAGTGACCTGAGAAGTGATTGAAGTTAAGCAATTACAAGGTCTTAAATAAAAAATAAACTATTATCTACCATACAGAAACTGCGGTTCCTCAAGATGTGTTCCACTATTTGTACACATGAGCCCAGTGCACTCCAAACAGATTACTGGACTTCAATGCCCACTCTGAGTGTCCTTACCCATTCAACTGAAGGCATAAAAGTGGGCCACTGTATCTGCAATAAATTCCACAGTGACAGAGATGCATGTGGAGAGTGGGTGGATGGCAGGTCTTGTTGGGGAGAAGGAAGGTGTATACATGTATATATTATGGCAAAGCTCCAACCTTGTCTTGGTGGGTCCCCCAAGTCCTGGCAGACTGCACATGCCTTAGAGGCTTACTACTACCCTCAATGGAGCCCCTCTGTCTCTGAGGCAAGGGTAACAGCTTACTGAGCCACTTTCATCATAGGCTAGGCAAAGGGTTGGTGGGAGAACTCCCATGGTATCTGTTGCCTTTCTTGTCCCGATATATACTTCCACTTCCAACAAGGATTACTGCTTAGGAGTAAACAACAGTAGAATATATTAAAAGAGAACTAGATAAATGCATGGAGGTTAAGCTCATAAATGGCTATTAGCCAGTGAGGGTAAGGTATGGTGTCCCTGGCCTCTGTTTGTCAGAGGGTGGAGATGGATGGCAGGAGAAAGATTGCTTGACTGTTCGATTCACTCCCTCTGGGACACCTGGCATTGGCCACTGTCGGCGAGCAGGATACTGGGCTGGATGGACCTTTGGTCTGACCCGGTATGGCCATTCTGATGTTCTTATGTATATTATATATTTTGTATGTATATTTTCTGTATGTTTTATAATTTAAACAGACTCCTGGTAGATAGGTAGATAGGTGAGTGCCTCAAGTTAGTATCCTTAATCCATATATAGGCATCTAAATAGCAAGTGGCCTAATTTTCAGCAATGCTGAGAAACCACTGAAGTCAATGGGAGCTACAGATGCTAAAAATATTTGAAAAATCGGGCCACTTTTTTAAGTCACTAGAAAAGAATTAGCACCCAATGCATTTTAACAGTGAGAGGTGGAAGTACACAGGGCTAGATTGTGTCACTTCCATTCCAGCATAGCCATGCCACAGCCAATCACAGGCTAGTCCAAAGGGCAGGGCCTGAAGGCTAACCAGCCCTAAGGCTAGATGATTATATCAATCTTTAAAGAATTCAAGAGTTAGAGTGTACAGGTCGTCCCCGCTATAAGTCGCCCTGGTTCACATCCATTCTGCCCTAAAGTAATTGACGCTTGTAGGAACTGATGTGTTATGAGTCCTCCTATTCCCCACTCTTAAGTTGTGCATAAAAAAAAAATCGTGCAAATGGAAGTCAGCTGCAGGAAAAAAATTCCCTGCTTTAAGTTGTTTTGCTATAAGTCAAAGTTTTTTCAAACGTATCTTGAACATATAGTGAGGATGGCCTGCAATGGGATATTAAACTGCTTCCAGCTCATCTGAAGAAGTGGATTTTGCCCATGAAAGCTCATGATGCTATATATATTTTTATTAGTCTCAAAGGTACCACAGGACTATTTCGTTATTATACAGTTCTACCACTAGGTGATGCTGTAACATAACTTATTTACGCTAACCCTAGCAACACCTGGCAGAACATTACAGAATCTTGCAGTTAACATATCTCTGCTTGCTTGCTTTCTCTCTTTTTCTGCGCAGGAAGCACTGTAGTCATTCTATATCTGGTACACAACCCTGACCTGCTAACAGCAACCTTAAAACCTACCATGTACCAGAAATACATGACAAGTTCAAAAGTAACTGCAACTAAGATCCTTTCTAGACTTCAGAGAAGATTGACACTGCGGTGGTCAACATTCTGGTGTTTGATTTAGATTAAGAAGGTCTAGTAAAGACCCACTAAATCAAACACTGAGAGCACGCCCCTGTCAATGCCAGAACTCCTACTCATTATGAGGAGTAAGGGAAGTCGAAAGGAGCATTTCTCCCGTCAACCTCCCACTGTGAGGACGGTGCCAGAGCTCAACTTAAGGTATGTCAACTCCATCTACGTTTCAGGTGTAGTGTAGTCCTGGCTTTAGGTTACTGACAACTGTACTAATGCCATGAAAGACTGCAGGATCTCATCAACTTGCTACTTTTCAATGCTCCAGACAACTTCAGCTCTGATGAACCATCACAATGGACAGACTGGAAACACTATTTTGCAAGACTTTTAATTTTTTTTTTTTTTTGATCTGAGGAAGTGGGTCTGGCCCACGAAAGCTCATCATCTAATAAACCATCTTGTTAGTCTTTAAAGTGCTACATTGTCCTGCATTTTGCTTTAATTACTACAGAATTCCATATAGAAATTTTAAATCCATTGACTTTACTGAAGACAGTAACTATGGGAAGGTTTTGGGTAGGCTTGATGTATACCTCGTATCTTAGAGAAATGTGGATTATGAAAGAGTATTCAAACTACCAAGCTTTCTGATCTGGAAAGACAGAATTTTGCTCCACCTTGAAGTGTGCCAGCGCTGCTGCACCTCTAATCGGAGATTTATGACAGCGGTGTTCTTGGTCAGTTGTGCACGAACTGGTTGGCAACCTTTGGAATCACTATCCCGCGTGCACAGCCAACTGCCTCTTTGGTTCTCTCGCTGACCCAGATGTAGCCAGATCCAAAGCAGAGGGGAGGAGGGTGGGAGGTGGAGCACCCACGGGGACAATCATCTTGCACTCCAGTTACTGCACTAGGTAGGTAACCTTCCCTTTCTGTTTAAGAAGTGTTCCCATGGGTGCTCCACCTTGAAGTGACTATGAAGCAGTATTCGTGCTTGGTGGTGGGCACTTGGGTGAATTTTACTTGGTAACTACCAATATCGCTCAGCCAAAATGCATATTAGTGTCCGCAGACAACTGGATGTCATAATGCTATGTGAAGGATGGGTGCTGAATCCCACAGGGCATTTTTGCAAATTTCTTCTGTTAGTACGCTCCTGAGGAATTCTGTTGATGCTGGCATTGCTCTTGTGGAGTGAGCACATATGGTCTCTGGGGGCTCCTTTTGGAATATGTCGAAAGCTAGATGTATGTAGCCCGATATCCATTTGGACAGTCTTTGTTTGGATATGGGTAACCCTTTTGATCTCTCTGTAAATGACAGAGTCATGGAGATTTGCGAAAGGGTTCTGTATGTTGTAAGTAGAAGGCAACTACCATGCGGACATTGAGGGTGTGTAGCGCTCTTCCTCTGTGGTCCTTGTGAGGTTTAGGGAAGACGATGGGTAAGTATATGGGTTCATTACAGTGGAATGAGGTAAGTACTTTTGGAAGAAAATTGGGGTGAGTATGGAGGGCCACTCTGTCCTTATGAAATACTGTGTACACAGGATCTGCCATTAGTGTGCCTAGCTCACCCCCTCTTCTTGCAGAGATAATTGCAACTAAAAAGGTGACCTTCAATGATAGGTATAGAAGGGAACAGGTGGCTAATGGTTCAAAGGGCTTGTCTATGAGTGCTCTGGGGATGAGGTCAAGGTCCTATGCTGGAAGTGGGTCTCTTCATTGGTGAAAACATACTGTGTAAGCCCCGGAGGAATCTCTTGATGGACAGGTGAGTGAAGACAGAATAACCTTGTATTGGTGGATGTAGTGCTGCTATGGCAGCAAGATGTACTTTAAATGAACTTAGTGACAGACCTGTTTTGTGTAGTTCTAACAGGCAGGTAAATATCTGTGAAACTCCCATCTCTATAGGAGTACACTTCTGTTTGGAATACCAGACCGTGAAGCAACGTCATTTTTGTTTAAATGTTTTTCTAGTTGCAGGTGTGCAGCAGTTCACAAAGATTTGCTGCACTTCCTCGGGATACTCCACTTCTGCAGGAATCAACCAGTTACCATCCAGGCATTAAGATAGAGTGTGTGGACATCTGTATGGTACATCTGCCCATTCTGCTATATGAGCAGAGATCGGACTGGAGGGAGGCAGGATGGTGGACGTACACTCCTCTGCAGCAGGTAAAGATATCAGGTTTGTCTGGTCCAACTCTGGGCTATGAGTATTACTTGGCATTGGATCAGAGGGAAAGGTGGGAATGCATACAGGAGGGCTGCTGCCCATTTTATGCTGAACGTGTCCCCCAAGGATTGGGAACCTATGCTCGCTCTCGAACAGTAATACAGGCACTTCTTGTTCTTGTGGGTGGCAAGGAGGTCTATCAGCAGAAATCCCCATTTTTTAAATAGATGGTTCAGAACTGTGGGGTTGAGCTCCCACTCGAGTTTGTGTGGGAAGTTTCTGCTGAGACTATCTTCCAGGATGTTGTCCTTGCCTGGGAGGTAGGTTGCTATAAGTGTTACGTTTCTCGGGATGCACCACTCCCACAGTTTAACCACTTCCCAATATAACTGGTAATATTGAGCTCCCCCTTGCCGATTGATAGAATACACTGTTGTGACATTGTCCATTAGTATCTGGACTGTTTTGTTCCAAATCAGGGGCAGAAAATGAACACAAGCATTACACACTACCCTGAGTTTGAGTAGATTTATGTGGATGTTTGTCACCTGCTTGTCCCATTGGTCTTGGACAATGTGTTTGCCCAATGGGCTCCCCAGCCCATTAGCGAGGCATCTGTCATAACTTCTAGTGTTGCAGATGGTTGCTGGAAGGGGACCCCTCTGCACACATTCTGGTGTAGTGTCTACCACATGAGTGTGGACTTTATTCTGCTTGGCATGGTAAGACATTTGTTGATATGGTGTGTGTGTGTGTGTGTGTGTGTGTGTGTGTGTGTGTGTGTGTGTGTGTGTGTGTGTGTGTGTGTGTGTGTGTGTGTGTGTGTGTGGTCTATACACTGTGCTTAGCCAGGCCTGCAATGGTCTCATGTGCAGCCGGGTGTATAGTACCATAAACGTGGCTGCTGCCATGTGTCCCAGTAGTTGTAGGCAGACACATGCCGTTATAGATGCACTGGCTTGTTCCAGGGATACCAGATCCTTGATAGCTGAGAGCCTGTGCTCTGATAGTGAAGCTATCGCTTACCTGCAGTCCAAGTGCACTCTTATGTATTCTATAGTCCGAGTGGAAGTAAGCACACACTCTGCCAGATTTATTTGTAGGTTCAGAATGTCGAACAATGTTCTAGTGGCTGCTGCTACCTGCTGTGTGTCGTGCACTGTGGGGCCTTTTAGCAGGCAATTATCAAGGGAATATGGGAATATGGTGATGCCCCCTTTTCTTAGGTGGACTGCCACCACCGCCAGTACCTTCAAGAATACCCTTGGGGCTGCTGAGAGCCCAAAAGACAACACTGTGTATTGGACACGAGGTCCCTTATAAAACGTAAGAACCATCTGTAGACTGGATGTATTGAGATATGAAAATATGCATCCTGAAGGTCAAGGGTGGACAGTCAAGCTCCCTTTTCCAAGGCAGGAATGATGGTGGCTAGGGTTACCATCTTGAACCATTGATAATGAACAAAGCCATTAAGTTTTCGGAGATCTAAAATCGGTCTCCAACCCCCTGACTTCTTGGTGATGAGGAAGTAGTGGAAGTAGAATCCCTTCTCCTCATGTTCTGGTGGAACCTCTTCTATAGCCCCTAATTTTAAGAGCTGCTGTGCTTCTTATATGAGCACGTGCTCATGAAAGGGTTCCTGAAATGGGATGGGGAGGGGAATTGAGGGTGGGGGATGGTAGTGAATGGGATGCAGTAACCCATTTTGATGATATCCAACACACACTTGTCTGTGGTGATGGTCCGCCATACTGGATAAAATGCAGCTACGTCTACTGCCAAATGCTGTACAAGGTTTGGATTACTGCCTTGGAAATTTCGGTGCTGTCTAACCCTTGACCAGACCTTCAAAACGCCTTACGAGATGTTGAGGGTTGTTGCACAGTTGCCTGACTGGAGACCTGTCTGCTCCTGTTCTGTCTTGGTCGGCACCTGTTGTCGCAGTTGTTGGGATATGTAAAATTAATAGGTGTTTGGGATGACTATACATCAGTAGCTAATGGGTCTAGCCAGAAGAGGCATTGCCATTGCCCTTTAAACATGTTTTTCCTTTTTGTCCTAGCAGCCTTGGAAGATGGTAGCACTGATCAGTGTCTTGTTTTGTCTTTGCACTTGTCTGTAAAAACATTTTCAAGGTTGAAGTGCTTTCCCCCTCCCTATAAACTGCTGATTAAGACAGTAGGTAATGCTGATTCAACTAAAAACCAGTAAACAACAAACAGGAGCGGGTAGAATTGTATTCATCACCTACTTATTAATAGTCATTGTGTAGGAGTTAAAACTACTAAATAAGGTTTTAGGAAAAGTAGTGATAGACGTGTGAATTAACATACTAAAACAGATAAAAGGGTTGATTGGTACCAGGTTGTTGCCACTCGGACATTATGTTGAATGTCTAAGGTAAATGTGAGTGGGCAATAAAGCAGTTCTGTTTACCCCATCTGCTCCTGGGTCGCCTGTTTCTTCTCTAACAGTAGTGTCTTGGCTGTTGGTGAAACGGGATTGGTTTATATCTGTGTGAAAGATCTTGCCTAGGGTCTTCAATGTGGCTCATGAGTCCTTCATTGTATGTAGTGGGGCGCTGGTGGATCTGGCAAAAAGTTTCGTGCCCTCGAATGGTAGATCTTCAACCATGGACTAGGACCTCCCTTGGGAAGCCGGAAAGCTGGAGCCACGAAGCACACCTCATGACAATTGCTGATGCTAAGGACCTTGAGGCAGCATCTGTTGAATCTAAGGGAGCCTGTAAGACTATTCTGGAGATCAATGCTCCTTCACCGATGTTCGCTTTGAATTGCTCTTTTTTATTATCAGGAAGATTTTTAATAAAATTTTTAAGTTGATCGAATATGTGGTGTATGCACTTTGTGAGGAGGGCCACGTGTTTGCAATTCGGAGCTGAAGGCTGGCTGATGAGGAAGCCTTCTCGCACATTAGGTTCAGGCATTTCCAGTCCTTGGCATAGGAGACTGTGCACATGACTTGCTGCTTGCCTCTCTGGTTGACAGCGTTGACCACTAGAGAGTTCAGCGTGGGGCACGAGAATAAGGCCACACCTTTCAGGGCCACATAATACTTGCAGTCAGATCTTTTGCAAGTTGGTGGGGTTGTTGCTGGTGTCTGCCATATGGCTTTGGCAGGGTCTATGAGTACTTCATGCATGGGAATTGTCAGCTTGGAATGTAGTGAAGCATGCGGGATATTCATCAGTTTGTGCTGGGTCTCAGGCATAGCTAACAGTGATATTTCCAGCATGTCTGCTACCCATTTAAACAATTCCTGGAAGGATTTAAAATTATCCCCCGCATTGGGTGGCGGGGGAATGATTGTGTCATCGGGTGACGAGGATTAAAGATGTGTAGGTGGGGGTGAGTCTATTGTTCATTCTGCCCGTGATGTCAACTTGCTCTTCATCCTCTGAAAAGCAGGAACAGTCGGGCGTATTGGGGGGGGGGCGGTTAAGGCTTGGGCATCTGTGGTAACTGCAGCTGCTGAGGTTGCCCAACTCTGTATGCCATCCACTGGTCCCAATATGGACAGACGGTTAGTATGACTGGCAGAAGCCACTGTGTTTGTTGCCACAGCTGCACTTGCTGCATTGGCTTGGACGACAAACTTCTGGGAGTATGCATCTGTTTAGGTGCTTCATCCTCATCATCACTAATTAAAGGCGGTGCCGACACTGGTTCTGAAAAAAAACTGAACCTGGAGGTATTTGGGGTGCCATCTGTCCCAAAGAGCAGTGTCCCCGGTAAGGACACTGTCAACTTTATTGTGGTGATAAACTGAGGCAATGGAGGTAGGGGGGAGAAGAATGGGCACCGGAGGCACTAGTAGTGTCAGACCCAGCATTAAGGCTGGAACCAGTGCTGGCTGCTTGTTAAGAGCGTCTGTGTGTTTCATTGGTGCCGACACTGCAGGAGCTTGTAATGGAGCACTCGGAGCCAGCACTAATTGCGGTCTTGCCGCTGCCACTTTTTGCGCTGCCAGTGCTTTCACCAGGTCCAGAGTGGAGCTGTTGTGTTTCGGCTCTGCGCTCAGCTTAAAGGATGAAGGACGGACCTTCTCCCTGGGGTTGCAGCTTTTCTCAGTGCAGGCCCTATCTGTTGACTGTTTCTCCAGTGCCGTAGGTGGAATCACCATGGAGACAGACTTTATATTCTGAGAGCATTTCCTCACTGGGGATACAGACTCCAAGGAAGACTAGGATCTCTTTTTTGGCATTTGAGCCCTTTCCTGGTCCCCGGGGGTTCGACCTGGTGGGAGCCAGTCTCTCAGATGCCACCCCAGGAGATGCATGCCTGAGTGGTGTGGCCTGCTGAGGCAGACCATGAGGTTTTCTCCATGCTAAGCATTTTTAGCTGGAGTTTCCTTGCTTTTCTTGTTCTAATTGTTAACTTCATACAGAGAGGGCAATGTTTCATGTAGTGCTCCTCACCCAAACACTGAACACGCTCCAAGTGTCTGTCCAATATAGAAATGGACAGCCTGCAGCTCTTACACATTTTAAATCCTGGTGAGCCAGGTATGTCCCAGTAAAACAGTCTCTTGTGAGCAATGGGACCGTGACTGACTATATGTGGTATAATGAACTCAACTATGCTAATAACTATCAACTTTATCTAAGAACTAATAACAAGGTAAAAGGAGGGCAATTGCTCTGCTGTGACCAAAGCCAGCAGCGGTCAGAGAGGAACTGAGGCGGTGGTTTGCCGTGCGCATAGGATAGCCGTTTCAAAGGTCTCGTGCCAGTGTTCTGCATGCACAGCCAACCGGGTCACAGCTGTGATAATCTCTGATTAGAGGAACAGTGGCGCTGGCGCTCCTCAAGGTGGAGAACCCATGGGGACACGCCTCGAAAAAGAACTGCTTGGTCTGGAAGATGGTGACCACATTAATGTCAAACTGGACAAAGAAAAAGGATAGACAATTCTAGCAGTTGCAAAGAAAAAAAATTCAACTTCAAGGCTGTGTCTAGACTGGCCAGTTTTTCCAGAAAATCAGCTGCTTTTCCGAAAAAACTTGCCAGCTGTCTACACTGGCCGCTTGAATTTCCACAAAAGTACTGACGATCTCATGTAAGATTGTCAGTGTTCTTGCGGAAATACTATGCTGCTCCCATTCGGGCAAAAGTCCTTTTGTGCAAAACTTTTGCGCAAAAGGGCCAGTGTAGACAGCTGAGATTTGTTTTGCGTAAAAAAGCCCCGATCGCGAAAATGGCGATCGGGGCTTTTTTGCAGAAAAGCGCGTCTAGATTGGCATGGACGCTTTTCCGCAAAAAGTGCTTTTGCGGAAAAGCGTCCATGCCAATCTAGACGCTCTGTTCTGAAAATGCTTTTAACGGAAAACTTTTCCGTTAAAAGCATTTCCGGAAAATCATGCCAGTCTAGACGTAGCCCAAGACTATAGTGATCAACAAAAATCACTGACAGCTATAGTTTGTTCCTCAAAAAGAAAAACCAACAAAGCAATCTCTACAGATGACAGATGAAGAACAAGATGATTTGAGGATTCCAAACCAATCACAGCCAGTCATTGCCCCTAATTGACAGCCAAATGACTATGCTTAACATCAAAAATATCATCATAGTGAATTTTGTAAATGGTAGGAATGTAGATATGTAATGAAATGCTAACCTATATTACACTTTTCAGAGAAGCGGCTGTGTTATGTGTTAGTCTGTTACAGCAAAAACAACAAGAAACAATGGCACCTCAAAAACTAACACATTTATTAGGGCTTAAGCTTTCATGAGATAAAATTCACTTTCTTGGATGCTTGAAGTGAAAGAAAGGCAAGAATACAGAGAAGGGAATGTAATATCAGTTACAATTAAAACAGGGTGGATGTAGCTCACCTCTAGCAGTGATGTGAAGGTGAAAGTACCTGAATGGAAAATCACTTATTGTAATGAGACAGCCATTCCCTGACTCTATTCAGACCCATTCTGACTGTACCAAATTTGCACTTGATTTTCAGCAGTTTTACATTGCAGTCTGGTTTTAAAGATTTTTTGCCTCAGAATGGCAACTTGCAAGTCAGATTAAGAAGAAAAAAAAGAGTCACGTTAAGGAAAGAAAAGAGGTAAATCAATTGCTTAAGTCAATTAAGCCTTGTCATCAACAAACAGCAACAGAAGCGGGACACTGACCTGCAATTATGCCTTCTATTTTTTGCTTTGCAAGAGGCTCCTTCAGCCTCTGTAACAGAAACTTGATGTGGAGCAGGACGATTTTTCCAAGGTCAGGTGAGGACTCAAACCGCTCTGAGATGAACTTCAGAAAATCAAAACCAACCAATTCCCTATTCACAGAGATGCATTTTTAAGGGAGTTGTATAGAAGGGGCTGTTGACTTCCCATTCTGGGATCCAATATATCCATCCCATAAAATCTGTTTTGCATTTAGATTGCTTGTCACACACACACAAAAATAATCTAGTGGTTTAAGCCATCTTTTTCATTCTGAGGAACCAGTTCATAGCAGAAAGATGCTCCATCTCTTCTATGAGCTGTAGCTATACTCCTAATTCTTGACTTTCAACGGCTCTGTGGATCCCTTGCGGTCCACAGATTAGTCTGAGAACTAGTTCCCTAACCAATAATTGCTCATTTGACTCTAGGACAGCCCTGTAACCTGTAAGTCCATAAATATCTACAATTAAAAACATTTAAAGTCTGATTAGTATTATCAAAGGGAAATAAATACACCTTTAAGGCTAAAATTCCATCCTCGATAGCCTGTATGATTCCCAGATCTAGATCCAACAAAAACACAGAGGGAGAAACAGCGGATGGCAGTGGGGAAATGGAACTTCCTTGCTCACACCCATATTGTTTATAAACTAACTTTTTAATGTTTGTTTCCAGAACTGCAGACACTAAGAATAGTATTTCAAGAGCTTAAGTCCCTGATTAACAGTCACGGAAATGTACTATCATCTAGGGGATAAGAATTTGGCAATATACTCAGTCCTCTGTTGGCAGGTCATAGAAGGACTAAGGGGTAACATGTTTAAACCCCACAGAAGAAAACCCTTTGCAACACCCTCAAGAGACCTGTATCTGTGGTCACTGTGCCCATGGAGTACGTAGGAAAATCCTTAAAGAGACTCCCTCAAAATATCTTTTGTTGGTCCATCTTAGCTTTCCTGCTAGCTGCCAGAAATCTCCCCGTGGTCCTTTTCTGTCATTCTCTAATCTAACTATTGAAAGATGGGCAAAATAAATGTCAACACAACTTCATAACTGGGACCCAAGAAAGTATAATCTCCTTCCTCAGAACCTTTACCATATCACATCAGTGCCTGAACTCACATGCCAGAGAAACAGTTGGTACAAGTTACTCTGAATCCATGTCTAGATCCCTGCAAATCTGTAGCTATCCACTTTCTATCCACAGGTATCTGCATCTGCAAACATGGATCATTTTTGTGGACATGGATGCAGATGCAGATACAAATTTTGTAACTGGAACCCTGAAAATTTGAGGATATCCTCTTTATATCGACATTTGCGGATATCAATGTGGATATCTGCAGCTCATTCCTGCTGATACAAATTTTGCATCCATGCAGAGCTCTACCCAGGTCTCTCACTTCAGTGCATGGTAGTGCTGCCAAAATATCTGAACTCAGCTGACCCAACAACAGGAATTTGTAATGGAAACTTGAAATAGACCTTGAACTGCAGCATCCAGTGGTGAAAGTAACTTGAAATTTCTTACAGGTACTGTCCTTTGGCAATCCAGGTCCCTGCCAGTTCTTTAAATAGATCTCTGTTGTCTTTTGCCACAGCTCAGCCAGCTCTTGCCAGAGCTGTGCACTAGGGCAAAATACCTGCTTACTTTCACCTCTAACCAGATAGAAGGTTATAGCTATAAATACAACAGCCCTGATTTAACTTTCTTCCTGAGTTATGCTTGGACAAAGTGGAGGAAACAGCTCCCCAATTCAGGTCTGCTAAGTCAAGACACAAATTAGGGCTACACAGGAACAATCTATATATGCCAATGTAGGATAAGGTGTAGCAATTCTCTCTTCCATCATAACTCACATTATATTATTCCCATGACACACTATTTCTACAACTTAACTCTCCTTTGTAAGAATACTGGGAAGACCAAACAATGTAAGTTTTCCCTCAAGTAGGGGGTGCTGAAGTTCTGTACCTCTCATATTCCAGAAGCAGCTTAGCAGTGTTCAAACAGAAATCTAGTGACACCTCATGATGCAGAAGTTCAGCAATAGCTAGAGAGAAGGAAACAATACAGATTACTGAGTCACTGAGGAAAATTATCTGCTTGCTGTAAAAGTGTGGCAGGTCTCTATGTGGTCCCTTTCAGCCTGGTGTGGTGGTGTGGGTGAGTTCCATTTTAATTTCCCCCTATTGGGGCAGCATTGGGTTTGTTTTAATATCCCAGGGCAAGGAGAAGCCAACACACATGAATAAAATAGCATGTCCCCTTTCCATAAGGTTTCAGGAGATGAGCAATTCCAATAAACAATTCATAAAGTCCTCACCTAGGGACTCTCAACACAAAGTTTCTGAGTCTATCTTGACCAGTCTCCTGGAGCCTCAGAGGAAAAAAACAGCCACAGAAGCCTGCCTAACTCCTATTCCCTTTTTCCCTGATGAACTTCCTATTCCTGTTTAAACAGCCCAGCCTTAGTCCTGGGTAGGACCTCTCTGATTACACTTCAGGCTTTCCCAGACTGTCCCATAAAGCACATTCTTTCACAATCACACTCTCAAATCCTTTGTCTACTTACGAAAAAAAAACATAATTCTAAAACTAGGAACCAGTTCTTCATATTTTCATTTTCTTTTCATGTTTTCAAAGTGAACTGGAGGGTAGGAAAATGACAAGCTGACAGCTTTGGAGGATCGAGTCCTCTGTCTCTCGTAAGAACACATACAGAAAGGAGAACAATGCAAGCTTCCTCCTCATGCTCTCCCCCTCACAATGTGACTCCACCCTACTCTGGAGGGACCACTTCAATCATGATGGGGAGTTTAGTCTCTATGAACTCTCAGTTAAATTTGCAACAAAAGAGCAAGTTAGCATGATGGTGGGTTTGGGTCGCCTGTCACTGGAGACTGGACTGAAATTCTTCAATAGCCAGAGGCAGTGGTAGCAGTCAATTTCTCCTGTCTCTAACATGTACATTTTCACATCAAAATCTATGAATGGAATACGCCCAGCCCACTTCATGACCCCCCTTACCAACCCCTCTCTCCCTGGCCAGCATTTGGGATGGTAGTCTTTCCCCCTTTGCCAGGGATTGAGCTTTCAGCTGGTTTCTGGGGTAGGGAGCCCAGCCACTCCTTCTGGGACTCCCTCCACTGCCTTCTCTAGCTCTGTATGTGTGTATCGAGAGAGAGAGAGAGAGAGAGAGAGAGTGTGAGTGTGTGTGTGTGTCTGTGTGTACATACTCACTCTCTCACACACCTTCTATCCAAGGAAACTTTTAAAGATCTCCAGCTGTGTCTGTCTGTCTGTCTCACACACCTTCTAACCAGGGAGGCTTTTAAAGACTCCAGCAGGTCAGAAGTGGAGTCAGCTGTCACTAATCTGCCTGGGCCAGCTCCCTGCCAACTGCTCCTAATTGTAGTATACCGTTTTCTGTTATTTCCACTCCAATTCATCTGATAAAGTGGATTTTAATCACAAAAGCTCATGATTCTCTATATTTTTGTTAGCCTCTAAGGTGCCACAGGACTACTCATTGTTTTTAAAGTTACAGATTATCATGGCTACTCCTCTGAGATTTTTTTAACATAAATTCTTCCTGAGCTATGAAATTATTTGAATTCAAATCCCTTCTGAAGATCCCTTCTGCTATGATATCAACAAAGAAACCAGTTGTCTTATACTGTACTGACAAGTCTGAGGAGCAAATAAAAATAAAGTATAAAGCCTACATAAAACACAGATCTGTGTTTACAAAGAAATTACTCACCCTATGTGGTAACAATAGTTCTTCAATGTGTGTGTCCTTATTGGTGCTCCACTGCAGACACTGTCTCTCCTTGTTCAACACCGGTGGTCACCAACCAATAGATCGGGATCTACCGGTAGATCTTGGAGCCTCTGACAGGTGATCCTAACTGGTTTGGCCAAGAGGCTGTCAAGTGCCAACACTTCAGCTGCCCCTCCCCCTACAGCTGCACATCTCCTGTCCTTTGCCTTGGAGCTGTCCCCTTAGGAGACTCCTGCTTGCTGTGCAGGGGAGGGAGAGGAGAGTGCTCATGTCAAGATGCATCCTCTCCCAATTTGTATCCTATCTCCACAAAGCAGAGGAGGGCACAACAGGACTTGGGAGGGAGTTTGCTGGCTGCTTTTGGGAGTGGACCAGGGCCAGGACAGGGGTAAGCCTGCCTTAGCCCCGCTACACCACCATCCAGGAGCCACCTGAGGTAAGCAGTGGCCGTGGTTATTTGTGTGGCAAGGTTATTTGGCTTTGAAGTAGATCTTGGATTTCACTTAAATTCAAAAAGTGATCTCATGCTTAAAAAGATTGGAGACCATTGTGCTACACTATAAGGTTAGTCAGTGGGTGTGGGTTAACCATCCTCATTTCTTTCTCTACTGCAGTCATATCGAGAACTCCAAAGTTGATGGGGGGGAGGTCAGATAATGAAGCACATAGGGAGATACATCTTGAAGAACCATCATTACTGAACAGGGTGAATAACTTCTTCGAGTAGTGTCCCTATGGGTGCTCCACTGTGACACCTGAGCAATATCACCTGTAGGACTTTGGGCTGGACTGGTCACATATTCAAGTATTGAGGAGCCAAAAACAGTATCACAGGCAAAATCCTCACTGATCTCATAACATTGTGTGAAGGTATGGACTGAAGCCCAAATCACCACACTGCAGAACTTCAAGATGTGGACACTCTTTAAGAAAGCAACAGATGAAGAAACCAATTGCATGGATCAAGTCCAGAAGAGTAATGTTATAAACCTGGTATCACTGTCTAACACAATTCAAGACCCACTTAAGTCCTTTGACCTTTCCAACATAAAGAGAAACAATCTAGGGGATTACCTGACAGCTTTTGTCCTTTCAAGGTAGAATGCAAGGACTCTTCTAATGTCCAAGGTGTGCAGTATGGCACTCCTATTTTCCCGGTAAGGCTTAAGGTAGAAGGAGGGTAGGTGAATGTACTAGTTCATGTGGAATGAGGAGGTCACTTTAGGGAAGAACCTTGGATGTGGCCTAAGCATGACCTTGCAGGGAAGATTACTGGGTACGGCAGATGTGCCATTAAAGCTGCCATCTCTCTAGCCATAGTAATTGTCACTAGAAAGATGTTTTCATCATCAGATCAGTTAGCAAACAGTTTACCTTGGGTTCAAAAGAGTCAGTCTTTTTAATACTAGATTTAGGTCCCAAGATGGGGAGGGAAGTCCAGTTTGAAGGAAGAGGTTTGTTATTCCTTTCTGGAACTTTATTATGGTTGGATGTGAAATTACTGAGTACCCTTCAATAGTTTGGTGTCCTCAGTCAACACATCTAAACATTTGTCTAGAAATGGATGACTGAGATGTAGATGATGTTGCATAAAGCCTCCACCCGAGCTATTACTTAATTTTACACATGGATTTTCTGGATATACACGAAACTGTAAGGTCCTGCCAACACATGACTTAGAGACTGACAAAAACCTCCTGCTGACTGCGTTGCTGTGGGGAGGGGGGCAGTTGTCTTCTAAATCACTTCATTAATTATTATTTGTAAATGATTATCTGAAGCTTTGTAATTGTTTCAGCTGCATTGCTTTTTAAACTCTGCAACTAGTTATAATCTTTGTTAAACCTTGCAACTTGGTAACTTTCATCCACTCTGCTTGTAACTTGCTCTAAACTGCATTCTCCCCTGAGATATGACAGTGTGTGTGTATGTGTGTGTGTGTGTGTGTGTAGACTATTGCGTATTTGGGATTAGAAACTACAAGTCTGAGCACATGGAGCCAGGTGATGAGTAATCAGACCAATCAAGGAGACACTGCTGCTCTGCTGGATCAAGGGAAGTCTGAGCATGCTCCCTGGTAACGAATGTAGATGAGTCACAGAAGATGTACAGAGGCAATAAAAGGAGAGAGCACATGGCAGAAGCTCTCTTTCTGAGAAGCTCCTCTTTCTGCAGCCAGAAGCTCTCTTTCTTTTCTGACCAGCTCCCCAGCCATGATCACCAGAATCCACATGCCTTGGCTCCTTCTGCAACCCATATGCCTGAGGGCAGGAATGAATGTGTGTGAATGAGTGAATGAATGAAGGAGTGTGTGTGTTTGTGTGTGAGAGTTTAACCATATAGTTCATATAGTGGAGTGTTCATTCCTCAATCAACACTAGTGTAACCCTGAGTGGTTTCCAGTGGGAATTTTTGGGTAACAGATGACTGGTTCTGCATCGGATGGCATCTATTCTGGCACTGGTTGCAGCACTGATCATAATCTCATTGAGGCTGAGTGTATGGGGCAGGACACAATCATTGGCTGAAGAACCTAATCTGTTTCTTTTTGTTTGCAAATAATAAGCATCTTTAACATCACAAGAGAGGATTTCGGAGTGTGTAATATGTCCATGCTCTCTGCAAACAATTTCTCTCCCTCTAAAAGTAAGTTCTCTACTGTTGCCTAGACCTTCCTAGGAAAGCCAGAAAGTTGGATCGCTAAAGTTCTCTGCTTGACTACAGTTGTGGCAATGAAGTAAGCCACTGTGTCAGCAAAATCCAGAGAACCATGCTGGGCAGTTCTGGGGGTGAGGAAGCCTACTGCTACATCAGTGTTATATTGTTCTCTGTCAGCTGGGACATATTCAATAAAACATTGCATCTGAGAAAAAATGTGTGTGCGCTTGGTCAGTAATGCAGAGTACCGGTTGTACCTCCCTAAACTGGGACTCTCTGATCTGGCAACATCTGTGGTCTAGTAGAGAGCCCCAGGGTAGGGCTGCTTGCAGTGCGACTGGGAGCTGGGTGACATGGCAGGGAGCACTGTGGCAGGGGGATTGGGCAGCATGGCAGAGAGCCCCATGGAAGGGGGGTCTGTTCGCATGGTGGAGAGTCCTGTAGCAAGGTGGATCAGCAGCATGGTGGAGAGCCCCACAACAGGAAGGTCCAGCGGTGCAGCGAACAGCCCTGTGGGAAATGGGTCCAGTGGTGTGACTGGGAGCCCCATGAGGCAGGATGCCAATGTCCAGCAACCCAGGCCAGGGCCAGCAAACCAACTGAGCCAGAGGCAGGGGAGCCAGCTTGTGCCAAAAGTGAAGCCAGCCATGGGAAGGGGCAGGGGACTTGGGGCAGGAAGCATTGGACCTTACCTGGTCCAGTAAATTCCCTCATTCGGGACCGGTCAGGTCCCAAGGGTGCCAGACCAGGGAAATCCATCCTTTAGTTTGCTATGCAAAACTGAAGGGTCATCGATGAATAGACTTGCTTGCAAAAGTAGACTAGGCATTTCCACTCTTTATCATAGGGGTGGTTTAAGTTTGATGTTGCTTCTCCCTTTGATTAACTGCCTTGACCACCAATGACTATGGAGGAATGAAGCAGGACTGGGGGAAAATCCTTCTTGAGGCATTCTAGTTTGGTGCCATGATCTCAGTACCGAGTTCAGAACTTCCACGATACCCAGGTTTCCAGTCTGCTGGAATTCTGTTAGCACCTAGTATCCCAGTGCTGGTGACAATGCCAGAGCGGATGCACCGTCACCATACCAACCCTCATCATACCAATTTGTCTGGTGTCAACTTTGATGATGCTGCTGATGGTATTGATAGCACTTCAAATCCTGGGAATGTTTTAGGGTGTATACCCTTATCCCTCTGTACTGGACATTCTAGGCCTATGCCCAAAGGATCTGTGGGCCTGTCAGCACCACTGGGTGCCAACAATCACCATGAGGTATGGGTGTGCCAGACGACCTTTCTGCCTGCAGTGCTAAGGATACCAAGCAAGATGGTGATCACTTTCACTCATCTCTGGGTTTGCTGAGGAGACTTCCCACTCTCTTCTTTAGCTTTTGAGAGGAGTTCCCAGTTCTTTCACAAAGTCAAAAGCCAGGGGCATAGGCACCAGCTTCCTCTGGGCCCAAAGGCTGCTCTTCCCCAGGCTCCACCTCCACTCGACACCTTCCCCCAAGTTCTCACTCTCAATAAACATCCTCCCATCCCGACCCTGCTGTGACGTAGTGTGGGTACTTTGTTGGTTGCTAGGCTTGGGTTGTGAGTGACCTCCACTGGCTACTGTCTGCAGCACGGCCCAGCAGGGCAGGGGATGAGTCATTATGCAAGGGGGCTTCGAACATGTCTGACCAGTTATCTCCCAGGGAGCGGAACAATGGGAAGAAGGGGAGTGGAGCCCTGGCTGGGGGCAGGGCTGGAAGTGAGGGAGTTAGGTTTCTGGCTAGGATCATGGAGGAAGCAGCCTAGGCAACGGGCTGGGATTTACGGGCCCAGGCTCCCCCATCTCAAGGGGGGCTGAGGCATCCTAGGCCTGCCCTGTAACCATATTACATCTGTGCTGTGTTGTATCCTGGAGAAGCAATAAACTCCCTCTATTCTACTGGCTGGTGGAGTCTGTGCGTGCCACTACGGGGGTGCAGGAGACGGGAAAACCCCAACGCGCCATTACACCTGCCTCCTCTCTCCCTCAAGCACACCCCATTCTATCTTCTCGCCCTTTCTCCCAGAGCTTCCCGCACAGCAGATTGTGGTGGGCAGAAGGCACAGGGAGGGTGGGAGAGAAATTAATCAGTGGGGCCACCGGCGGATGGGACACATTTGGTGGGGGGGGGGGGCTTGCAGCCAGTGAATATTAAGAACCAATTAATTTTTTTCCATAGGTGTTCCAATCCCAGAGCACCAATGGAGTCAGCACCTATGGCTGGGGGGAAGATTCACATTTGACTGGTGGATGTGGATGGAGATCTGCCTCCATAAAGATGATCTTCTGGTGAAGCTCTCAGTCTTTTCAAGCTCTTAGTCAAAGTTGTTGGTTGAGGGAATATTTTTGTTGAATGTGGCTCCCTCCAAAACAGCAAATATACTGAGAATGCTTGTCCATGACACGGATAGCCTTGCTGCGCGCATGACACTTTTGAAGCCCAGAGAGCCAAGCATACCCTTGTCTGGGGTGATCCCTTGGCTAAGGGGGGTTGTGGAATCTCCATCTCTGGAGATATTTAAGAGCAGGTTAGACAGACATCGATCAGGGATGGTGTAGAGGGTGCTGGGTCCTGCAGTGAGGGCCGGGGATTGGACTCGATGACCTCTCGAGGTCCCTTCCAGTTCTAGTGTTCTGTGATTCTCTCCGCCTCCTCCCCCAGGTACAATTAAAAAATAAAGCCCTTTTTTATGGCACATGGATCTGTTAATGTACAGCTCATGGCTCTGTCTCTAGCTGAAACCATAGAGTAAGAACTGAGGACCGTTAGCCCACATGCACTGATTAGCCTCGTGGCACAACATGAGGAGAGATAGCACATGTATGAGCCAACAAATACTGTTACTGAAATTCACCAATCAGCAGCACAAAGGCACAGAGATAGCTATAGTGGAGCAGCCATAGGGAAACTACTCAAAGAAAAGCTTTATATTATCAATGAATGGCCAATCATTATACTGACCACTCTTAAACTCAGCCAGACTGCACCATTACTCCTTTGAAGTAGCTTCCTTGCTTTCTGCACAGGAATTAAGTGAATACAGGCCAGTCTAAAACTATTAACTTTTTTACAAAGCTGCCTTTTAACTACCTTAGTACTAACAAGTCCTAACCCAGCAAATGCATATAACTGTCACTCAGCAGCAAAATATTATCCCCCTTTTATTCAAAGTCACACCAGGCACTCAATAGCAGCTATATTCTCAAAGATTGTTACAATAATTTTGATAGATTTCCATACTACATATATCCCAAAACCAGGCTGTGACATTTAGCAAGTAAATCCCCTTCTTCCACAGTAGATGAAAGACTGATTTCAATTCTCTCCCAAACCATTCAGTCTTACTTTATGCACCTGGAATGTAATCACATTATTCTGAGCCACATACAGAAGTGTGATACCTGTCTTGATGTCTTCATCTGAAGCTTCACTTTTCAGAAGGATTTTAATTTTCAAGTAAAAACCAGCTGGATGCATATTCTCCTGCATATTGAAAAGCAATGACAATACATAAACAGCCAAATTGGTTTTTGAAACTCAGAGAACAATTTTAGCTGAATCCTGTCAAGAGTCCAACACATTCACACACATGAAGGAATGTCAGGAAATCGTAGCAAGAACAGGCTTTCCCACGCATACATACACAATATAAATATTCTCCACAGTGTTCTCCAATCTAGTTTTAAATGTCCCAAGCTCTATAATAATGGGGGGTTTCCACAAGGGGAGACGCAATTCTCGGTTTAGTCCTGAGTGGAGCGCAGGATCAGGTCCAGGAGGTAACCGTTACAGGACCGCTTGGGAATAGTGACCATAATATAATAACATTTAACATTCCTGTGGTGGGAAGAACACCTCAGCAATCAAGAACTCTGGCATTTAATTTCAAAAAGGGAAATTACCCAAAAATGAGGAGGTTAGTTAAACAGAAATTAAAAGGCACAGTGACGAGAGCCAAATCCCTGAAAGCTGCATGGAAACTTTTTAAAGACACCATAATAGAGGCCCAACTCAAATGTATACCCCAAATTAAAAAACATAGCAAGAGACCTAAAAAAGAGTCACTGTGGCTTAACCACCATGTAAAAGAAGCAGTGAGGGACAAAAAGGCATCTTTTAAGAAGTGGAAGTCCAATCCCAGTGAAATAAATAGAAAGGAACATAAACACTGTCAAATTAAGTGTAAAACTGTAATAAGAAAAGCAAAAAAAGATTTTGAAGAACAGCTAGCCAAAAACTCAAAAAACAATAGCAAAATGTTTTTTAAGTACATTAGAAGCAGAAAGCCTGCTAATAAACCAGTTGGTCCCCTAGACAATTGAGATACAAAAGGAGCAATCAAGGACGATAAAGCCATTGAGGAGAAGCTAAATGATTTCTTTGCATCAGTCTTCACGGCTGAGGATGTTGGAGAGATTCCCAAACCTGCACCGTCCTTTGTGGGTGATGAATCTGAGGAGCTGTCCCAGATTGAAGTGTCATTAGAGGAGGTTTTGGAACAAATAGAAAAACTTAACGTGAACAAATCACCGGGACTGGATGGCATTGACCCAAGGGTTCTAAAAGAACTCAAATGGGAAATTGCAGAACTGTTAACTGTGGTTTGTAATCTATCCCCTAAATCAGCTTTTGTACCTACTGACTGGAAGATAGCTAACGTGACACCAATATTTAAAAAGGGCTCTAGAGGTGATCCTGGCAATTACAGATCGGTAAATCTAACATCAGTACCAGGCAAATTAGTCGAAACAACAGTTAAGAATAAAATTGTTAGGCACGTAGAAGAACATAATTTGTTGAGCAATTTGTTGGGACATAATTTGTTTCTGTAAAGGGAAAGAGGAAGTTACTCACTTCGTGCAGTAACGATGGTTCTTCGAGGTGTGTCCCCGTGGGTGCTCCACATCTGCTGTCGGGCTGGTCCCGGCGCTGCAAATCGGAGCTTGCCAGAGCTGTGTGTGTGTGTGGCTGGACTGCGTGCGTGCGAGCCCATTTCGCGCCTTTCATCTGCCGCGCGCTGTCCAGCGCCCGCCAGTTCGTCTCACTGCCTATCTGAAAGACGGAAAGACAAGATTCCGAAGCAGGAAGGAGGGCGGGGCGGGGCGTGGAGCACCCACGGGGACACACCTCAAAGAACCATCGTTACTGCACAAAGTGAGTAACTTCCTCTTCTTCTTCGGGTAGTCCCCGTGGGTGCTCCACGTCTGGTGACTCCGAAGCAGTAATCTCAGTTAGACGTGGGCTTCGGAATCGGGATTCTGAATGCCAGGCAGCACTGCCAAGACTACCGCTGAGTCAGAGGAGAAGTGCTGAACAATTGCATAATTCCTTGCAAAGGTGGAAGTAGAATACCAAGTCGCCACCCGGCAGATGTCCTGCAGAGGGACTCCTTTCACGAAAGCTGCAGATGCAGCAATTGCCCTTGTTGAGTGGGCACTAGGCTGCGACGTGAGTGGCTTCTTACAGATAGCATAGCAAGTCGTAATACAAGAGACAACCAGTTTGGAAATACGCTGGGCCGATAAGGGCTCGCTCCTAGCAGGCCCTGATGTCGAAATGAAGAGGCGATCCGTCTTATGGAGAGAGAGGGTTCTATCTATACAGAATGCCAAGGCTCTACGAACATCGAGCGTGTGCAGGAGAGCGTCACGCTGAGAGGTATGAGGTTTTGGATAGAAACATGGCAAAACGATTGGTTCATTTATATGAAAATCTGTGCAGACTTTAGGTAGAAAGGCTGGATGAGACCTCAGTATCACTGATTCAGCATTAAAGAGTGTATAGGGAGGTGTTGACATCAGTGCGGCTAATTTGCTCACTCTACATGAGTCTCCTAAGGGGACAGCTCCAAGGCAAAGGACAGGAGATGTGCAGCTGTAGGGGGAGGGGCAGCTGAAGTGTTGGCACTTGACAGCCTCTTGGCCAAACCAGTTAGGATCACCTGTCAGAGGCTCCAAGATCTACCGGTAGATCCTGATCTATTGGTTGGTGACCACCGGTGTTGAACAAGGAGAGACAGTGTCTGCAGTGGAGCACCAATAAGGACACACAAGGGATGGCACCAGTTGGAAAGCAGACTCCATAAGTAGTAGTTTTAAGTGGGAATCTCTCTCCAGCTTAGTGCGAGGCTTAAAACTCCTACAGGAATCAGTGACATGAGACTCTCCCAGATAGGGGCAGCCCATGAGCCTAGGCAGACTAGGTAGTTGCCTGAGGCACCGCCAGTCCAGGTGCCCGATGATGATGTCACGGGGTGCCGGGGCACCCCAAGATTATGTCATGGCCATTGATGGCTGAGCAGGTGGGGGCACCGATCGCGCCTTCCGCCTAGCACGGCAGCTCCCGCAGCCGCCCTCAGGCCGCTCCTGCTCCCAGACACTTTAGGCAAGAGTCATGGGGGTCTCCTCTCAGCATCGGCTTAACGCAGGATGCACAGGGTTTAAAGCCGTAAGGGCCTGGCATCCTCCTCCCCCAGAGGGGAGAGATAATAAACTGCAAAAAACTAGCTAACTAATTGACAAACTAAAACTGGAAGAACAAAGAAAACTGCCAACAGGTAAACAATTAACTCTCACTGGGATCTGTCACAAGAACAGAGAAGCTCCAACAACTATGACGGGCAGTAAGAAGGAACTGAGGAGGGGAAGCACCGGCAGGGGTACTTATGCTCCGCTATAGCAGTGCCACTCCAGGGGGGCCGACTTGCCGGCCCGATGGGTACCGCTGGGGGAAAAAATTCTCTGGAAACCATGCATGCGGCGCACGCACACTTCATTGGAATGCACATGAGCAATCACTCAAAGAAGAACAAGAAGTCCATGTCCCTGGCCGAGACAAAGAACTTCCTGTCAGCCCTCTTGTTGATTGGGGGAGTGCAGGCAAGGGTCTGCCAAACCTCTTCCAAAGCCTCCATTATGGCCTCTGTGACCGACCAGGCCATGTCTGGGCACAGCTGAAGGCGTCCGCTCAGGGCGAATTGCTCAAATCTGGGGCTCCTTACAGCCCCCAGACTGGTGACCTCTCCAAACAGGCCACAAACCAGTCCCACAGAGCGCTTCAGCTGCCTGCCTGAAGCCTCACGAGCAAAATCCCTCCGACACCCCAGCAATATCCGTCCCCAGATGGCCCCGGGCCTCATCCACCGGTGGGGGGGTCTTAGAACCCAATCCCACCTACCCCGAACAAGTTCTGTCCGGTTCCAAGAAACCAGCCACAGATCCTGGTCAATTTGTCCTCTGGACCTTACCCACAAATCACGCTGGGCCAATCCTTTAGCATCTAACAACTAAAGGTTTATTACCACAAGGAAGAAAAGCATGAGAGTAAGGTTGTTAAAGGAATAGTACATTACATGCATCGAATCTCCCAGTTCTCGATGCAGGCTCTAGCAGAGATATTACAGCTGCTGGCTTAAGAGTCCTTGTTGCACATCCTAGAATCAGGATGGGTCCACAGTTCTTCCTGGCTCTTCGATCCCTGCACTGCTGCCTCTGGGATGAAGTGCTGAGCTGAAGAGCAAGATGGAGTCCACCACATGGCCTATTTATCCCTCCTTCCTGGTCTCTTCTTGGCTACAGCAGGTCACCTGGCTTATTCCTGTGTTCCCTGCTGGTAGCCCTTAGGTATGAGTCACCACTCATTCTTTAGGTGTGTCCTTGGCCCATCGAGTCCCATTGTCCCACAGGGCCTCACTGATTAGCATGTCCATAGGCCGGGCTCTGCCCACTGCTCAACCACATGCAGAGAAATATTCAGTATCTACACAGATTACAGATTCCTAACTACACACACAGACATTATACAATCACATTACTAGCGTACATAGAATTAGCAGACTGTAAGCTTCTAGTCAACACCCCACATGGCCCCCTTTTATACCATTTTTGGGCCAATACCCCCACCTATGGGTGCATCAGTGATCTGGCTGCTCCCCTCAAAATCCAGTAACGTGACAGCCTCATTGATAAGTAGCATGATCTTTGCATGCAATGGAGGCTGGAGGATTTTCAGGAGTCTGAGTTGCTTCTCCTGTACTTTCTGGAGAGGAACCTCCTGGCTAGCAGCCACTCTTTTGAAGAGATCCTGAAATTTCTTTAAATCATCCACTGGAAATGGATCTCTTCCAGTGAAAAAGATGAGTTATCAACTGGAGAGGTGTCTAGACTCTGTGGATCAGGATCCTCCTCCTGGATTTGCCCCTCCTCTTCCTCTGAGTCCTCGGTGGGAGGAAGTGAGGTTGGAGGGGGTCTCTTTACCGGAGTAAGTGGGGCAGTGGAGCGTTGTCTTTAAAACATCCATGGATCCCATGGTGGCCAATGTACAGTATAGTGTGGTGGAGGATAATGCCAGTGCACATACCACAGTGGGTGATGGGCTAGTCAGGATCTGTCCCTGCGAGAGGTGGAAAGTGACTGTGTAGGAGAGGGGTATTGTGATAAGAAGACACTTTTCTGGTCATCATCTTCAAATGCGCTATACATGGGAGAGCACCAGAGATCTAGGAAAAACTGGGGAACCTCAGGATGAAGACAGTGCCAATGAGGGTTCCCTACCATGGTGCGGGGATAATGGGATTTTTCCTGCCCAGTTGGCGCCAAAGCACCGTGACCCGAATTGCTCGGTGCCAAGCATTCCAGAACCATGGTTCTGTCCGCTGGTGTCATAGGGAGAGGTGCCAGTGATGGCGGCATAGACACCGGCACCAGAGATGTCGGTTCCAGTGCCAGTGCATTGGTTGGAGTCAACCTCCCAGCTGGTGCTAGCGTCTTAGCTGATGCTTTGGTCATTGCTAGCTTTTTCTCCAGTTCCTGCACTTTGACCTGAGCCAAAGATTTTGCTGGTTCCTACGGCTCTCTGGGTGCCAACACTGCACAAACCAATGCCACAGACTGCAAGTGGCAGGACTTAGTGTAGGCATCATGGAGGCACGCAACACTGTGATACCAGAGGTGACAGGTTTGCCTCCCCTGCTGACTTGGGGAGATGGAATCACTGCTAGGGATCTCACTGGAGAAACATTTTTTCCTTGGCTGATCCTTTTGTCAATGGGAAGCCAGCCCACATCCTGGGCACCTTGGAAGACTTAGAGTGGGCTCGAGGCAGCTGTTGGGGCTCTGAGGGATGGACTACCTTACTGAAGAGGAGCATTCTGAGCTGTAACTCCATCCCTCCTTGCTCTGGCTTTGAAGCTGGAACAGTGGTCACACTTCTACGGGACATGAGTGTCCCCCCAGCATCAGATGCAGGAGGAGTGCCCACTTGAAAGCAGCATGGGATCATGATGTGTAGCATTTCTTAAACCCCAGAGATCCCAGCATGGTGCTCAAGCAAACATTTTCTAATCAGTCTTCTGCTTCTTTTTTTTTTTTTCTCTCCTTTACTTTCTTCTTTTTTTAAACAGAGAAAATAAACTTGGAGGAAGGGGTAGAAGTCCTGAGATGAGGAAGCCCACATCTTACGTCTCTGTTTTCTCCCCCTTCCCTCCACCTTTTTTTTTTTTTTTTTTTTTTTTGCAGAAACAACTGGGGAGAAGAAAAAAACCTGACTAGAAAACTAACTGGAAAATATAAACAACTATTTCTGTCCAGACTAGAACAAACACTGAGGTAAGAAGTAAGTTCCATCGGTCACCGAGATGGTAAAGGAGGAACTGAGGAGGGGTGGGACTGTGCACATGAGGTGCGAAGGCACAAATGCCATGAGGCGCCTATTGCGCATGTGTGGCCCAACCAACAGCTGCTATTTAAAACTCCGATTTGTGGCACCAGGACAATCTGTCACTAATAGTGGAGCACCCATGGGGACATCACTCAAAGAAGAACCAACCTTTTCTTAGAAAAATAATTTTAAAACACAAATGCAAAATTATTAGCATCTATTATTTAGATCATGGTTTCCTGCTTGCTGATTTAAATCATGATTAAAATTAGTGACTTAAATCAATCCACTCTGCTTAGACATCACAGTAAGTTAGAACCTCATTAGCCAGGGTTAGAGCCCTGAGAGCTTTGTCTTGGTACTGTTTGCAATCCCACTCCAGATAGACAGTGGCTAATAACCGCAGCACTTTAGCCTAGAATGAAAAGACAAAATTAATAATTAAACTCAAATGAAACGTAAGCAGGGTCTGAATGAGTTCTCCCCAATAACTAGCTATAGGAGCAAAAGGGAAGTTACTCACCTTGTACAGTACCGACGATTCTTCGGGATGTGTCCCCCCATGGGTGCTCCACTGTTGCTGTCAGGCTCGTCCCAGCACTGCAGATCGGAGTCTTTTTCTAGCAGTATCTAGTTGGGCCACATATGCGTAGAAGAGGCACCTACCTTTCGGGCCTTTGGAGTTCACGTGCGTGGCCCAATTCCCCTCAGTTTCTACATGTATGCCCTCTTGAATGAGTGTCAAACCAAAGAAGAGGTAAGGAGGGTGGGTCATGGTGCACCCATGGGAACACACATCTCAAAGAACCATTGTCACTGCACAAGGTGAGTAACTTCCCATTCTTCTTCATGTAATGTCCCCGTGGTAGATGGGTTCAGCTAGGTCTTACACGCAGATGAAAAAAAGAAGTTACTCACTTCCGTGCAGTAACGATGGTTCTTCGAGGTGTGTCCCCGTGGGTGCTCCACGTCTGGTGTCGGGCTGGTCCCGGCGCCACGAATCGGAGCTTGCCAGAGCTGTGTTCGGCCGGACCGCACATGCTCGAGCCGGTTTTGCGCCTTTCATGTGCCGCGCGCGGTCCGGCGCCCGCCAGTTTCCTCTCACCGCCCCTCTGCAAGACAGAAAGAGAGGAGATTCCGTAGCGGGGAGGAGGGCGGGTCGTGGAGCACCCACGGGAACACACCTCGAAGAACCATCGTTACTGCACGGAAGTGAGTAACTTCTTTTTCTTCTTCGGGTAGTCCCCGTGGGTGCTCCACGTCTGGTGACTCCGGAGCAGTAATCTGAGTTAGACGTGGGCTGCGGAATAACAATTTTGGTGGCTAGGGAGTACTGCTAGAGCCACCGCTGAATCGTAAGCTAGCCGCTGCGTGATTGCATAGTGCCTTGAAAATGTGGTATTGGAGGACCAAGTGGCTGCCCTGCAGATGTTGCGTAAGGGGACTCCCCTAACGAATGCTGCTGACGTTGCCACTGCTCGCGTCGAGTGGGCCCTTGGCTGCGATGGGAGCGGCTTGTCGCGAATTGTGTAACAGGTGGTAATGCAGGAGACGATGAGTTTCGAAATACGCTGGGCCGAGAGGGGTTGGCCCTTAAAGCGGCCTGACGTTGAAATAATAAGGCGATCTGTTTTCCGGATGTTGCGGGTTCTATCAATATAGAATGCCAATGCCCGACGGACGTCCAGGGTATGCAGGAGTGCGTCCTGCTGAGAGATGTGAGGCTTTGGATGGAAGCATGGCAAAACGATCGGCTCATTAATATGAAATTCTGTGCAGACCTTAGGTAGGAAAGCCGGATGAGATCTCAATGTTACAGATTCCTTACTAAATACTGTATAGGGAGGCGATGCCATTAATGCTGCCAGCTCGCTGACCCTACGCGCTGATGTTATGGCCAAGAGGAAGAGTACATTCATTGCCAGTATAGGCCAGGGTACCGTCGCCAACGGTTCAAAGGGAGGACGCGTCAGGGTGTCCAACACAAGGTCTAGGCTCCATGCGGGTGGTGGGGGCCTGCGAGGTGGATTAAGGTTAGTGAGGCCTTTGAGAAATCTTGTGACCATGGGGTGAGAAAAGACCGACCTGCCCTCCACCGGGCTGTGAAAGGCCGCAATTGCTGCTACATGGACTCTGAGTGATGATATGGAGAGCCCGGCAACCTGTAACTGAAGGATATAGTCCAAGAGGACATGCAGTAGTGAGAGAAAAGGGTTTAAGCCCTTTGGAGCACACCAACGTGTGAACCTAGACCATTTGGACAGGTAGGTCTTCCTGGTAGAGTCTTTCCTGCTATGCAGCAATACCCTTTTCACCTGGTCCGAGCAAAGACTCTCGGACGCGCTGAACCATCTATCATCCATGCAGTTAGATGCAGAGTGTTCAACTTCGGATGCAGAAGGGCACCGTTCTGCTGCGTCAGGAGGTCCGGTCGATGTGGGAAGCGGTATGGTGGTCGCGTGGACAGCTGCAGGAGAGTTGAGTACCATGGCTGTCTGGGCCAGGCCGGAGCTATGAGTAAGACTCTCGCCTTGTCCATGAGGATCTTCTCGAGCACACTCGGAATGATCACAACAGGGGGGAATGCATATAACAGTGATGTTCCCCAGTGTCGGAGAAAGGCATCTCCCAAGGAACTGGTGCCTGCTCCTGCTCTGGAACAGTATGCTGCACGTTTCCTGTTGGCCCGAGTGGCGAAGAGATCTATCATCGGACGGCCCCAGCGACGGAAGAGAGGTAGGAGGACATCCGTACTGATTTCCCACTCGTGATCGTGATGGAAGTACCTGCTCAATGCATCCGCACCGGGTAAGTATGATGCGACTATAGTGATGTCGTTTCGAATGCACCACGTCCATAAGCGGACTGCCTCCATGCAGAGGGACCGGGACCGGGCGCCTCCTTGTCTGTTCACGTAATACATCGTGACGATGTTGTCGGTGAGAATTCTGGTTGTCGTGCCTCTTATATGCGTCCTGAACTGTCTGCAGGCATGGAACACTGCCCGCAACTCGAGAAGGTTGATATGTAACATCCGCTCCGATGCGGACCAGCGGCCCTGAGCTGTTTCCGTGCCGATGTGAGCACCCCATCCCACGAGAGAAGCGTCTGTTGTTATCTCTTTTGACGGCTGTGTCACATGGAAGGGGACTCCTGACAACATGTTGTTGGGGTTGACCCACCAACGGAGGGACTTCTTTACATGTACGGGTGGAGCCACGAGTTTTCAGGTGTTGTGTCTGACGGGGTTGTACACCATGCTTAACCAATGTTGCAGGCACCGCAAATGCAACCTTGCATGCCGCACGATGATCGTAGTGGCTGCCATATGGCCTAGGAGCTGCAAATATACCCGTACTGGGAGTGTTGGAGCTTGTAAGACTGTGCCTATTAAGTCCTTTATGACTTGGAAGCGCTCGACCGGAAGATGAGCTCGCTCTGAGAGAGAGTCGAGTCGGGCTCCTATGAAGGTTAGAGTTTGTGTCGGTTGCAGACGCGATTTTTGCATGTTTACAATGAGGCCGAGGGAGTCGAATAGATCCCGCGTCGCGGCTACCATGTAATGTGTCTCCGACTGCGTGACCCTTGATGAGGCAGTCGTCGAGATACGGGAAAATTGAGACCCCTGTTTTGCGTAGATGGGTGGCCACCACCGCTACTGTCTTTGAGAACACTCTCGGGGCCGATACCAGGCCGAAAGGGAGCACCCTGTATTGGAAGTGCTTGTCTCCCACTACAAACCGAAGAAAACGTCTGTGCGCTATGTGCATTGTGATATGAAAGTATGCGTCCTGTAAATCTAGGACTGCGAACCAGTCTCCCTTGTTTAGCGCCGGTATGATCTTGGCCAGCGTGGTCATCTTGAAGCGCTGCTTTCGAATGTAGCGATTGAGGCCTCTCAAGTCGAGGATAGGCCTCCACCCTCCGGACTTCTTGGGGACTAGGAAATACTTGGAGTAGAAGCCTTTCCCCCGGAACTCCACGGGTACTCGTTCTATGGCCCCAATCTGTAGAAGGTGGTAGACCTCGTGCTGAAGAGCGACCCCGTGAGATGGGTCCCTGGAAAGGGACGGGGTGGGTGAGGTCCTCGGGGGAACTGAGGTAAAGGGAATCGTGAGTCCTGATGATATCACTTCCAGGACCCATCGGTCCGAGGTAATGCTGGCCCATTGATGACGGTATGGCCTCAGCCGATGATGGAAGAGGTTGTTTGCAGGCTTCTGTGTGATGACAACGAGAGACTTGTTCGAGTCCTTGACATGGGAGTCAAACGTGCTGCTTAGAAGCCGGTCGAGCAGATGCTCGATTCTGTTGCTGGCGCTTGCGCTGTGGGCGCTGTCTAAATCTGGACTGGTCAGGTCCGCGTTGTTGCTTTTTGAAGGATGAATAGTCGTACCTCCTTTGAAAGGGGTAGTATCGTTTACGCTTGAACGGAGGGGTGTACATGCCCAAGGTTCGGAGGGTGGTACGAGAGTCCTTTCCCGAATGTAGAATCTCATCGGTCGTGGAGGCAAACAGCTTCTGTCGATCAAACGGCAGATCTTCAACCTTGGACTGCAATTCTCGAGAGGCTCCCGCTGACAGGAGCCAGGAGGTTCTCCGCATGGCGATGCCCATTGCCATGGCTCGTGCAGCCGTATCCGCTACTTCTGTGGCGATTTGAAGTGATGTTCTACACGCGGTATACCCCTCCTGGACAACAGCCTTTAAAAGAGGTCTCTTGCTGTCGGGAAGGTGTTGCATCAGCTCCGGAAGCTTTGAATAGTTATCAAAGTTGTGGTTTGATAGGAGGGCCGCGTAGTTGGTGATTCGGAGAAGTAATGTTGTGGAAGAATATATCTTACGGCCGAATAAGTCCAATTTTTTAGAGTCCTTATCCGGGAGGGAGGTCTTAAAATGGGGCGTCTTAGCGTTGTGGCAGACAGCGTCCACTATTAAAGAATTAGGCTGTGGGTGATTGAAAAGAAAGTCTAGGCCTTTGGAGGGGACGAAATATTTTTTGTCCACCCTTTTATTCGTAGGTGGTATAGATGTTGGCGTCTGCCAAATCTCCTCAGCTACCTCCATGATAGCCTCGTCTATAGGGAGGGTGATCTTCCATTGATGTTTAGGATGTAAGTTCTTAAACAGCTTATGCTGTTTCACCTCAGCCTCCATGAGTTGTACCTCCTGAGATTGCGCCACTCGTTTAAAGAGGTCTTGGAACTCTTTAAGATCATCTGGGAGTGATGTCTCGGTCAAGGTTACCCCTTCTCCCAGCGCGAGCGTGGAAGAGCGAACACTAGGAGACATATCCGGTTCCGTTTCGGAGAGCTGGCCCTCTTCCATGTCTGATTGTGGATGAGGGGGGGAGAGTGGTGGTAACGTAGGTCGGGGTGGAGATTGATTCCGAGGTTCAGAATGCATCGAGCGCGGGCTGATTGATCGACAGGAGCAAGGTGATCTGCGGCGAGATCGGGAGCGACTGTGATGGGGTGACCCATAATAATAGGATCTATAGTAATGCATGGAATGACGATCAGAGGCTGCTGGTGATGAACATCTAGAGGATCCCACGGTGCCATGCCTGACATAGTAAGTGCCGTGTGGCGTGCGATTTGGGGAGTGGAATCGCCTTGACGGGGATCGAGATCTGGAATATCTATAATGTGAGCAGCTACGCTCCCTATAGTGATGGTGGCGAGAGGATAAGCTTTGCCTATGATGCTCCTTACGCCCCGCTGCATGGTGTGCAGACATGGAGGGGTGAGGCGATGGCTCCGGAGGGGGCACCGGGGAGGGGGAGAGGGAAATTTCACGGATGTCCATCCTTGGTGCTGCACTAGTAGAAGCTGCTTCTAGCTATGCTATCATGTGCCGAAAGTGTCCGTCTGCTATGTACATTGGACAAACATCTCAGACACTTCGCCAAAGGATTAATGCCCACAAAACAGATATCAGACAAGATCACAAAGAGAAAACAGTTTCTTGCCATTTTAACCAGAAAGGACACTCTCTCAATGACTTAACCACCTGCATTCTGCTACAAAGACCTTTTACATCTGCACTTGAAAGGGAATCCTCTGAACTGTCATTCATGTTAAAATTCGACACTTTCCAACAAGGACTTAACAAACATTTGAACTATCTCACCCATTACCAAGACAGTTTCCCCAATTATCACCTCTAATACCATTAACTCACAAACATCCCACTCTCCCTACCTCTAACATCATCAATTCACAGACACTTACCTTCCTTCCTTCCCCCCCTCCCCCCCCCGCATCCCCCTCCTGTTCTGCAATGATTTGTCCTTTTCATATTTGTTCTTTTTTTTTAATTGTATCCTTTGGTATATATGGTTGTGACTACTTTCTTCCACTATTTGATCTGAGGAAGTGGGTCTGGCCCACGAAAGCTCATCATCTAATAAACCATCTTGTTAGTCTTTAAAGTGCTACATTGTCCTGCATTTTGCTTCAACTACCCCAGACTAACACGGCTACATTTCTATCACTATTCTAGCTGCTCAGGGATTGCAGGCTGCAAGCTTGGAGGGCCAGGTGGCTGTGCTGACGGAGTCATTTGTTCAGTGCTGGGTACCGTGGGTGCCGAGGCTGCTGAAGACAGCTCCCTGTGAGGGGAGGTGTGCACTGCATTCAAAGAGGCAGGCACCGTCGGTGCGGGGCAGGCTGTCTCTTTAAGGGGCCCCCCTGCCGTCTGCGGTGCCGGGGGCAGTCCGAGCCGGGAAGTGCTGGCTGACTTCTTTGAAGTGGCTGCACGGGCTGTCTTTGAAGTTGAAGTGCCCGGCTTATCACCTGCGCTCACCCGCTGCTGCGGGGCAATCTGCAGGGAACGAGCAGGAGAGGCTTTCTTCCTCTTAGGGGAAGACATAGCCGGGGAGGGAGCCCTCCGCTTTCTTGCGGTCGGGTCCGAAGCCGAGGAGCCTGGAGCGCTGGAAGGTAGGAGAGCCTTATCAAAGAGGATCTCCTTTAGCCGTCTTTCCCGCTCCTTGCGGGCTCTCGTCGTGAGCTTGGCACAGTGACTACATTTTTGGGGGATATGTGCCTCCCCAAGGCAGCGGACACAAGCCGAATGTCCGTCAGAGACAGGCATTGAGTCCCTGCACATAGTGCACTTTTTGAAGCCGGGGGAGCCCGGAATACCGGCTGTCTGAAGGGGGTCGACTGCCCCTTCCTCTCTCCTTTAGGAATTGTAACTATGTTTGCATAAAGGGTCCGAGAACTACTGAACTTAGCTCAAGCAGAGCTAGCCGGGTAACAATGTAACTCTTCTTACTTGTATACTTTTTTTTTTTTAACTAGAAGTTGAAACAGGAAAACATCTGTAGAAGGCAACAATATAACTATATACAAATGGTAACTGTTTCTTTTGCTATCATTATGCTGCCTCTTCTCTCTTTTTTTTTTTTTTTTAAACCAGAGCCGCGGCTCTGAGAGCTGCGCAGCGGAGACAGCTGAAACCTTCAAATATAAGTATAAACAGCTGATAACTCTATAAAGGTATTAACTAAAATCAGGAACACACTAATGAACTGAAAATGTAGTGAAAACGAACAGAAGTTTAAATCATTTTGAACTTTCCCTCAGGAAACCTGAGGAGAGGAAGGAGAGCTCCGTCCGTGACCAGGGGCGGATTAGAGGAAACTGGCGGGCGCCGGACCGCGCGCGGCACATGAAAGGCGCGAAACCGGCTCGAGCATGCGCGGTCCGGCCGAACACAGCTCTGGCAAGCTCCAATTCGTGGCGCCGGGACCAGCCCGACACCAGACGTGGAGCACCCATGGGGACTACCCGAAGAAGAAGACTGCGTTGGCCACTGCTATTTATCATGCGTTTGCTCTTGCTTCTTTATGTTATAATATATAACATATAATATATAATTTTTTTTTTAAATGAAGCACAAGCCCAAGGGCCCACCGCCTGCGAAGCTGGTGGTATACTGTCCCTCTGGAGCTGTGCAGTAGCTATTTACAACAATAAAACCAGAAAAAAAAATTTAAACTATTACGAACTAAAGTGATGAAAGTTATTTTTTAAAACTAATTATAACCTAAACCCTATCTACAGAGAACTGAAGAGGAGGAGAGGTATTGAGCTCCATCTGCGACTGAGGGCAGTAACGAAGGAACTAAGAGGAGTCAGGCCGCATGCACGAACTCCAAAGGTACGAACAGCATGCGCCCCTCCCGCACATGCACAGCCCAACTAGATACAGCTAGAAAAAGACTCCAATTTCCAGCACCGAGACAAGCCCGACACCAACAGTGGAGCACCCACAGGGACATCATTCAACTGTATTTACAGGAACATATCCACTCTGCCAAGATATATTGCTGACAGAGCAGTGCTGCTCAAAGTGATTAACTCTGGCTGGTGTTGGACTAAAAATCACTTTAGTACATTTACTTTCAAAGGGGTCTGGCATTCGAGCTTGTAGGTTAACAAAATCCTTTTAGCTGAAGGGGACAACTTCATTTGGGACAGGTTAAGCACAATTCTGCTCCCCTTTATTCATGCAATTAAGACAACAACATTGATAACATTTCACTGCCCTTGCAGTCAGTAGCCCAACACCAGCCAACATAGGCGGTGAGTTATCTGGGCTTGTGGTGCCCATGCTCCAGGAATATTCAGAGCCGGGGGCCCTGCTCCACCAATATTTGGAGCTGGGTCTCTTTGGAGCTGGGTCTCTCCCATGGCCCTGCCTGGAGCGGGCCCCAGCCCCTGCCTGCTGGGCCCCCTCCCCCCCCCGCCCCAGAGCGTCCCCCCCGGCCCCGGAGCATCCCTGCCGGAATGAAAGCTGTGCATACGTGGCGAACTGAAATGCTGTGCAACAGCTGAGAAGAGAGACGCCCAGGCATGGCGTGACGTCACGGCCCGGGACTTTAAAACCGCCCAGCCCAGCTTCTGGCCCGGCAAGTGGTCTGGAGCCACGGAAGCAGCTGGGGCCCAATCACAGACTCCAGCGCTGCAAACTGGAAGGAAGAAGGTGGGGAAGGAAGAGGTGAAGTGGGGAGAGGGAAAAATAGGGGGAAGGAGTGGGAGAGGAAGGGGCTTGTGCTGAGGGGAGGGGGGCAGGTCAGGAGAAGAGGAAGGTACCAAGGGACAGGGTGGAGGAGAGACCAATGCCAGGCGGCCAAGTGGAGACTGAGGAAAAGGGCAGGAGGGGAGGTGTCAGTGGGAGGGAGGACAGGGTGGTGCTGAGAGAGGAGAGGGTAAGGGCATTGGGGGCTAGAGAGGGGAGGGGGAGGTGCTGGGAGAAGGCTTGAAAGAAGGGGTGGGCATGAAGAAGGCCAGAATGGAGCAAGTCATGTGTGAGGGCACAGGCGCAAGAGGGGAACAGGGGGCAGAGGGTGGTGAGGGGGTGGGCATTGGGGGGGGGGGAAAGGGCAAAGGGGGCAGAGGCAGTGAGGGAAGGGGGGCACCAGGAGGGTGCAGGGGTAAGGTAAGGTGCAGGTGCCAGAGGATTCTGGGGGTGAAGCAGAAGGACAGACACCTGCAGGGGAGGGACCAGCACCAGAGGAGAGAGGCAGGGCAGGTGTGCAGAGGGAGGTTTTAGGAGAGGGGATGAGGAGGAGTAGCTCACATGATCAGAGTGGGGCTACTGGAGGAGTGGGCACAGGGGGGAGAGAAGGGCTGGTGGAGGGGGGCAGGTCTCAGGAAGTCTGAGGGCAGTGAGAAGGGCAGGAGTCCGAGTCAGGACAGCAGAGGAGGATGAGGGGTTAGGGGGCAGCAGGCACCAGGGGAGCTGATGGAGCAAGGGGGAGAGACATGGCAGCAGAGGGAAAGGGTAGAGGTTTATAAGATATTTATTAATAACTTGGGTGCCACAGTGGCACATCC
The DNA here is from genome assembly GCF_052426305.1 of Pelodiscus sinensis. Classification (NCBI taxonomy): domain Eukaryota; kingdom Metazoa; phylum Chordata; order Testudines; family Trionychidae; genus Pelodiscus; species Pelodiscus sinensis. The sequence continues at coordinate 1,354,158 of NC_143064.1, read as the reverse complement.
AAACAAGCCACATGAACTCAGTACTGGTGCACAACACAAAATTCATTCTGCTCATGGGAGGAAACTCTGAGAGGGAACACTTCCCCCAGCCTCTCCTCCCCCCCCCCCCCCCCCCGAGGTAATGTCACACACATTGGGTTAATGCAATTACAGGATAGTTGCATGAGGGGGGTTTGGTGGGGGCCAAAATAATCCCTATTGGTAGGAGGATGGTGGGAAAAGTGCTTAGAGAGGGGACTTTACTTCTGGTCATGTGTCCATCAGAGAAAACATGAAGAACATTCCCACTTTGTCACAACAGGTACAACAAAATATAATATATTTGATGCACAATGGAATCTACAATGGGTTCGTTCCATATTCAAAAGAGTATTAATAACATTGATATTCTTAGTTAAATAATTTTTTCTTACGATAGTGCTATTGTGCAATAAAGGGAAACTGTTAAATGCTTACGGTTTCCAGTCCATTTTTACATTATTTAATAAAAATATATCGTCTTACAGGGCGGGTGGGCAGGCGGAGGGCTGGGGGAACTAGACCCATTCTGGGCACCACCAAAAATTATATAAACCTGCCACCCCTGCCAGCTAAAGTTAATTATTTTGAGCAACACCGCTCTCTCTGTTGAATATCTTGGCAGAGTAGGTGTGTTCATGTAAACAGAGTTTGCTCCTGAAGTCTGACCCCATGCAACTATCTGTCAGGGGAGACTTCATTCAGATTCTGCTTACAGAAATAATCAAAAACAACACTTAAATATTGCACAAAGGAATGGAAATAAAGGAGATGGAAATATAAGCTGTGGATAATATTCACTATAAGCACACTGGGACTTGTCTTTTCTGTTACTAGAAGTATAGTAGCAAGCACAATGTGTTGTTCCTTGACTGGGACTGCAAGGCACTATCATCATAACAATTGTATTCTCATCCCATCTGAAGATTTGTCTTGACATAGTAAATCGGTTTAGTTTATGTCAGGCTTAGTAAACTTGCTAGCTAAGCCTGACAAGAGCCAGCATGATAATTTGCAGGGGCTAGTTCGAATAGGACACTGTGGTACAGGCCAACGGCAGCCACACATCAGGCCTGGGGCTCCAGCTATGCCCACATGGGGCTGTGGCAGCTGCTCCTTCAGCGGAGTGAAGAGATCCTGGGCTGGCAGCGTGGTTGGGGGCGGCAGGCCTCCCTCACCACTAGCACCCACGGCAGCCTCCTTCTCTTCTCCCATGGGCTGGGGAGCCTGTCAGGCAGGAGAGGCCACGACCTACATGTGCAGCCTGCAGCTTCAGGATGCCTCTCAGGTAGAACATGCTGTCCAGACAGTCAGTGTGATTAATAAAGTGTAGGGTCTTGGGCAAGGAAACAGACTGTACTTGCCTAACACCAGTCTTAAACAGACCTAAACTTAACATTTTTCCTTCTGTAGATGCAGGGTGACCTTTAGCACACTTTAGGTGATCAAATTTAAAATACATTTACTAAGATAAAGATCAAGTTTAGGTCAGACTTAAGAAACACATTTAGTAAAACCAACCTAACTTGACCACTTTTTTGAGTCAAGACAGAGTCTATGGGTTATAATGTAATTCTTTTGCAAATACACTAGTTTGAACAGAGCAATCATGGACTAGCTTTTTATCTCATGAAAATCTCAGTTAAAATATAACTGGAGGAGGGAATAGCTCAGTGGTTTGAGCATTGGGCTGCTAAACCCCAGGTTGTAAGTTCAATCCTTGCAGATGCCATTAAGGGATTTGGGGTAAAAATTTGTCAGGGATGGTACTTGGTCCTGCTGTGAAGGCAGGGGGCTGGACTCAATGATCTTTCAAGGTCCTTTCCAGTTCTAGGAGATAGGCAATCTCCATTAATTTAAGGACACACATAGCAATGACCTCATTCTCAGACTCTGTCTAGTATGTAGTGCAGAATTATTTGCCCTATGCTACTATCCTGCAGGACTAAAATAGCAGAAAGTGCTAAAAATCAGGATGGATAACCACTGGCACAGCTGTGAGAAGTGAAGTCCAACAGTGCCAGAGTGGCAATGGGGACCGCAGTGCAGAACTGGCACTAACAAAATCCTGCTATTAGTCTGTGAGTAATTCAAAGTTTCTGTATGCTTATTTCTTACCTGCATTTCTTGCCCAGTAGAATACTTTTTATCCATCTTCCCAATCTCATAGCTCTGGCTAAAATTTAAAAGGAAAAAATCAGAATTATATGAGCTAAAAGGCCTGAGAAAAACTCAGTCTTCTGGGCTATGCAGTAACTTCAGACTTAAATTTCCCATTTGATCAGAGTGACTGATCACATTTTTGGGCCCCGGAGATGTTCCAGTTGCAAGCAGAAATAGATGCAGTCTGATATTTTATTTGCTATAATCTTGTTTATTTACAAAGACTGTACAAAAGTCCTGCTTCTCCTAACACAGGAAAAGCCAACAACAAAAGGATAAATTTCTCAGCTTGTGCTCCAAAGTCTTTTTAGCCAATGATCCAAAAAGCTCTCTCTGGTTTTTCTCAGGTCATGCTGTACTCACAGGCTACAGCTTGGTTTTCTTGCTTTATACCTCTGCCTCTCTATGCTGTGTGTTCACAGTTTGTGTTTGCTGTGCCTTCCCTCACACACACCTTGCTGAGAAAAACCCCTCCGCCCACTTAGTCCAAGCTCCTAGATGGGTTCCCAACTCCATTATGTCTTAGATGAGGGTCTTCTAATTAACACATTCTGATACTTCTGTTAACAAGATGCACTTACACCTCAGGCACAAACGAACACCTCTCAGAATAACAGTATTATTATCCCTGCTTTACAGATAAGGGAAGTTAGGCCCGGTCTTTACTAACATGTTAGGTCAACCCAGATACATCATTCAGGAGTGTGAAAAATCAGTAACTCCGAGCAGTTAAGCTGACCTAACAACTAGGCTACGTCTAGACTGGCATGATTTTCCGCAAATGCTTTTAACGGAAAAGTTTTCCATTAAAAGCATTTGCGGAAAAGAGCGGCTAGATTGGCACAGACGCTTTTCCGCAAAAGCACTTTTTGCTGAAAAGCATCCGTGCCAATCTAGACACGCTTTTGCGCAAAAAAGCCCCGATCCCCATTTTCACGATCGGGGCTTTTTTGCACAAAACAAATCTGAGCTGTCTACACTGGCCCTTTTGCGCAAAAGCTTTTGAGCAAAAGGACTTTTGCCCGAACGGGAGCATCATAGTATTTCCACAAGAAGCACTGATTTCTTACATGAGATCGTCAGTGTTCTTGCGGAAATTCAAGCGGCCAGTGTAGACAGCTGGCAAGTTTTTCCGCAAGAGCAATTTTGCGGAAAAACTTGCCAGTCTAGACACAGCCCTAGTGTAGATATTACTAGGCTAAAGAAAGAACTGCAGCTGTGCCACTATAATGTATCATGTTTAGACAAGCCCTTAATAATACAGAAGATAAGAGACTGGCATTCAAGGCCATATCAAATCAGTAGCAGAGCCAGAAACAGGACATAGGAGTCTTGATTTACCAGTTCTAAAAATTAGACCAGAGTATAAAAGGCCTCTGAGGTAAATGCTTGTGGGTAATTCCATAAAACTGAAGCTAAAAAGCAAATGACAGGTGAGTAAAAATACAGCTTTAGGGATGTAAAAATAAATTACTTCTGTGGGCTGTGATAGATTAGCCACTTGGCCCACAGGGCCCACACCAAGGAGCACCACACAACTGGGGGAGGCCCCAGAAAAATGGGCACCTCTCACCAGCAAGTGTCAAGGGGAGGCGGGGTGAGCCTCCACCCAACCTCACTCCCCAGCAGCACCATGTGCATAGGGCAGGAGAAGCCTCCATGCCCCAACTCCGCTTCACTCTCTGGCAAAAGCATTGGGTGGGTGAGGGGAGCCCCTGCATCCTGACTCCACTCCATATTCAACAGCAGCAGAAGATGGGCAGGCTGGCGGGGTGGGCAAGGGAAGCCCCAGCACCGTAACTCCATTCCTTGGCAGAAGTCTCAGGCAGCATGGTAGCAGATATTTTAGGCTTGGGGCTACCTAAGACTACCAGGCCACACCCACACTCCACCTCCAGGCTCCTTCTTGACTGCCTTTCCCATGCCAGAGACCAGGGCAAGCGGGCTAGGGAGAATAATTTTTGAGGCATGAATAGGCTGGAAATCACATGAATAGGCTTAGCGGAAAGGCAGAGATGCTTTCTCGTGCCAGTACTATGCAGGGTTTTTGCATATATAGGGATTGTTTCCTCTTGGCCAGCACCCTGGCCTGGCCAGTCTTGGGTTTTCCTGGGGAGCTGGTCCAGTCAGAGGCAGTGGGGGAAGAGGAGGTTACTGACGTTCCTCGAGATGAATGTCCACATGGTTGCTCCATATCAGGTCAGTGTGCCACTGCTGCACTGAGAATCGAAGTCTTCAGAGCAGTGTCCCTGGGGCCGCACATACACATACCTGTAGCTGCATGCCCCTACTATGTAGGAGTCACACATGCGCAAGTCCCTCCCTCCCCTTGGTTCCTTCTCTACCTCAGAGAAAGACCCCCTGGAGAGGTCAAAGCTCCGAAGTATAGGGGAGGAAGGAAGGGTAGTGGAACACCCATGGGGACACACATCTCAAAGCAACCTCCGAGAGAGAAAGGAGGAGGGAGGGAGGGGTCTCCGTGAGTGCTCCACATCAAGAAACTACAAAGTTATATGCCACTTTGAGGTATAGCATGTGGGAAGAGGAGATCCGGGATGTGAGGCAATGGTATTGGAGTTGAGCAGAACATCCTTGTGAGGAATGGCTACCAAGGTTAGCATGGCCATAGAGCCCTTCCCCATGCCCAATATGGGACAAAAGGGTTGGTACTTTTTGTTGAATTAAGTGGTGATATGGTGGGGTGACCCCACAGGTGAAAAATCCATGATAGAAAGTCTGGATTGATGTGCCACTCGTGATCAGTGGGGACAGCCTTGCTGAGTGTGTCAGCCGTAATACTGAGTGCCTGGATGACGGAAAGCAGTAATTTTTATACCATTCCTTAGGCACCAATTCCAAAGCATCATGGACTCCATACATAGGGCATGTGGTGGGGCCCCACCCTGACGATTTATATAAAATATCGCCGCGTCATTGTCGGAATACAGCCTGACATGACTGTTGACAATAAAAGAAAGGAATCAATCACATGCATATCTTACTGCATTCTCACGGGGCAACACTGCCTCGCACTGCAGCTAAAGGCGTTCACCTGGCCCCGGGGGCGGGGCGGAGCGGACCCCGCCCCCACAGCCCTGCTGGGCATGCTCCAGAGTGAGGCCTGAGATAAAAGCCAAGGAAGGCAGGCAGTTAGGGGGCAGGAGCGCAGGGAAGAGGTCCTGGGCTGTCCCAGCTATCCCTGAAGGCAGGCCTGCCAGCACGGCCGCCTCAGAAGCTAGGCCTGCTGATACAACCACCTAGGAGCCGCAACACTAACTACCAGCCCCGGGACGTAGCCTGTCGGGGAAGAGGTAGGAAGTAGCCCAGGGCAGAGGAAGGACCTCCGAGAGGTTGGCGTGTTCTGGCAGACATCCCCGCCCACCAGGCAGTGGATACTTTCACTGTCAATAGGGCCCTGGGCTGGGACCCAGTGGAGTGGAAGGGCCCAGGTCCCCCTACCTCCCCAAAAAACCCTGTAATCCAGCCTCGCGGACTGGGAAAAAGGCTTGACTTTAGAGACCAGGCCGGATGGCTGTTTTTCCTGAGTGCTCAAAGTTCCAGAACATTCGTGTGACAATTTCTTTCTGTAGTGGACCCTGAGCCATGTGGTGTTGGTGACGTCTTCAAGCATGAGGGATGCAGCTGTTGTCATGGAAATGCACAGTTCTGGTGGGGGAAATGGGACTCACAAGCATAGGTTCTATGGAATTGTCCATCAGTGGAGAGATTGTTTTACTATCAGAGGGAGCAAAAGGGATTTTGATGGGGGTGAACGTTGGATTTGTACACATATCTGAGCCAACCTTATAGATACCTGATGTACAGGTGTGCATTGTTCACAACAGAACTGCACGTGGCCACGTGGCCCAGGAGCTGCAGGCAGTCATGAGCTGTTACTTTGCAGGCAGACTTCAAGTTTTGAATAAGCTGCTCTATCTTCTGAAAGCACTTTGTGGGGAGCAAGACAATGGCTTGCGTACAATCTAGGTAGGCTCTTACAAACTGAATTTTCTGTGTGGAGAGCAACGTTGATTTTGGTTCATTTGTAGACAAAGGGATTGGAAGACATGCCTGAGGACGAATGTTCGAGTTCAGCGTGCACTTTGAGAAGGCTGTTGGCCAGGTAAGGGAATATGATGACATTTTGTTTCCTTAGGTATGCAGTAACTATGGCTAGCACTTTCAAAAACAATCTTGGAGCAGTGGAAAGGCTAAATGGTAGGACCTTGTATTGGTAGTATTGGGAACCTAAAATGAATCAAAGAAAACCTCTATGAGCCGAGTGGACAGAAATGTGAAAATATGCATCTTGCAAGTGGAGGGACCAAAACCAGTCACCCTGTTCCAACGCTGGGATGACAGCAAGTGTCACCATCTTAAACTTCTGTTTTCTTATGAATTTGTTCAGTGCTCTTAAATCTAGAATGGGCCACTATCAGCCTGACTTCTCCCTCAGGAAGTAATGGGAATAAAAACTCTTACCCATAAAGTCCTGAGGAACTGTCTCGATTGCTCCTAAATATAGATGTTCCACTTCCTGTTGGAGAAGTGGCTTTTGAGAGTGGTCTCCGAAGAATGAGAAGGTAGTGGAATGGGAAAGGGATATAGACATGAAGAGAAAAGTTATCCATACTTATTTATTTGGAGAACCCATCTAGCCAATGTTATTTTTTGCCAATTTTTCTAGAATGGAAGATGGTGGGGCTGGAAAAACTTGTGAGATGACGGCGACGTTGGAATAGGGGAGAACTTTTCTCAGCCATCAACCTGTTCAAATTGCTTGCTGGGCTGCTATGCTTGTTTGGTGTTACTAGAAGGTGGGTGTTGTTGTTGGGACCTATTTCTATTACAACAGGGCTGGCTCGAGCCATTCCTGCGCCCCGGGCAGCAGGAATGCAATGCATGCATGGCTCCGCCCCCGGGCTCACGGCGCATGTGCAGCCCTGCCCCCGGCGCGCTGCGCACCTTACAGCTGCAATCGGGTGCGCAGTGCCCGATTGCAGCTCTAAAGGGCACCGCACGGCCCCCAGCCCCGGGGGCACAGTGCCTGATAGCAGCTCTAAGAGGCGCCGTGTGCCCAGGCGCACGGCACCCCTTGTAGCTGCTATCAGGCAACCCCCCCATAGGCTGGCACCTTGGGAAGCTGCCCGGCTAGCCCCCCCACCCTGAATCTGGCCCTGTATTACAATGTTGTTGCTGTTTTTCCTGTCTAGGGTAACTATGGGTATACTGAGGGTGTCTGGGATAAGAATGATACCTGAACTGTTGTCTTCTAAGTGCTGGATTGTGTATACAAAGTGATCTAAGGGTTGCTCTGGAATCTTTCATTCCATGCAGCGTATCATTATATATTGGCTCTAAAGAGGTTCATAGAATCATAGAACACTACAACTGGAAGGGACCTCATCATCTAATCTAGTCCCCTGCCTCACAGCAGGGCCAAGTACTGTCTAGAGCAGGGCTACTCAATTTTGGAAGCCCAAGGGGCCATAATGATACTCACAGCACATGCCGAGGGCTGCAACTTAAGTGTGGTTGCATATGCATGCAAATATATATGCAAAGATATGCAAATATTTTATTTCACATTGACAGGCATGAATACAAGGATTAGCTTTAAGCCAAGGCACCAGACCCAAACATGGCCAGTGTGAGCCAGTCAGCACCTCTCAGGTTCTGCCCAAAAGGCTAAGCAGCCAGCACTTCCAAAATGCCCCAGCACTCCTGTCACCTGTCACCTCCTTCCCGGAGGCTAGAAATGCCGACACCCTGTACTTGTCTGTTCCAGCCAGCCCATTCGCTTGTGTCTTTCAATGCTCACGTGGCGCTTGGCTGAGTGCTGTTCTGCTCAGCTGGACCGCCACGGGGGAGCAAGCGGCCATTTGGGTTCCCCACGGCGGCCCGACTAAGCACGCAGCTCTCAGCCGGCGCCATGGCGGGAGGGGAAGGGGGCGGGGCGGTGACGTACATGGCCCCTCCCCCCTTCGCTTCCCGCCGTGGCACTCAGCTGCGTTCTGCACCGCTTAGCCGGGCCGCCGCGGGGGAGCGCAAACGGCTGCTTGTTCCGCTTACTCCCCCGCGGCGGCTCAGCTAAGCGGTGCAGAACTCAGCCGAGAACCATGGCAGGAGGGGAAGAGGGTGGGGTGGTGATGTACATGGCCAGGGGGAGGGGCCCAGCTGAATGAGAGACAGGATGGGGAGGAGAAGAGAAAGGGAGAGTGAAAGGCAGAAGGGGGAGAAGAGAAACAGAAACAGAGAGAGAGGCAGGAGGTGGAGGAGAGCTGAGAGAGAGAGGGGGGAGGCAGGAGGAGGAGGGGAGGAGCAGAGAGAGAGACGGACATGGAGGAGAGTCCCGAAAAATCCCGTTGTATGACAGGTTATTGGCTAGTTTTTCAATAAAAGCTAAAAACTTTCGCTTTTTTCTAGTCGTTCAGCCGTATTTGTTTGCTATTTTCTCAGAAAAAAATACTTTCTATTTTGTTTTCCCTTTAACATTACCTGAGCCAGAAGGAGCTCTGTTCATACCTCTTCTGTTCATATGTTTCCACTCCAAAGTTATAGCAGAGGATTGATAGATAACAGGTCTGCAATTTTTTAAAAAAGTGCTTTTACTGTTAGGTTCTCGTAGCAACTTTTTGCAATCTAAAGCAGCTCAGTCTCAGACATGCTTACAATACTTTTTATATCAAAGCTACACCCATCACTATCAGAACTACTTTTATAGGAGGGGTAAATAATCTGATTAAATTTGCTGAGCTGTTTTTCTATGGGAAACTAAAGCAGCATTAATAAGAAAATCCTTCAACATCACACATAACAATAGATCTGTTCAAGAATATGTTGCAGCCCAATTCCATCAATAAATACGACAGAGTACTTAAGAGGAAGAACTAAAAATGGGGAAATTAGAATAGAGGAGGAAACACTTGGGAGCTAAACACTGAGGAGTGAATAAAAACATCACAAAGCAGGAACTATTGCACTGTACAGTTTGGAGGAAAAGGTTCTTCCAGTGTTTGATATTTCAGAATACTGCTGCTTCATCAGCTCCTCTGTATAAAAGTGTCAAAAACATGATACACCTCAGCTGAGCCTGAGGCTAGCTAGATTCGCCAACAGGCTGCAGCACTATGACCTGCCTGGCTAGTCCACCCAACTGGCTTCAAGATCTCCACAGCTCTGCATTAAAGCTCAACAGCAGCAACAAGTTGCTGGTGTGTCAACACTTGTGCCTGCAGCTGTGATCCTATACCTTTTTCCTAGACTTGCTTCACCTCTGTTCAATTCCCTACTCTGGTTCTGACTCCTGTTTCCTAGTTCCAGCTGTGAGCTGCAGTGCTGCTCCTGGCCTCTGACACTGACTCCAAGCACAAGACCTAATCATCATTAGTCAGATCACTAGGCATAACTGCCCACACACACTCTGATCTGTGACAGTTTGAACAGCCCAAAAAAGACAAGACATAGTTCAGCTACAGGAATGAACCACACAAAAGCTGATGCCTCCTTGGCAGAGTTAGTGAGGACCCTGAAGAATCTATAAATCCAAGTCAGTGCCCTTCTGACACAGAACATAATACTGCAGGTGAAAACCAGGCCTCCAGTGACACTGGCCCAGTGAGCACCAATGACCCCAATTGTCTGACAAGTGAGATGGCATCTGTGGAAAATATTGTGGGTTTTTAAACCAGTGCCACCTACTGTCAGTCCCTGCTTCTTCCACACTGATTTCTTGCCAACCAAGCCACAGTGGGATTTATTAGTGCTGCTGACTGAGAAAGCATTGGCTTCTCCACTGTTTAAGAAATTCAGTCCCTTCCTATTGAAACACATCAGGAAATTGGTCCAAGCCACTTCAATAATCTTCAGCAACCCAAATAGTAATGTACAACAGAAGACACTCATCAGGTACCGAGACACGATGCCACCCGATTGCTCACTACACAGTAGATATTCAGCACCTGGTAACAGACACAAACATGAACAAAGTCGCTCAGTGCCATCACTTCCAGTTGGGTTTAAATGATGGAATCAAGGAGAAGCTGGCAGAGATAGAACCCTGTATTGGGCTAGATACGTTTATCCAGCTATGCATGAAGATTGCCAGTAGCTTATCATAATGCCAGAAAGAACAGAGCATAGCTTCTTGACTCTCACTGGTCTTAACAGCACCAGTCAGCCAGCAACCAGTACCCACTTTACAGCATGAACTTCTGCAGTTAGACATGGCCCGGTCTCATCTCTGACATGGAGAAGGCCCGATGCTGGGTTTCAGGCCTCTGTTTCCATTGTGAGGAAAACAGACATTTCACCTTAACTAGTCCTGCAATGGCCTGTTCCACATCTCAGTTGGGAAAAGCCAGACCTTACACCTGTGTCCACCAGTAACCTGGCAGCATTCAATCAGCACCAAATGCACCTTAAGTTTCTGCTTCATTTACACCAGGGGTTCTCAAACTTTGTGATACCGTGAGTCCCCTCTAAGTTGCTCACAACCCCCCAGGGGGTTGGGACTCACAGTTTGAGAAACACAGGTATACACTATTCCACCATGTCAGAAATCATCTTGAAGGCACTGATTGACTCTGGACCTCCGGCAGCTTAATGAACATTGGGCTTCATGCAAGCGCATAGGATCCCAACACAGTAGAAAGGTCTTACACAATCTAACAGTATCCATGGACATACTACTATTCTCATGAGGTTCCATCATTAACAAATCTATACTCTGAGAAGTCACAACCGTTCAGGCCCCTAGTGAAACCCTTCTATTTCAGTTTGGTTTGTTCCCCAGCTTCCTACTCATTCTTGGAGTTATCAACTTATTACTCATGTTTAAAGCTACAATTTTGTCATGCATATTTTAATACAAGTTATGGTAAGATCATGGGCAAAAAATCATGGAAGCCATGACACAATCCTGACTTTTACTGAAAACATCCTTGAAAATGGAGAGGGAGGAGGGTCTAGCACCATCTTCCATAACAGAGCAGCTAGGAGCTGCTGGAACTGTTGCCTAGTGGGTATGAGGAGCCCCTCTACCACCCTGCAGGGCTGGAAATGTGGGGAAGGAAAGGTTCCCCATTGTCCCTAGAGGCAGAGGAGCAGCAGGGGTTGGGGTTGCAAGTAACAGAGGATGAGGAGCTGCGGAAGTGAACGGATCTGGGGTCCCTAGCCTCTGTTTGTCAGGAGCTGGATATGGATGATGATTACACCTGTTCTTTTCACTCTGGTGCATCTGGCATTGGCCAATGTCAGAAGACAGGATACTGGGCTACATGGACCTTTGGTCTGATTCAGTATGGCCGTTCATATGTTCTTAAGTTCATTCTGCCACCACCAGTAGTGGCTGGGAGCTGAGGGGGCAGTTGCTCACAGCAACTGAACATCTGCAGGGTGGTCCCAGCGAGTGCCAGCAGCTAGGGAGCTGGCTCCCCATCTGTAATTGCTGACCAACTTGGGGGACCCTCTGCTACCTCCAGTGGTAGCTGGGAGTTGTAGGGTACAGAGGCAGTTGCTTGCAGGAACTGAGCAACTGCAAGGGAGCCCTTGCCAGAGGTAGCAACTAGGAAGCTGACCCTCCACCAGCATCCGCTCCAGGGGTCCCTCAGCCGCCAACAACTGGGAGCTGCAAGGGGCACTGGCTGCTTGTGGCAGTTGAGCCGTTGCAGGGGAAAACCCTGCCAGCAGTGGCTAGGCAGCTTACGGCGCAACAGCAGCAGCAACAGCCAGTTAGCTTCAAGAGCATCCCCCACTACCCACAGAGGCTGAGATGCAGGGTCAAACATTGCCAGCAGCAGCTGGTCAGCTGCAACAGGGTCCTCCACCATCCATGGAAGCTGGGCTGTGAGGTCCCCCAATCCCAGCAGTGACTGGTCTGCTGTAGGACCCCTAATATCAAACAAGTCTCTAGAAGTCATGGATTCCATGACCTCAGCAACCCCCTGACATAATCTTGACCTCACTTGTGAGCCAAATATACTGTGGAGATCAGGCATTATTGGTTTCTGCCCATCCTATTGCCAACCAAGTGAAGGTTTCATTGAGGAAGAAGGGTTGGAGCTTGCAGGAAGAGCCTCTCAAGACCTTTCAAATATCTGGCCATCATATCCTGGGAAAAGAGTCAGTGACCTTGGACTGGCAGATGGAAGACAGATTTCAGCCAGCTGTACCCAGATAGAAGCCAGTGCAAGACCTTCATGTTTCAGATGCAGAAGGTACTCAAGGATTGTTTACAGTGGAGCCTCAATATGGCTGACCCTCTCAGAGTGGCCCAGACTGAGAATCAGGTCCATTGCCAAGGAGATGGACCTGGTGGACGGCTTTCTTCTTTCCAAAAGAACCTGCCTCACTTTTTGTGAGCAGGATTGCTCCTCCAAGTTCAACCATGGAGCAATAAGACCACGAGGTGGAGTGGCAGAAGGTATGGATGCAGGAGGTCACCATGATCCTGTGACAATAGATCTCACAGATCAGCAGAGGTCAAAGTTACAGCACCAAGAGACTCATGAGAGTACTGTACCAATGCTGGTGCAGCCATGGTGAGCATTACTCACACCACGTCCTTTCTGATCATCTGCAGGACCTTCCTGATCAGAGGAAAGAGCAGGAACACATACTTGAGACCTTTTCTCCAAGAAAGGAACCTTCTTCCAGGCCAAGTCTGGAGCAGAACCTAGGGCACTTCATGTTCTGCCTGGTCATGAATAAATCTACTTATGGAGAGCCCCACTTTCAGAAGATAGCAGAGGCAATTCCCAAAGTGAAGAGTCCACTAGCACTGAGCGAGAACGGTCTACTCAGGCGGTCTGCAATGGCATTCTTGCTTCCCAGGAGGCATCGAGCTTCCAAGGAGATATCACAAAAGTCCCAGAGCTGAATACTCTCTTGGCAGAGGGCTGCAGAACAGGCCCCTACATACCTGTTGATGCAGAATATAGTGGCCCTATTGTCTGTGAGAACTTGGACCACTCTGCCCAACAGGTGAAGTGGGAACATCTCGCACACCCTCTGAACGACCCTGAGCTCCTTTATAATTATATGGAGGCTTGTTTCTGTCCAGAAACTACTATCCCCTGCATTTGGAGTATGCCAAGATGGACGGGGGCACCCCCAATCTGAGGCATGAGATGCCGGTTCCATAGAATGTTGGTTGACCCAACCAGAAGGGTACACCCAACACAACGTTCTCAGGCACAGTCCACCACATCAGGAATTGTAGGATCTGTGACAGACTGGTAACCACCTGGTCCAGGTGCATGGTGGGTGAGTACACCAAGGCTAACCACAGCTGTAGGGGGCACATCCTAAGCTTCCCCTTTACCAATACTAACATTAACTTTTTGTTGTTTGCCAAGAGTCCCTGATGCCAGAGCCGGCCCAAGCTACGGGCTGACTGGGTGATAGCCTGGGGTGCCTGATTGTAAGGGGCACCACGCGGTGCTGCCAGGCCGGGCGCGCCCGGGGCACAAGAATGGCTCAGGCCAGCTCTGCCTGATGCTGGCTCATGCCTACCAGGAGAGCAATGTCCTCCCGAACCTTGACTTCAGAGCTGCCCATGATGAGCCAATTGTTGACACAGATATAGACCTAGATCCCTGGGCGCCTCAGTTAAGATGCCACCACTGACATGCACTTTGAGAACACCCTCAAGCCCAAGGGGAAGCACCATAAATTGGTAATGGTTCAGACCTACCATAAACTGAAAAAATCACCTGTACCCCTCAAAGATCATGATATGGAAATATGCATCGTTGCGGTCGAGGGTAGCATACCAATCCCCCAGATCCAGGTCAGGGATAATTGAAACAAGGGAGACCATGCAAAACTTGAATTTTACAAGGTAGTGGTTCAGATCTCACAGGTCCAGGATGAGACAAAGCCTCTCCCCACTGCCTCCCCCCACCCCGCCTTTGCTTTTGAGATTAAAAAATAACAGGAATAGAAACCCCGGTTTCTTGTAATGATCTGGGGTAACTCCTCCACCACTCCCATACAGAGTGATTCCTCTACCTCCTGTTCGAGAAGTTTCTCATGAGAGGGATCCCTGAAGAGATATGGGGAAGGTGGGTGGGAAGAGGTACTAGGGTACAGGATAGCTGGAGGTCATAGCCATGCTACGCCATGGTCAGGACCCAACTGTTCATTGTAATAGTTTTCCAGACTGGAGGAAGAAGTGAAGGTGGGCCAAAAACAAAACAGGGAGGATACAGTTTGAAAGGTATGTCACCATACTGCTGCGCTGGCTCATCGTCACCAAGTTTGCTGCCATACGCTTCCCCAAGTGCAGAGGGGGCTACTGACGGCACCTACATGCCCATCTGGGCCCCCGACCATCAGTCATCACATTACATCAATCGCAAGGGCTAGTTCTCCATGGTCCAGCCAGCCATCATAGACCACCGAAGCCAGTTCACTGATGTCTACATTGGCTGGTTGGGAAAAGCACCTGGTGCCCACACACTTAGGAACTCCAGCCTCTTCCACAAGCTGCATATCAACGCTGCCTAGATTTCGAATGTGCTGTGCTTTCTCAGCATGGTGCCGGAGGTGCCGGCCTTGTCAGCAGTGCTCGCACTGGAGGAGCTCGATGCCAAGGGCAGGGATTTGGCCAGAGAATACCTGGCCTTTTTTCTTTGTCCTGTCTGAGGACAAGGAGGGATGGTTCTTGTCCGACCTTGGGACGTTCTCCCTCTCTTTAGTCCGCGATGAAGCTGAGGAGTCTTCTCAAACCAGTTAAATGGACTTTTCACACAAGAAAGTCTTGAGTCAATTGGTTCGATCCCATCTTGCTCACGCAGTGAGATTGGAGCAATGAGGGCTCTTTTGGGAGAGGTGGCCTTTTCCCAGGCATATAATGCAATATGAGTGCCCATCAGAAGCAGGCATGGCATCTCTGCATGAGTCACACCTCTTTAATCCTGGTGAATCAGGTGTCTTGAAACCAGGGAGAGTGCAGGAAAAATGAACTAGGGACAAAGGTTCAAAAACTTGGAAAATGATGAAAACGGAGGAACTTTGTACTTGTTTTGATGTTTTACATCAGGGAAGGGTGACTGTAAAGGAGCTCTGTCTGCTGCTGTAATGGACTGGAGGAGTGCTGACCAGCACCCAGTGACCAAGGGGTTAAGCTCAGGCAGCTAGCAAAGGTGATGGCCAGGGGGCCTCTGAGAACCAATCGAGATAGAGGGTTGAAATTTGAATTGGATATAGGTTCCCTGGCTGCTTTCTTTGTGTGGGAGAGATAAACCAGGAATTGAGAGACACACAATGATTTAAACCCAAGCAGGACTGCCATGTCTCCAAGGCGTTCAGAGCATTAGAGCACTAAACAAAGGCTATGTCTAGACTGCAAGCCTCTTTTGAAATAGGCTTTTTCGAAAGATACTTTCGAAAAAGCCTCTTTCGAAAAAGAGCGTCTAGACTGCAAGCGGAAATTTCGAAAAAGCAAGCCACTTTTTCGAAAGAAAGCAGCGAGTGAGTCTGGATGCTCTCTTTCTAAAAAGTCCTGTTGGCATTCAAGAATGCCTTTTTTCGAAAGAGCACTTTCGAAAAAAGGCGTTTTTCCTCGTGAAATGAGGTTTACCGCCATCGAAAGAAAAGCCGCGTTCTTTCGATTTAATTTCGAAAGAATGTGGCTGTAGTCTAGACGCAGGTGAAGTTTTTTCGAAAAAAGGCTACTTTTTTCGAAAAAACCCCTGAGTCTGGACACAGCCAAAGAGAAATCAGAAATAAGTAAAAGGGAAAAGTGAATCCAGTCGTGTTCAGGGTAATTGTCTTTATTTTGTGGTTTGGATTGAACTGCTCTGTGTGAATCTATGCCTCCCCTCCTTATTTACTGCCTTGTATTGTGCCGAGATTTTTCTCTGTGTTTTAATTTGTTTTCCTTAATTGCTCTATAACATCTAGCAACCAAGTATGCACTCTCAAGTTTATCTTTTGTTTTGTAATAAAAATAACTTTTTTTTAGGGTGATGATTTGATTGTGTCCGGGAAGGTCGGTCTGTGTGTATATCTGCATGCCTCTGACTGAAGGGTCAGCTACTAGAGACTGCAGCTTGTTTTCCTCTTTTCAAGCTAATTTGGGGCAAAAGAGCATGGGGTATCCCTGGGGGTGATTTCACCCATGGTTTTTAGGGGAAAAGCACTTGATGGCGGCAGCGATTCCCCAAAATCTGTGTATTATGATTCTGGGGGGAAGTTTTTTATAACCAGTGCCTATAGAGGCAAGATTATGAAGCTCTCTTGCGGACCCTCACCTTCTGCACTCAGAGTGCCATAGTGGGAAACAGCCTTGATAGCTTCTAAGGACAATAGAGAAGAAACTGAGGCTCCACACCACATGCACAACTAATGGATAATAATGACATGAAGACACACCACTGAACATGCAGGCTACATTTACACTGGCATCCTTTTCCGGAAATGCTTAAAACGGAACAGTTTTTCCGTTATAAGTATTTCCGGAAAAGCGTGTCTACATTGGCAGGATGCTTTTCCGGAAAAGCACTTTTTCCGGAAAAGCGTCCGTGCCAAAGTAGACGCTCTTTTCCGCAAAAAAGCCCCGATCATCATTTTCGCGATTGGGGCTTTTTTGTGGAAAAAACTACTGTGCTGTCTACACTGGCCCTTTTCTGGAACAGTTTTTCCGGAAAAGGACTTTTGCCCGAACAGGAGCAGCATAGTTTTTCCAGAAAAACAATGACGATTTTACATTAGATCGTCATTGCTTTTCCGGAAAAGCAAGCGGCCAGTGTAGACAGCTGGCAAGTTATTCCGGAAAAGCGGCTGCTTTTCCGGAATAAGTGGCCAGTGTGTAGACAGCCGCAGAGTGTGGCAGGACACTCCTAGAAAATATCTCCAATTTCCAGCACAAGGACACATAGGCACATAGAGTAGAGCACTCACAAGGACATCACTCATAGAAGACTGCACTTTTATGTAGAAAAATTATGATTAAAAAGACAGTTACCTGTTCTGTAAGAGAGAGTTACTCACCTTGTGCAGTAATGGGAGTTCTTTGAGATGTGTACCCATCAGTGCTCAACTCTAGGTACTAGTGTGTCTTTGCGCCGGCAATCAGAGATCTTTTCTAGCAGTCTCCTGACATGCCGCATATGCCCAGTAGTATCTCCTCATGCCATTAGTGTTTGTTAGTTGCATGTGCTGTGTGGTGCCTCCATTCCTTCTCTGCCTTGGATATGTCCCAAAGAGGCTCCAAAGTAGGAGAGGAGGGAGGGCAGTAGAACACCCACAAGGACACACATCTTGAAGAACTCTCATTACTGCACAAGGTCAGTAACTCTCTTTTCTTCGAGTGATATCCCCGTGGGTGCTACATCCTAGGTGTTTAAAGAGCAGTGTCCGTCTCGTGGAGGCAGATTTTGAAGAATGTCCCAGAGACCGTAGAGAGAATAGAGTGGCCCGCTGATACTGTTCGGATTAGGCCAGATGCCAGAGTGTATTCCCTGGTGAATGTATGCTCGGAGGACCAGGTTGCCACTTTGCAGATGTCCTCAAATGGGATTTTGTTGAGGAAGGCTGTGGTGGAAGCCACTGCTTTGGTGGAGTAAGCTGTGATGACAGGTGGCGGTATGGATGGTGTAACAAGTATGGATGCAAAAGCAGATTCATTTAGATATTTGTGAGTAGATGACTTATCCTTTCGAGCATTCAGCAAAGAAGATTAAAAAGTCATGTTGGACTTTGAGGATGTGTAATGCTGCTTGGATCGTGTCATCATGCGGCTTTGGACAGAATGCAGATAAGTGAATTGGTTCACTAATATGGAAGGGTGGGGAGTACTTGTCCTTGCTGAAAATTGTGTAAGAGAGATGTGCCATAAAAGCTGCTATTTCACCTACATGTCTGCTGGAAGTGATGGCTACAAGAAAGGCTACTTTCATTGACAGATGTAGCCATGAACATGTGGCAAGTGGTTCAAAGGGCGGCGTGTTCAGACTCTTAAGGATGTGGTTAAAGTCCCACAAGGGAACAGGTGGTCTGACTACAAGGAACGTGTTTTGTAGGACCATTAAAAAATGTTTAGTCCTGGGATGAGAAAACAGCAAGACGCAATATCCATTGGAATATTAAACACTGCAATTGCTGCTGTGTGGACTTCTACTGAACTAAAAGAGACACCTGACTGCCGCTGTTCAAAGACATAGTCCATTATGATTGGTAGGGAAGGAGTGAGGGGTGAAATGTTATGTTTTTCCCGTATCCAAGCAGAGAATCTCTTCCATTTATAAGTGTAGGTTTTCCTGGTAGAAGAATCTCATCAACTACTGATTAGTATTTATTTTACCCAGTCAGAGCAGCAAGTTTTGGCATCATGTAGAACATAAGAACAGCCATACTGGGTCAGACCAAGGTCCATCTAGCCCAGTATCCTGTCTGCCAACAGTGGCCAATACCAGATGCCTCAGAGGGAGGGATCACAACAGGTAATCCCCATGTGATCCTCCCCTATCACTCACTCACTCCCAGAGAAACAGAGGCTAGGGATACCATTCCAACCCAACCTGGCTAATAGCCATTGATGGACCAAACCTCCATGACTCTATCGAGCTTTTTTTTGAACACTGTTAAAGTTCTAGCCTTCACTACATCCTCTGGTAAGGAGTTCTACAGGTTGACTGTGCATTGAGTGAAGAAAAACTTCCTTTTGTTTAAACTTGCTGCCTATTAATTTCATTTGGTGGCCCCTAATTCTTATATTGTGGAAATAAGTACAGCCGCTCCCCGACTTACGACCACCTCCACTTACAACCATCCGCACTTACGATCAAAGCGGTCGTAAATGCGGATCCAAGTTACGAATGGCAATCCGCACTTACGAACAGCAGCAGTCACCATGTAACTCTATGGGATCCGAGTTACGAACACTTCGAGTTACAGCCAAGTCTTTGGTCCGTAACTCATTCAAAACTCAGGAAGCGGCTGTAAATAACTTTTCCTTATATTCACTTTTTCCGACACCAGTCATGATTTTAGAGACCTCTATCATATCCCCCTTTAATCTCTCCTTTTCGAAGATGAAAAGTCCAACTCTTTTTAATCTCTCTTCATATGGGACCCGTTCCAAACCCCTAATCGTTTTTGTTGCTCTTTTCTCAACCTTTTCCAATTCCAATACATCCTTTTTCAGATGAGGTGACAACATCTGTACACAATATTCAAGATGTGGGCATACCGTGGTTTTATGTAGAGGCAATAAGATATTTTCTGTCTTATTCTCTATCCCTTTTTTAATTACTCCTAACATTCTATTTGCTTTTTTGACTGCTGCTGCACACTGAGTGGATGTTTTCAAAGAACTATTCACAATGACAGCAAGAGCTCTCTCTTGATTAGTTGTAGCCAAATTAGTCCCCATCATATTGTATGTATAGTTGGGACTATGTTTTCCAATGTGCATTACTTTATATTTAACAACATTAAATTTCATTTGCCATTTTATTGCCCAATCACTTAGTTTGATGAGATCTTTTTGAAGCGCTTCACAGTCTGCTTTGGTCTTAACTATCTTGAGCAGTTTGGTATCATCTGCAAATTTTGCCACCTCACTGTTAACCTCGTTCTCTACATCATTTATAAATAAGTTGAATAGGATGGGACCCAGGACAAACCCTTGGGGGGACCCCACTAGTTACCTCTCTTCACTTGTAAAACTTACCATTTATTCCTACCTTTTGTTTCCTATCTTTAAACCAGTTATCAATGCACAAAAGGACCTTCCCTCTTCTCCCATGACAACTTACTTTACTTATGAGCCTTTGGTGAGGGACTTTGTCAAAGGCTTTCTGAAAATCTAAGTATACTATATCCACTGGATTCCCCTTGTCCGAATGTTTGTTGACACCCTCCAAAGAACTTTAGCAGATTAGTACAGCATGATTTCTCTTTACAGAAACCACGTTGACTTTCTCCCAACAAATTATATTCATCTGTGTGTCTGACAATTGTATTCTTTACTATAGTTTCAACTAATTTGCCCGATACTGATGTTTGACTTATCGGTCTATAATTGCAAGGATCGCTTCTAGAGATATTCTGGCCTGCATATTTATACCTGCCTCTGGAAATTTCCACTACATGCATCTGACGAAGTGGGTCTTTGCCCACAAAAGCTTATGCTCCAACACTTCAGTTAGTCTATAAGGTGCCACAGGACTCCTCGTCTCTTTTGCAGATTCAGACTAACACGGCTACCCCTCTAATACCTGTTACGTAGGTTGCTGTAGGGGTACTCTGGCATCATATGCACCAGTTCCAAAGTTTCATTGCCTTGGTGCAAAGGGAATTAGACCATGCTTCTCACTGTCGATTGATGTTTAACCCTGGGAGTCATGTTTAACTCTTGGTTGTTGTACTTAACCATCTGCGAGTTGTGGTAGGCCTGGGGAAGCTGGTGGCTGCTGCCTGGGCAGGTGGGGACTAGAACCCATGACCCTAGGTTGTTAGGATAGGATGTTGTCAGTTAGGATCTGGATGGTCTTGTTTTCGATGTGTGGAAGTAAATGAAGGCATGCATACCATACTGCTCTTAACTCCAGGAGGTTAATATGGAGGGACCGCTTGTGATAGGACCATTTGCCCTGTGCTGTATGGGAATCCAGGTGTGCTTCCCAGACCACATAAGGGAAGCTTCTGTCATTATGGTAATTGTCGGGGATGGCTGTTGAAACGGAACACCCTCTATCATGTTGTGTGGTGATGTCCACCAGTGTAGTGACATTAGGACGTGGTGTGGTATGTTGACTGACTTGTGTAGAGAGTCCCTGGAAGGGATGTAAACAATGGCCAGCCATGCTTGAAGGACCCTCACATGGAGTTTGGCTAGTCTCTCACCACATACATTGTGACCACCCACGTGATCAAATATTTGGGGAAACAGCTGCATAGTGTTGTAACTGGAAAAGCCTGCACTATGTTTATGAGGGTAAAGAGGGACTTGAACCTGTGTTTGGGTAGTGTCACTCTGGTTGTGATGGAGTATAACTGAGCCCCTAAGAACTCGACAGCCTGTGTAAGCTGCAATGTGGATTTCTGATAGTCGATATGGAATCCAAGGCTGAGTGATAAGAGCTATAGTCTTGTTGACCATGTCCTTGGCATCTTGATATGACGTGCCTTTGATAAAGCAGTCATCCAAACAGGGAAAGATTATCACCCCTATATGGCAGAGATTTACTACTACTACAGCCAGTGTTTTTTAGAAGACTCTCGGTGCCATTGATAAGCCAAATGGAAGGACTCAATATTGGTAATGGTTGGTTCCTACTGTAAAACGTAGGAAACATCTGTATCCTGAGTGAACAGTTATATGCAAATAGGCATCTTGGAGGTTGAGGGCTAAGAACTAATCTCCACTGTCTAACGCTGGTATGATGGTTGCTAATGTGACCCATCTTGAACCTTTGATATGTTATGTACTTGTTGAGTTTTCTGATATCTAGTATGGTGTAGGGGAGCCTAGACTACCCTGCCTTGACAATAAATGGTGATGTCTGCCTTGTCCAAAGTGCAGATCGCTAAAAAACAAAACCCAGGCCAGTCTCAAGTCTGGTGCACATAGCACACAGGCATGGCTTGGGAGGGAGAAGCTGTGAGAGGAAGGAATGTTTTGAATACCAATGCAGATTAAGCATGGTACGCGAGACCACGTCAAGAACACACAACAAGCACCTTCTACTGGTACTTCTGTTTCTGATAAGCAAAAGTTACAGATGCAGCCATACAACTGTCAACTATGCACGTAGCAGCAACATCCTGGGTGACAGGATGTGCTCCAAATAGCACACTGGACATTTTACATATCCTACACAATACGTAATCAGTTGGTAAATATTATAAAATGGGATTAGTAAGAACAATCAATGGGAGGGAATGGGCAGGACTGACCCACAGGTCCTGCTTGATGTAACTAGAAGTAAGTAGGCCATTCACACCAGTGACCTAGTGCATGACATTCCACTGTGTGGGAAGAAAAGGAACCAGGACCTCCTGCCTGGTATTGTAGGTAGCATACAAGTAAAGTGCAAGTGAACTAGGCTTTATTATTGTATTATAGTAGTTCTTCTATTAATTGCTTTTGCATTGGTTTGCGCTGTATTAATTGCTTTAGAATTTATAGTATTTAAAGTTTAAATTGTATAGCAATTGTTTCTAAGGCTTGTAAAACTTAAACAACTGTATTAACTGCTTAAAGCTTGCAATAAATAAGAAAGTGGTTAAGTATTCCTGGAGTGTTCTGGTTTCCCTTGGATCTAAAATAAATTGAATCACACAACAATTTCAGATATGAAGTAAAGAAAAAGTAACTTTAAACTAGGCAAGTAAAAATGAACAATTCACAATAAAGTCTGGGCAACAAAGTGTTGTCAGCCTTCCAGTATTTTACCTCTGAAAACCAGGAATTAAATCTAACTCAAGTAAAGAGTGAGGTTGGGAGAAATATTCTAGTTGTCCTTTTTATGACAATACAACCCCCAAAGACACAATTTAGTGCAACTGGAAGTCTTCAAAGTAGGAATAAGATCCTCCGGAAAAGGGCGCTTTTTCCAGAGGATCGGGGCCAGTGTAGACACTCTTTTCCGGCTTTTCTAAAAGCCAGAAAAAAGCGGCGGACATTTTTATTTAAATGCCGCGGGGGATATTTAAATCCCCCGCGCATTTCCCTATTACGATCGCTGAAATTAACATGCCCCTTCCGGAAAAGGGGCCAGTGTAGACGTAGCCAGACTGTAGTAGGATGAGGTGAGGACAGAATTGAAGTGCATTGGCAGAATTGACTGTAAGAAGCTTAAATGCACAGCTTCTCTATGCTTTATGCCTGAATCAAGCCTGTACCTCACATTCACAAAAAAATTAAATTCACTATATTCAATCAAAATGTAAAAGAGCTGCTGATTGCTCATGGAAAGCACTGACATACTGTGCATTCAATTTAAAAACCTTTCTGCCTATGCTTGATTTGTCTTCCCTCATTCTTTAAGAAGAATATTATCAGGAAAGCAGAATTGTTCATCAGGTCCCACTGCTTATTCCTCACATAAATCATAATTCTTTTGGATATCACAATGGTTGCCATAAAGATAACTGTGATATCAAACAACAAGAGGCAAGAACACTAATATAGGGGTATGTCTTCACTAGCAAGTTTTATTACAAAAAACTGCCTTTTCGCAACAAAAAAGTGCGAACAGTCACACCACAATGCAACTTTTGTTAGGAAAAACACAGTTTCAGCAACAGAAAACTTCCACCTCTATGAAAGACTTTTTTCTTTTCCCCTCCCTTTATTGTTGACAAACAGCCTGTGTAGACTCTGCTGTTTGTTTTGTAGACAGAACTGGCTGATGCTAGTGTCCCACAATACCTGCCCTGATGGCTCTGCTCAGTGTTTTGATCTGTGCTGCCCTGCAAGCATGCACCCTTCTCTTTTCAAAGCTCTGGGATGTATCTGACAGCTGAGTGAGCTGTTCTGTTTGGGGAAGGAACAAAGAACAAATGATTGGACTGCTTCTGTTCTGCCGTGCACTAGAAACAGTGGCACGCACACTGCCACTGCACCGGGAAAAGGACAGACACTGTGCTGCTTTGACATTCCTTAGCACAGAGAGCTCACAGAGCTACTCATGATGCCACTCCCAGCTGTTGAGAAGGCTGAGAGAGAACTTGGCAGGAATCCTAAGAAACGCAGGGATCAGCTCTTCCTTGCCACAACACTGATCTGTGGGACACATACCCACAGTGCATTACTCACATTGTCGATGATAGGGCCCCCAGAAGAAGCAAGTGTGAACACACACTGGCAATTTTTGTTTAGTCAACTTTTGAGTGTTGACATAACCTTATTCAACAAAACTTGGTATTATAGACATACTCTAGATTTCTTCTCTTGCATACTCAGAATTGTAACTTGACAGGGGAGTTGTCATGATTATCTGTAGACTGTCTATTTTAATAAAACATTAATAGCAAGAGCAGGTGAACTCTGAAGAAACAAATGTGCTTAGTACAAAAGAACAAGCAAAATTAAGACACAGAAGAGAGAGAATTGTCTTCATGAACATTTTTTGGAATTCTCTGAGACATCAGTAGCTCCTTGAAAAGATGCTTTCTTTCTTATTAATATTAAACTTTTGGAAAGACACAAAAGGTCTGATTTCACTGACCTGTTTTGGCAGTCTTGTCAACATATCTTTGCAGCGTTGCAGACATGTCACTGCTTTCTGAAAATACCCTTGAATAACTGCCTATGAAAGCAACAGAATGTGCCAATGAATTATTAGGATAAAAGCAATTTGTCTTTAAATACCCTGCCAGCTCACAAGACAGTGTAACTCACTACACTGTAAAGGGATATATAACAAAAACATTAAGACACACCTAAAACTCTGAGGTTATAATGCCTGAACATGCAAAAACGTGATCATTTCCTTCAAATGCTAAAATTGCCATGAGGATACATGGACTATAGAGTAACTCAGTTTCCTAAAGAGTAGGTCATGTGAAGGTTATAAACAGGTCATGAGCACAATGTGGAGGAAAAGAGTATTGGAGAATGAGCCTATCCCATCAGACAGCAGGGCTGTGCCTACCTCCCCCACTTTGTCACAACTTGGTGCACATAGTTGCTATGCCACTCAGGTTTGTCACCAATACTCCTCCACTGGCCGGGTCAAACCTGACTGGCACTATGACCTCATGCACCATCTGGAGTGGGAAGCCAAGCACAGTTCCACTGAAGCCACCACTATAAAGTGAATGCAGCAGGCGTTCACTGTCCAGCAGTGTTCCCTGTAACTTGTGCCCTTGTGGGGCTGTTCAGAAGAGATTCAAATGCCATCCAGCTGATTAACAGAACGCCCACAGCTAAGGGTCTTTTTTTTTTTTTACAGGTACTGCACATTTGCACGCCTCGGTGTAAATAAAAAAAAATTATTTCACCCATGGATGGAAAAAATCTGAAATCTGCACATGGATGGAAAACAGAGGAAATATTGCTCTCCAACCCCTTTTTCTGGAGCCTCCTCCCAACATCAGGCCAGGATTAAGATTGCAGAACAAGGCAAAGGACTGCTTATGGTCGATGCCCCTCAGTGGAGCGAGAAGGAGGAGGTTGTTGACCAATGATTTTTGGGCCTCCCCTATGAATAAAGATCCTGACAGGGTCACTAAAAAAAATAAAATGCAGTTAGAGGGGCACCACTAGGGATGTGAAAATGTAATGGTTTACAATTAACCAATGAGACTGTATCAGAAACAGGCAGGAGAACTCAACTGCAAGCACTAGCTCCCACAGAGCCATCTGCCCCCCTCCTCCCACACTGCTGCTTCTGTATTAGAGGCAGCAGCGTGGGGAGGGCACAAGCGAGCCACCTTCCCCCTGACATTGCTGCCTCTGATACACAAGCAGCAGTGCAGGACAGGACAGATAGATGGGAGCCGGTGCACACAGGGGGCCAGCTCCCCACATGCACCAGGCCCCCCACATGTAACTGTGTAACCACTGAAATTTTCAGTGGCTCCCTGTGCAAGTTAGGGATTGAGGCCTTCTCCTATAAGTACCCCAATGTCTGTACCACTTTTTAGTGTTGCCAACCCCAACTATTCAAAAATCATGGGTGCCTTACAAATCATGATACATTTTAAAAAATTATAATTGTGGGGTTTTATTTTCTTTTTGATGTTTTAGCAGAGTACACTGGTGTCATTTCAAACATTTCTTCTAAAAGGTTATAAATGTTCTTTTCATTAAAATTTTTTAAATGAAGTTGAGATTCTCACCTATTTGCATGATTTGCAGGGGGAGCTTTAAGAAAAATCACCAAATTTCATGAGGCTCATCATACAAACATGAGTTGGTAACGATGACCTCCCCATTTGCATATAAAAAACACTTGTACGTAAAAAGTAGTGTGCGAGAGCGTATGTTAGTAAACCTAAAGATTATCATCTGGTGGCACATTCAATAAGAGGACGTTACTCCTTGAGGTGTTGGGCTCATCCCAGAGCCACAGGTTGGAGAGTCGTCAGCTGTGGTCCAGCCGGACCGCGCATGCGTGGGGCGCATGCTGTTTGCACTGGTTGCTAGCTTACGCACAGTCCGGCTTCCCACCAGTTCCTCCTAACCGGATCACTCCTGAAAAACATAAGGAAGAAACTCCAAAGAGGGGAGGAGGGCGGGTCATGGAGCACCCACAGGGACACACACCTCAAAGAAAGATCGTTACTGCACAGGGTAAGTAACTTTCTCTTCTTCTTCGGTGATGTCCCCGTGGGTGCTCCACTTAAGGTGAGTACAGAGCTGTAGCCTCATCTACGGAGACGGGATCGGAGCCAAGATCAGTCTGCTGTGGGCAGCACCGCAGAGGTCAGTGCTGATGGCATAATCTTTAGCAAAAGTTATGTCCAAAGACCATGTCGCCGTGCGGCGATGTCTTGGATTGAGACTCCTTTGAGAAAAGCTAGGGAAGTGGATGTTGCTCTAGTAGAATGAGCTGTAATAGGCATAGATATGGACTTATTTTGTAAAGTATAGCATGTGGTAATACATTTCATGATTATTTTAGATATACGCTGTGAAGACAATGCTTTGCCTTTGGATCTTCTGTAAGAGCATAGGAAAAGCCGCTGAGATCGTCGAAATGGGCGAGTCCATTCCAGATAAAAGGCAAACGCCCTGCGAACATCTAAGGTATGTAGATGGGCTTAGTAAGTAGTTGCATGCAGTTTGGGGTAAAATGTTGAGAGTACTATCGGTTCATTGATATGGAATTCCAAATTCACCTTCGGCAGAAATTTTGAGTGAGATCGAAGTATTACCCCTTGGTTGGTGAACAATGTATATGGAGCAGCAGCTGAAAGAGCTGCCAATTCCCCAATGTCACATGTGGCTAGAGACTCGAAGGGTGGGTATGTGAGAGTGTCCAGAACGAACTCAAGATCCCACAGAGCAGGTGGTTTCCTGTGTGGAGGGTGTCAGTGCATTAAACCCTTCAGGAAGCGCTTAGTCATCAGGTGAGACATAATTGAAAAACCCTCAATTGACTGTCTAAATGCAGAAATCGCCGAGAGATGGACCTTAATAGATGAAAGGCCTAACTTAGAACGGAGTAAGTGGAGGACATAGTCCAGAATGCAATGAATTGGAGTGGACATTGCATCAAAATCATTGGCTATGCACCACAAATGGAACCGGTACCACTTATAAAGGTAAGTCTTTCATGTGGAATCACGTCTGCTGTGAAGTAATATTTGTTTCACCTCTTGCAAACAAAGTGCTTCTGTGCTATGGAACCAGCTAGGAGCCATGCCGTGAGGTGCACTCGGTTGATTTGTGATTGTGGCATGAACATCCCCGGCTGCATGAGCAAATCTGGTCGTTTGGGTAACTGATATGGTGGTCAGCGAGACATTTGTAGTAGAAGAGGGAACCACGTCTGCCTGGGCCAGAACGGAGTTATCAGTATCACGGTGGCCCTGTCATCCATTATCTTCTCCAGCACTCTTGGAAGAAGTGGGATATGAGGAAAAGCGTAGAGAAGATGATGAGTCCAGCTTATCAGAAACGCATCCCCCAGAGACTCCGGGCCCAGAATGGCTCTGCAACAGTATTTGGGACAATTTGCATTGAGAAGTGGCAAACAAGTCTATAGTGGGGTGTCCCCAGCATTGGAATATCACTAGAGCCACTCCCAGATTGAGTTCCCACTCATGTTGAGGAAACAGGTGTCTGCTCAAGGCATCTGCAATGGAATTGTCCTTGCCAGGTAGGTATGTTGCCATAACAGTAATTCTGTGACCGATACACCAATTCCATAGCTTCATGGCTTCTGCACAAAGGGATCTGGATTGGGCTCCGCCTTGTCGGTTGATGTAGTACACCGTGGTGGTGTTGTCGGAGAAGACTTGAACCGTCTGACCACAGATCCTTGGAAGGAATGTCTTGCATGCACTGAATACCACCCTGAGTTCCAGAATAATTATTGAACCTATGGTTAGAGAGACGAACAATATAGTTCGCCATTCTTAGTATGAGTGTGGCGGAAGAATAAACCTTTCGTCTGAAAAGGTCTAACTGTTTGGATTCTTTATCAGCAGCAGCATTCCTATATTGTGGCGTCTTGGATTTTTGCTAATCTGAATCCACCACCAATGAATTCGGTTGAGGGTGCATAAACAGAAATTTCATCCCCTTCAGGGAAACGAAATATTTCTTGTCTGCCCTCTTGTGAGTGGGCTGAGAGGATGCAGGTGTTTGACATATAGCATCAGCAATTTCTAGGATTGCGTCAAAGGGTAATGCCATTTTGGATTTCTGAGATTTCTGGAGGTTCTTCAAAAGCTTATGTTGCTTTTGTTGAACCTCCACCACATGCAGGTCCTGGTATTCTGCTACTCTTAAAAAGCTCCTGGAATTGTCGAGCATTGTCTACTGGAGAAGAGTAACCAGGGAACACTGCATCATCCGGAGAGGAAGAAGCAACAGAGTGGTCCACTGGGGACTGCTCCTGTGGTTGTGCCTGTTCCGGTGCCACTACTTGTACTGGTTCTGACTGTGCTTGAGAGAGAAGCACATTTGCAGACGGTGTGGAAGATCGAGTGGAAGCGCATGGTGGGGTGGCAAGCCTGGAGCTATTGCGAGAGTGATACCGGTAACGTCGTGGAGACCAGAAGGAAGAGTGCCCAGAAGAGTATCGTCACTCCTTATGATAATCACTACGGTGGTGATGATGATCACGATAGTAACGAGACTATGAATATGCAGGTGAGTATCATCATCTGTAATCATGACAATATAGAGATAAAGATGAGCATGTAGGCGATCTAAGTGAGCGAGATCTGCATGTGGTGTACGATAGTGATCGGGAACATCTGCAGTAACGACAAGGTGACGGTGAATATTGTTGAGAATGTCTTCGCAAGAGAGTGGTAGCATGAACCTCGTGTGTGCGGCTCAGAGAAGGCAGAAGGTGATCGAGGCTGTGGAGAGAAAACGAATTGTTCAGGGCCTGGTGATGAGAGTAACCTTGTGCCCAATGTATGATTAACCCCTGCCTGCAGCACTGACTGGTTCAACTCGGAAGGGGGGGGAGAGCCCTGATGCTGCGGTTCTGTGAGCCGACGCGTGCAGAGGCTGATTCACTAGCACTTCGGCGCTTGCTATTTTCCAGCTGTGGAGTCAGTGCCGACGAAGAGGGTGATGAAGAGCTCG
This sequence comes from Pelodiscus sinensis, assembly GCF_052426305.1. Classification (NCBI taxonomy): domain Eukaryota; kingdom Metazoa; phylum Chordata; order Testudines; family Trionychidae; genus Pelodiscus; species Pelodiscus sinensis. Next base: position 1,324,748 of record NC_143064.1, on the reverse strand, counting down.
GCGCTGATGACGGAGAGAAGGGGTTTGAACCCCGCACCGAGGCAGCCGGTGCTGAAGGGATCTGTGCTGTAGTAGCCGGCACCGAAGCAACCGGTGCCACAAAAGCCGGCACCAAAGCGGCCGGTGCCACAGTATCCGGTGCCGAAGCAGCCGGAGCCGACATTTGCAGGGTCGATGCCGCTGGTGCCGATGTCGGCGCCTTCAGCGCTAGGGAACACACAGTCGCGGGTGTCTGAGCTTGCCTTTGTACTGGAGCTGGTGTAGATTCTGGTCTTGATGGCACAGCCATGGTCTGATCCGCCCCCCTGCTAGAGGTGGGGCTCGTCTCGGAAACACTGCGGTTCTTCCCTTGCCGCTCACCCTGCTGTGATAGCCTGGTTGGCTTATGACTCCCGCCCTTAGATGACACAGAGGGGAGAGTCGGGGTTTTTGCTGATGCCGAAGTCTTTTGAACAGACTGCCCCGGCAGCTGAGTATCTTCCAGCTGAAGTGCCTTGCTATATAGCAGCAGTTTCAGCCGCATCTTGAGGTCCCATCTAGCTCAATCGGTCAATTTCAAGCAGTGTGGGCATTTATGGGGTACATGCCCCTCGCCCAAACACTTCACACAGAGAGTGCCCATCTGATGCTGGCATCGCGTCATGGCACTGCGAGCACTTTTTGAAGCCGGAGGAACCCGGCATTATGAACTGAGGAAAAAAACAGTTTGTGTTTGTTTAGGTTTTTTTTAAACTAGAAACTGTTGAACAAACATTAACACACTAACTAACTTACTAACTATTAACTATTGGCTGACTAACTAACTATTTACACAATTCTTTCTTTAAACAGTTGAGGAGAAGCGAGTTGCTCCACCTGTTACCGTTGAACGGTAAGGAGGAACTGGCGGGAAGCCGGACTGCGCGCAAGCTAGCAACCAGCACAAACAGCACGCACCCCACACATGCATGGTCCGGCTGGACCACGTCTGACGACTCTCCGACCTGCGGCGCCGGGACGAGCCCAACACCTCAAGCGGAGCACCCATGGGGACACCACTGAAGAAAGTTGTTGTTATACACTGCACACAGCATCCTGTGTCCGGCTTTTAACACTTCTTAGATCATGGGTACTTGAGATCTAGACAGTGTTCAGTATTATTTAATCAGGTCAGTGACAGAATATCAGCACAGAGATGCGTAGTTTTGAATTTAAAAATCTCACAAAATCTCTTTCTGTTGATGTATAGACCCTGGATCCAAAGTAATATAAGAGGTGACTGAGGCCTCAAAAAGATAGTTGTTCACTTTATAAACACTCCCGGTTAGCTACATCACAGAAGGTGGCTGAACTATGTCAGCTGACTCAGGCTAGTGGGACTTGCAAGATGGAGCCTGAGTTCTGGGACACTCTCTACTCACAGGATATTAGAGGCTGGAAGTCTACACAGCACTAGCCCGCAGCCCCAGCTGCTGGCACAGACCAGATGTAAGTGTCTCATTGCTGTGTAGATATTCTCATCAAGAAACAGTCTAAACAACATTGTTGGATTATGATAACTAAGTTGAGATAAATGTCTAAAAAATAGATATTAAGAATGCTTACACAACTGCAACACTGAGAAGTCAAATCTAAGACCTTATAGTAGATCTATGAAAACATATCTTTCCAGTTTATTGACAGGAACTCTCACTTCTACAACTGGTTCAAAGTTACAGTGTGATCATTCATACATTTAATATGCCCCAATGACCTATAAAGAAAAACTGGCCAGGAGACATACTGATTCAGCCTGATAAGACAGCACTTTGAACAGGTCCTTCTCTACATCGGCTTTGTGCACCTGAATATCTGCCTCATCGCTGCTTCTCTTCATTAATTGAGCATATAGTTTTTCTAGACTCTGAAAAAGAAAACATAAGCACCCAGAGAGCTGTTACTCAACTGTAGCACTTGCTAGTAATAGTGTCTGTAGGAGACTGCACCTAACCAAAAACTTACATTTATGGCAATCACAAGAAATCCGTCAGCAAGGGCAGCTCTTCCAGCATCCACCCACCCTTTTCCAGTCTTCATAGTCATCTGAAGCAGAAAAAAAAACATGTGTTTTGTGACTATTCAACCATTTTCAAACTATTCAATGATGGATCTCATGTTGATGCATGTATCTTAGACAATAGAGAAAATTTCAAACCTTAAAATTTGTATGACAAGTGGCTCAACTATTTGAGTGCGTTCTGATGTAGTATAAGATCTGTAAGTCCTGTTGTGTTAATTTAAATGGAATATATGAGTGCAAACCATCAAATTGTTAACATAATGCTGTCACTGTCCAACAATGAGCAGTTTTAAACTAAGTTTGGAATTATGACACAGAGACCCCACTGACAAAGGTATGAGTCTGTACCAATGGTGGGCAACCTGCAGCCTGAGGGCTACATGCAGCCCATCAAGGTTCTCTATGTCACTCCCAAGACATTTCTGTTTACCATTGCCCATGCGCAGGGTTGCCAGATTCTGCTGTTTTCTGTCTATATAGTTTTTTTCCTACCAGTATTACTGAAGTGACATGCACATAAAGCAGGGCTACTCAACCTTGGAAGTCCTGGGGGCCACAATGATACTCACAGCACATGCCGAGAGCCACAACTTAAATGTGGCTGCAAATATATATGCAAATTTATGCAAATAGCTTCTTTCACACTGACAGGCATGAATACAAAGATTAAGGCAAGACTACACCACACACAGGCCCCATTTAAGTCAGTTCTGCTGATATTAATACAATGCAAGATTACCCGATTTCCACCCATATGATAGCACTGTTAATGAGCAATGACAGTCCAGGAATTTAACTACTAAAACACATATCAACAGAAGCCCATTATATTGACTACTTTTTTGTTTTGGGTTCCACCCGCAGGTTGTGTTGAGCCCCGCCTAAACCCAAACCACACCATGGGCTGCAAACAAATGGGTCGCGGGACGCATGTTGAGTAGCCCTGACATAAAGCAAGTGCACATGACGTGAGATGCATTCTAAGTGCACACAGCATTGACTATGAGAGCTCTGTACTCCCTCTGTATCAAATCAAAGCAACACTAGAATTCAATGAGCAAACCCCACAAAATCTAGGTGCGCAAGTGCAGTTAGCGAAACTATCCTGCCAAAGCCCCAGGTTGCTCAGAGCAGTTGGCTGCGAGGGTCATGTGCCTCTCTGTGCCATGTGCCCCTTGCAGGAGGAGCAGGGGAAGGCCAATGGAAGCTGTAATGATTATGGTAGGGGCAAGGGCAGCACGCAAAATCTTCCCGCCATCCCTCCTCCCCCGCAAGAGGCATGCAGCACAGAGAGGCTCATGGCCACAGCAGCTGACTGCTTTGAGTGGTTTGTGGCTACCGGCAGGCTGGGAGCCTGCCTGAGCGCTCTGGTGGCTTCCAGCCAGGAATTACCTAGGTAAACCCCTCCTCGCCAGAGGCCGTATAACCCACATATCTTCTGGATAGGGATGCAAAAGGTTAACCGGTTCCCTGGTAAACAGGTGACTTATTGGCCTGCTTACAAGGTAACCTGTTAATCGGCCCTGCTGCCTGAACCCTGCCTTCAGCCGCAGCAGACCCAGCTGGAGCAGCCCCTGTCCGCAATCGCAGCACAATCAGGACTGCTAGGGCTCTTGTGCCTCTCAAAGGGTAAGCACCCTAGAGCCAGGAGTCAGTTGGACTTCCCGCTGGCCCCAGGGCTGCATGCGGAATTCTGCATTCCTCCTTTAAAATGTACCAGAGCCCCAGCAGCCCGCAGTCACTGCCCCTGACCCAGTGGCCCCAGCAGGGGCTCTGGTACATAGCAAAGGAGGAATGCAGAAGTGCCTATAGACTAGTCAAGTAGTCAATGGAAATTCCATCAACTACTTGACTAGTAAATTAGTCGTTAGTTAACATCCTTACCTGTACTGATAGTGCTAGCCACTTAAGTTCCCTCTAAGCTGTGCAGTCATGAAGTTGCTATTAAGCCCCACCTAGGAGCTCAGGGTTGCAGGGGAAGGGATAGCTCAGTGGTTTGAGCATTGGCCTTCTAAACCCAGGGTTGTGAGGCCATTTAGGGATTTGGGGCAAAAATTTGTCAGGTATGGTACTTGGTCCTGCTATGAAGACAGGGGACTGAACTCGATGAGCTTTCAAGGTCCCTTCCAGTACTAGGAAATCTCCATTAATACATGTATTTTTTTAATCTCCAAGCCCCGAAAGCTGCTGCAGTCAGCAGGTACGCACCCATCCCACTGGCCCCAGCAGGAAGCAGCTGGAGGTAACAGGAAGGCACCCCTACCCAACTTAAAGCTGCTGCACTCATGGCTGTTCTGTGCTGGGGCCAGCGAGGGAGCGGACAGCACAGTAGGTTCAGCGCCTAGGTGGGGGACCGTGGCGAACCATTCTCTACCTTCACCATGCAGGCAAGAGCAGCACACACTTAGGGATGTTAAAGAGTGGGGGGGTTTGGAAACATGTAACCACTGAAATTTTCAGCAGTTAAACATTCACACGCAGGGGGAAAGGCAGCTCTCATGGAGATGTCTACCCCTCCCCTCGTGCTGCTCCTCAGAGGCAGCAGCACAGGAGCCACAGCTCCCTGTGAGCACCGGCTCCCCACGGAGCCATCTGCCCCTTAACCTACATGCTGCTCCCTGCACCAGCTCCCACATGCTCCCGACCCTGCTGTGCTGCTGCCTGTTATACAAAGGCAGCAAAGGGGGGCAGGCCCTTGCATGTAACAATGAAGGCTAATCAGTGAGCCCAGGCTCATCAGTTATCCATTTAACCACGTACACTATCACATCCTCAGTGCTCACAGTGTACAGCCTCATACTCCATCCCACCCCCAGGAGCTGTACCTGCTGGGTGCTTCTGGGGCACAGCACTGCTGACCAAAAGCCACCCAGGGTAAGCCAGAGCCTCAACCCTCCTCCCCACACACATCACCTTTAGCCCTCCCAACACAAAGCCACCTCTTGAACTCCAAAGCCCAGGCCATACCCCAAATATCACAGCCCCAGTCCAGAGCCTGTACCCCCTCCTGCTTTGAACTTGCAGCTCAGAATCTGTGCATCCAAACCCCAGGCCTGGGATCCTCCCCAAACCCGGAGCTACCTCTTGCATCCCAAACCCTTCATCCCTGCACACCCCAGAGTCCTCACCCTCACCCACACCCACACCCCCACCCCAACCCCTGCCTCAACTTACAGCCCCCGTCCGCATGCTGTATTCCTAGTGATCGCTGTAGTCATGGTCTGGACCGCAGAGTCCAAAGCAGCCTGTAGAGATGGTCTTGACACTGTCTTGCCTCCTCAAGGAATACTGAGAACTCTGGACTGGAGTCCAAGGAATCAATTCCTGGAATTTTGCTAACGCACTGCAGGAATTGAAGGTGCCAGCAGCTGACGACTGCAACTACAAGTGACCAACCAACAGGAAGTCCTCCTGGCACAGATTTTACATTCAAAGGGTATGTCTACACATCAAAGTTAAATTCGAAATAACAGCTGTTATTTCGAATTAACTTTAATAATGTCTACATGGGCACTTAATTTGAATTTGGTAAACCTCATTCTACAAGAAGTAACACCAAACTCGAATTAGCTAATTCGAAATAAGTGCTGTGTAGACACTTATTTCGAAATAGGGGGCCTCCAGCCTTTCCAGGGTGCCCTAGTGGCCACTCCAGCCTCAAGCAAGAACATTCCTCTCCCTCCCCCACCCTCCCCGGAACCCTTAAAGGGGTAGACTCTGGCCACAGTGCCTGTGTCAGCTCCAAGCCTGCCGGCCCAGAGCCCGCAGTCACTGCCCCTGACCCAGTGGCCCCAAAACATGAGCCAGCAAGCCACTGGCAGCCAGCCCTCCACTGCTCCCCAGGAGTAGTCTGCCAGCTCCCTGGAGCCTGCCAGGGCCCAGAGAAGGTGGGAACCTTCCTGGTCCAGGGCGGAGATCAGGGTGGATCTTACTCAGGTTTGGGGAGGGGATCCCCCAATGTCCATGATCTCCATACTAGACGGAGGAACGTGGCCATCTATGGCAGGATAGCTGCCAACCTGGCCACCAAAGGCCACATGAGATCCCAGGAGCAGGTTCACATGAAAATCAAGGTGGTCTGGCGAGACACCCAACCCTGAGCTTCCACCTCCCCCTTCTTCCCCTTGCTTCCCCCTTCCAGCTCCCTCCTCCCAGGTTTCCCCCTCCCCTCTCCCATCCTCTTTCTTCCCCTCTCCTGCCTACTTTCTCCAGTCTCACCAGAGTTTCATCCCCTCCCCCGCCACTTTAGTTAAATAAAGAGAGGTTGTGTTCATGACAATATGTGTATTTTATTTGACATCAGGAAGCGGGGCTGGGAGGAGGGGTAAGTGGAAGGACATGAGGGAGGAATGAGGCACAAGCCTCCAGTGGAGCATACCAGGGAGGCTCTGAGTGCTCCTCAGGGTGGAAGCTCTGTCGCAGGGCCTCCTGGATACTGACAGCCCCCGATGGACCTCCCGGATGGCAGCCTGCAGAAAGTGCATCCAGGCTCACAACAACATGTTCATGAGAAGCACCAGAGTGCCCAGAGGCAGCTCTGGCTCCATGTTGCAGAGTGTTATGATGCTCCGAGTGAGGGCAACCAGAGCACTCAGACACAAATGCTTTGCTGTTCTCAGCGACGCAGGCAAGCAAGTAGAGACACCTGGGAACCGGCTGCCCAGGGGAGGAAGGGGGGAGGTTGGGTGTCCCCCCCCTTTAAGCACAAGCCTCAGATAGTCTCAGGCAACAGTCACACAAAGACACTCCTGACCTGATGCCCTACCCCTGACCTGGTTCCGGCCAGCCTTAAATCTGATTCAGTGTCCACTCAGTGTGGAAGCAGTATTTAAAGTTAGCAAAACACTAATTCGAACTGCACTGTGTGTGTAGACACATTAATTAGAATTAGCTTAATTCGGATAAACTATTTCAAATTAAGATAACTCGAATTAACGCTGTAGTGTAGACATACCCAAACAGATCCCATTTCTTTGCATCTTTGGACTTGGGAGTGGGCCTGGGCTGACCTTTGCTGCTCCTTGTAATTCGCCACACTGTCTACTAGCATCCCTGATTGAAGCTGCATGAAAAGGTGTTCCTTTTTAAGAAACAAAATACTTCCTTTCTACCCCGAGCCATCCGAAATATGAAGGCTGGTGTCTATCAGAGCATCTTTGTGTTGGCCTGTATCATTTTTATGAGTGGCAGAGCCAGCCTTGAAGGACCCTCTGGGGCTGGAATTGTGTCAGTCTTCCACCACTTCATCTGCTTAAAGGTGGAAATTTTGGGCCACCCATTAAAGAACCTGGTAGGCCTTATTGTCCATAGTAGGGAATGTAGTGGTGGAGATGCCTGCCACTGCCTCATCTGGTGATGACAATGACAAAGCTCTTAGTACAAGGTCCTCCTGTCCTTCAGGCTCTCTGGACAGTAGCTCAGGCATGACCGCACTGTGAGAAGTGGATTGTGGCAAAGGTATATTCTGGGATAGTGGCTCAATAGGTGCAGTCCCTGAAGCAGACCCGGTGTCCACGACCTGTGAAGGACTATGGTAGTAATCGGGGGTCTGACATGGTACCAAGGTGGCCAAAGTGCACACAGTGCACACACCACCAATGCTGCTCTGAAGCCCTACCCTTCAGCCTGATAAGCCCAAGGGATCCAAAAGGTCAGTTGAACTAGACCCTGCTACTGTGGGGGCCAGGAAACCATTGACACTGGCATATCCTGTGACCTATGGTGCCAGGACCAAGATCTGTAACAACTGTGGAATGAGACTAAAGATTCAGCCCTGGAGACCAAAGAATACTCCATGCTAGACCACAGGGGTGTGGATCCCAACGAATGATACCACAGCAATGGAGAGCCTCATCATAGCATCATCAATTTGCCTTTGTGCTTTATCAGCGGTGGTGCCGTCTCTGATGCTGTGACGGTAAAAGGGGGCAGTGCTGGTACTGTCAGTGATGCCATCATAATTGGTGGTGCCGTCACTGGTGCCAGTGCTTGCACTGCCGCTTTGACCAGCTCCTCTCATTAGGCCAGAGACTGTGCCGTCATGGCTATAAGGACCCATGCTACCTCAAATATGTCAGTTGTCAATAGGAGGTCACCATCCTCCTCCAGCAGCTCCCTAGTATGAGAGTCTCAGAGCACTGGTTGCACCCCACTATTGTCTCTCTGTGGTGTCTTGGTAGAAGACTGACCTCCTATCTGCCTTCTTTTTCTCACATGGCACCAGAGTCTGGGAGCGGTGCCACACACTCAACCCCACCTTGTGTGTTAGGGAGAGGTGCTGGTAGAAGGAGCATCTTTGATGCCGAAGAATCCCACACTAAAACCAGAGCACTGCACACCGCTATTACCATAGCCAATTCCGATGCTAGCTATGGCCAAAGAGCAACTTCCATAAAAAGTAGGTTGAGGTGACAGTCTGGCTCCTTGGACATTAGGAAAAAATTCCTAACTGTCAGGGTGGTCAAATATTGGAATAAATTGCCAAGGGAGGTGGTGGAATCTCCCTCTCTGGAGATATTTAAGAACAGGTTAGATAGACATCTGTCAGGGATGGTGTAGACGGAGCTTGGTCCTGCCTTGAGGGCGGGGGGCTGGACTCGATGACCTCTCGAGGTCCCTTCCAGTCCTATGATTCTATGATTCCTTCTTTGTTCAAGGTCTAAAGCTCCTGCAAATGGGGCACTTGTTGGTTTGATGGCCCTCTCCCAAGCACTTATGGCACACCACAAGCAGATCACCTTTAGCCAGACATTTCCACAGCTCTCATAGGATTTAAAGCCCTGAGAGTAAGACATACCACAGTTAGGGGGAATAAGATAGGGAGGACTCCCTAAAATGAAACTTAACTACAAGCTGGACTTCCCTGATCTGGCACCCTCGGGACCTGACTAGTCCCGGATGAGAGATTTTGCCGGACCAATGGAGGTTACATCTAGTCCTCCATGTTACCAGCCCCCCCAGACCTGGACAGACCACCAGCCTTCTGGCCACCATCCCCACCCCCCGATTCCCCTGCCAGCCCCGCTGCTCTGCCAGTCCTCCCCCCACCTTCCCTGCTAAGCCAGGCAGCCCAGCTCCCTGTGCACTGGACTCCTGGATGTGCCAAGCAGCCCTACTGTGGCAGGCCAGGCCACCCCGCTGAATTGTGCCGACTCCTGGACGCGCAAGGCTCCTGGCCCCTCCGAGCAGCATCACTGCAGTATGCTGGGCTCCTGGCCCAGCCAGGTAGTCCCATTGGGTTGTACCTAGCACACCTGGCAGCCCAGCTGCAGGAAGCCCAGCCTTCAGCCTTCCACTGGAACTCTCTGGTCCTGGAATATCCCTGGTCCTGCTGGACCACAGATGTTGCTGGACCAGAGAGTCCCGGTTTACAGAGGTTCAACCTGTAAAAACTATAATTATTCATGATACTAGAGTAACGAAGAGACACTTGCAAAGCAAGAGAACAGAGTTGTTCTAATGACCATCATGAGTGATAAGAAGGAACCAAATAAGCAGCAGGTCAGCAGTGGTCTATATAGACTGCCACTGAGGCACTACTTGAAGGCGGTCCACAGCTAACTGAACAGATATCAGTAGGATAAAAACATTACAATGACTGCACACATGCAGGAGTGGCCCGAGGCCGGCTGCAGCAGCTGGCGCCCTAGGCGGGGCGGTGGAGTCGCCACCCTTGCCTGCATGGCCATCAATGGCCATGACATCATCACAGGGCGCCCCTGGCGCCCAATGACATCATCATCGGGCACCCGGGGCAGCAGCGCCCTAGGCAACTGCCTAGCTCGCCTAGGCTCACGGGCCGCCCCTGCGCACATGGCACACACACACAGCTGTTGGAAGGCACATGAACTGTAATGCGAAGAACAATAGTTCTTGTTTTGTCCATCAATTAGGCTTAGTGTCTGAAACCCCAATTTTGGTTTACTGATTTCCAGTTCCACGTTTTTCCTGTTTACCAAGCATGATCTTAACATAGTCCTTGAGTTATATCAGTAGGTCTTTTTGCTTGGACTAATTCAGTCTGTCTCATTTTTGCACTTTTCCCATCAACATTTGCTGTTACAAGTTACTGCGGCATTTTATGAACTTACTTTATTAGCTCAACTATAAAAATGAGTACAATATCCACTTATCACAACAGGATATACTCTTGTCCATTAAGTACTGAAGCTGTAATTTACTTCTTACACGATATTTTTATTGGTTGGGTAAGGCAGAGCTATTGCAGTTAATTTCTATGTGGGAAACCTCAGGAACTCATATTCTCAGCATGGACTAAGCTTTCTTTATGCAGGTTTGCTATGGAAGTCAAGGTTTATAATGCTTTTGCTGAGAAACTCCTAACTATAATAGCTTAACCAGCTGCAATTTTATTAACACAGGACCAACTTTAACGGATATATCCCTCAAATACAATTCACTCACTTTCCTGAATTACACTATCATTTGAAAGTACCTTTCCATCATTTCCCTTGGAAACCACCATACTGCATCTGCATTCTCACCATTTAGCTAGACTTACCAAAATCTGCCTTCGCACTATCTCCTCTGGAGGATCACTGCTTTCACACAGGCATGCTAGCCTGCAGGAAACATGTCGCACTGCAAGAAAACAATGCACACATACATAAGGATGGGCCACTTCCCCTATTCTTTTCAGACCTTAACTCCAACTCCAAAGTCAGATTATGAAAACAACAGAGAAGCTACTTCACTAACTGATGCAATGAGAAAAAAATCATTTCTTAGGTAAGAAGAAGTTACTCACCCTGTGCAGTAACGATGGTTCTTCGAGATGCGTATCCCATGGGTGCTTCACTGCAGGCGTCGGGCTTGTCCTGGTGCTGCAGATCGGAGAACTTTTCTAGCTGTAGTCTGCCGGACCGCGCATGCGCAAAGCACGGCTCATGCCTTTTCACGCCGTTTGTGTGCGTGCGGTCCGGCTCCTGCCAGTTCCTCCTGATCCTCTTGGTCCGAAAGACATAAATAAGAAACTCCAAAGAGGGGAGGAGGGCGGGTCGTAGAGCACCCACGGGACACGCATCTCGAAGAACCATCGTTACTGCACAGGGTGAGTAACTACTTCTTCTTCAAGCAGTGTCCCGTGAGTGCTCCACTGTATGTGAATTCGCAGCAGTAGCCCCTGTGACAGAGGAGGGTTTGGAGCTATCTTGCCGCAACCGTGGACAGCATCGCTGTCACCAGTGCCTCATCTGGTATGTGAAGGTTGAGGATGGCATAATGTCTGGTAAAAGCGAAGCGTGAGGACCATGTAGCAGCCCTGCAGATGTCTTTTAGCAGCACGCCTTTCAGAAATGCAGTTGATACGGCCATTGCAGATGTTGAATGGGCTCTCGGTTTTTGTAATAGCGGTCTATTTTGTAAGATATAGCATTTCTTTATGCAGTTCACTAGGACTGACAAAAATGCACTGTGCTGACAATGGGTGGCCCATAGAACATTCAGCCATAGACACTAAAAGCGTATTTGCCTTCTGAAAGGGTCTAGTCCTTTCTATGTAAAAGGCCAACGCACATCTGACGTCAAGAGTGTGTAGACGTGTTTGTTCTGCCGAGGTATGGGGCTTGGGATAAAAGGTGGGAAGTACTATCGGTTTGTTAATGTGGAACCACGAGTTCACTTTTGGGAGGAAAGTGGGCTGAGGGCCTAAAATGACTTCCTGATCGGTGAACACTGTGTATGGAGGAGTAGCTGATAAGGCGGCCAATTCACCAACTCTTCTCGCAAGGTTATAGCAAGTAGGAAGGTAACTTTAATCGTAAGGAAACGTAAATCACACGTGGCTAGTGACTCAAAGGGCTTACATGTCAGAGCATTAAGAACTAGCTCTGGATCCCACAGTTGTGCTGGTTGTGTGCAATGTGGAAAAAGGTTAGTCATGCCCTTCATGAATCGCTTTGTCATTGGGAGAGAAAAAACAGACTATCCATCCACAGAGTGGCGGAAAGCGGTGATTGCGGCAATTTGCACCCTAACGGAAGCACAGATGAGAGAAGAGTCTCTGAGATGCACAAAGTAATCCAGAATCCGGTGGATGGGAGCAGAGTATGGGTCTAAACATGTCAGTGAACACCACGCAGAGAACCGTGCCCATTTATGAAGGTAAGAGGATCTTGTGGATAATTTTCTACTGTGCAGTAGGATGTGTTTGACCTCTTGTGAGCAAATCATCTCTGTTTGTGGGAACCAACCAGGTACCAGGCCATCAACACCAGAAGGTGGATTTGAGGATGGAACAAGAGCTGGTTGTTCTGGGAGAGTAGGTCGTGTCTCCTGAGCAGAGGATACGGAGAACGATCCGACATTCAATAAAGGTAAGGAAGTCACGTTTGTCTTGGCCAGAAGGGAGCTATCAAGATTACAGTGGCTCTGTCCATGAGTATCTTTCCTAGAACTTTGGGAATGAGAGGTGTGGGAGGGAACACATATAGTAGATGATGGCTCCAGTAGCATAGGAAAGCGTCTCCTTTAGAACCCTGTCCGATCCCTGCTCTCAAGCACTATTGGGGACATTTGGCGCTCGTACGTGTGGCAAACAGGTCTACCGTTGGAAAGCCCCAAGAATGGAATATGGTTGAGTGCATGTCCGGGTGCAGCTCCCACTCGTGTTTCATGGAAAAAGTCTGCTCAGTGCATAGGCCATGGTGTTCTGTTGACCGGGTAAGTATTCGGCAATGAGGGAGATTTTGTGCTGGATATACCAGTTCCACAAACGTATCGCCTCAGCGCAAAGCGACTGGGATCGGGCTCTGCCCTGCCTGTTTATATAATGTACCATTGTCATATTGTCAGTAAGAATTCGAATGACTTGACCGTGAATCTTCGGAAGGAAGCCTCGACAGGTGTTGCGCACCGCCTGCACTTCTAGGAGATTGATGTGCATCAGCAACTCCGCGGAAGACCAAAGCCCCTGCGCTTGATCGTGTTTCAGGTGTGCGCCCCACCCTAGCAGCGATCCATCGGTGGTTAGTTGTATTGTCGGTTGTTGATGATGAAAGGGGATGCCCGACAACAGATTTTTGGGAACAGTCCACCAAGCTAGTGGGTCTCTGATGTAAGGAGGAATTGTCACCCTTCTGTGGACATCTCTAGCATTTGGAGTGCATACTGCTGCTATCCAGTGCTGGAGACAACGGAAGTGTAGTCTCAATTGTTCGACGACGTACGTTGTGGCCGCCATGTGTCCCATAAGCTGAAGAAATTGAAGTATAGATGGTTTGGGACTGGTGGTAATAGTTTGTATAAGATCTTGTATTGTTTGAAACCTGGTTGTCAGTAAGAGGGCACGTGTCCTGGTCGAGTCGAGATGAGCACCTGTGAACTGTACTGACTGGTGGGGCGTCATGGCCGATTTCAGAATGTTGAGGATCAAGCCCAAGGCCTCAAAAACCATTTTTGTGACATTTGTCACGTGAAGGGTCTCTGCTGCTGAAGGAGCTCTGATTAAACAATCGTCTAGGTAAGGGAATATCATTATGCCCAGACAACGCAGGTAAGCTGTAACTACTGCCAGAGTCTTGGAGAAAACCCTGGGAGCCAATGAGAGACCGAAGGGCAGGACCCTGTATTGGAAATGGTCTGCGCCTAATTGGAATCGTAGAAATCGTCTCTGGGCCGGGTATATTGCCACATGAAAATACGCATCCTGTAGATCGAGGGACGTGAACCAGTCGAGAACCAGCCACCACCCCCCACCCCCACCTCCAATTTTTTCTCCGTGAGTAAAAACCCCTGCCTCTGAACTCTTTTGGGACTGTCTCTATTGCTCCAATGGCCAGAAGGCGAATTACCTCTTGTTGTAGTAGAGGCTCATGAGATGGGTCCCTGAAAAGGGACGGGGTGGGGGTGGGGGTGGGAGGAGGTAGAGAGACGAATGGGATGGTATGTCCCAGCACCCATCTGTCGGTGGTGATGAGAGACCATCGGTGTTGGAAGGGTCTCAGACGATGATGGAACAGCGCATTTGTAGTATTGGGATGGTTGCTGAGCGGAATGGTCCATAGTCCTGTGACAGGAGTGTCAAACTTGCTGTCTGGTATTTAGACGGCCAGATGGTTTTGGCTGAGGTCTTCATCTCTGTTGGCGCTGCCGGTTACGTTGTTGGTCCTGCTGCCTGCATTAGGATGGTTGAAAGGTGAACGGTCTTTGCCTCTGATAGGAAGTATACCTCTCACGATGGAAAGGAGGTATATACAACCCTAGAGTCTTGAGTGTAGTTCTCGAGTCTTTACCCGAGTAAAGAACCTGATCAGTTTTGTCCGAGAAAAGATTCTGCCTATCGAAGGGCAGATCCTGAACTTTGGATAGGAGGTCCTTTGGAACGGCCACCTGCTACAGCCATGATGCCCTGCACATAACCACGGATGTGGCTGTGGTACGCACTGCAGTGTCCACTGTGTCCAAGGCTATATGAAAAGCTGTTCTGGAAGCTGCATAGCCTTCTTGGACTACTGCTTTAAGGACCTCACGCTTACTATCAGGTTGTCACGTTGCTGAATTGGAGGGAAGCAGCCAGATCGCTGCTGCACCCCTAGGTGGGGGTGTTGGCCCCAGAAATTGGTATGGGGGGAGCCATGTGGGGTATTGAATGGGAGCTTATTGTTTGTTAATCTTATGTACACTATTTATGTGAGTATATAATGTCTATGTGTGTAGGTAGGAATCTGTAATCTGTGTGGAAGCTGAATATTTCTGTGAATGTGGTTAAGCATGGCTATGGACAGGCTGAGTAGCAAAGCCCTGTGGAACAATGACTCTCAATAGGCTATGGACACACCCAAAGAATGGGATTTGTCACCTGAGGGCAGCCAGCAGGAAACATAGAGATTGGCCTCTGACCAGGTGACTTGCTGCATACAAGAAGAGGCCAGGAAGGGAATAAAAGAGGCCATGTGGTCGATGCCATTTTGTTCTCAGCTCAGCACTTCATCCCAGAGGCAGCACTGCAGGGATTGAAGAGCCCGGAAGACCTGTGAACCCATCCTGATCGTAGGATGTGCAATAAGAACTTTTAAACCAGCAGCTGCAACATCTCTGCTAGAGCCTGCATCGAGAACTGGGAGATTCGGTGCACGTAACGTACTGTACTTTAATAACCTTACTCTCATGCTTTTCTTTCCTGTAATAATAAACCTTTAGATATAGATTCTAAAGGATTGGCCCAGCGTGATTTGTGGGTAAGGTCCAGAGGGTAAATTGACCAGGGATCTGTGGCTGGTTTCTTGGAACCGGACAGAACTTGTTCGGGGTAGGTGGGATTGGGTGCTAGGACCCCCCACCTGTGTATAGGCCCGGGGCCATCTGGGGCACGGATATTGCTGGGGTGTCGAAGGGGTTTTGCTCGGGAGGCTTCAGGCAGGCTGCTGAAGCGCTCTGTGAGACTGGTTTGTGGCCTGTTTGGAGAGGTCGCCAGTCAGGGGGACTGTAAAGAGCCCCGGATTTGAGCAATTCGCCCTGAGCGGACGCCCTAAGCTGTGCCCAGAC
Organism: Pelodiscus sinensis; assembly: GCF_052426305.1. NCBI lineage: Eukaryota > Metazoa > Chordata > Testudines > Trionychidae > Pelodiscus > Pelodiscus sinensis. The sequence goes on along the minus strand of NC_143064.1, from coordinate 1,309,207 downwards.
ACGGCCCGGCCCGTCACACAGGTAGATGCTCCAACAGAGGTACTAGCTTTGAGTAGTTACCAAAGCTAAGATTACTTAATAATGCAGAATAGTTGGCCATACAGAGTAGGAGACAAGTAAATCTTTCGTCCAAAGAGGTCTAATTGCTTCATGTCTTTGTCCGGCACATTAGGTCTTTGTTGTGAGCCCTTGGTTCTTTGTTAGGCTGCATCAACAACCAGGGAATTCGGTTGGGGATGGGTGTCCGTGTTTTTGTTAGTGACTGGTGTCAAGGCTGGCAGTTGCCATATATCGTCCGCAATCTCCAGGATGGCCTCATCTAGTGGGAGAGCCACCTTGGCCTGATGTGATGGCTGTAAATTTCTGAGCAGATGGTGGGATTTCTGCTGGACTTCCGCAATCTGTACCTTTTGTGTGTCTGCCACTCTTCTGGAAAGGTCTTGGAACTGTCGAAGATCGTCGGATGGTGACCTGTCTCCTTGGAATACTGCATCATCGGGCGATGAAGAGGATTGGTCAGTGGGGGACTGGTCCTGAGGCTCATCCTGTGCCGGATGCTGCTGTTGTTCGACTTGTGATTCAGATGGCTGAGAAGGTGGGATACCGGTCGGAGTGGGTGGTCTGGTTGTTGGTGGTAAAGACTGATATTCCCTGGTGGACAATATTTGAGACCAATGTGGAGAATCCGATATTGACGTATGTCAGGTAGATGAACGGAAGTAGTATCTATAGTAACGGTGATGCTGAGGCGTCCTGTCATAGTAACGCGAGCTACGCAGCGATCTACTATGATAATGACGTCTATACAAATCATAGTACCCAGAATGACCCGAACACGATGGAGATCTGGGGGATCAGGATCATCCCCTGGATCATAGAGGAGGTGGAGGTGACCAGTGATAGAGACGTTGTGGCGAGATGTGCGAAGAGTGATAAACTCTTTGTGATTGCCTCATGGAATGTGCGGAATGCGCCTAAGAAGGAGAATGCGGTTCCGGCGAGAATGACTACAATCCAGGGTAGGAGAGGGCGTAGGGATTCTCCGGGGTCTTCAACATGTGGCAGCAGTGATTCGCTCTGGTGAAGATGTAATTGGGGTAGAGGGTCGTGCAGACGTTTTGTACTCTACCCTTGGTGCCAAGCGTAGTGCTGTAGGGTTGTGTGGAACTGATGAATGACGTGGAGGTACATCATCTGGTGCCGGTGTGTGTTCCGGCACCGTAATTTCACTCAGTGCCAGCGAGTCGCTTGGTGCCGGTGAAAGAGACAGTGCCAGGGAGTCTGCTGGTGCTGGCGATTGGGTCAGTGCCGAGACAGCAGTCGGTGCAGCGAGGGCTGTCGGTGTCGAAACTGACTCTGGTGCCACACTCAGAGATGGTGCAGGGACCAATCTTGATGCCCTTTTCAGCATCGGTACCGGGGTTGGCTTTGGCGCCGATGGTGTTTTAGGCGTCAGATGAGGCAAAGTCGAGGGATGCAGAGCTGAAGTGCTGTGACTTTGCTTAGCCTTGAACAGGCCACACATAGCAAACGTGCCAGAGGTGCCTGGTTTGTCCCCCACAGCCAGGCCGCCTCTGTACAAAGGGATAGAGAGCGTGCTCCACCCTGGCGATTGACATAATACATGGTGGCGATGTTGTCGGTAAGTATACCTATAGTCTTGCCCTGGATATGCCTCTGGAAATGCCTGTAGGCATTGAAAACCACTCTGAGCTCTAGCAAATTTATGTGGAGGGATAACTCCACTCCCGAACACTTGCCTTGTACCTGCATAGTCCCCATATGGGCTCCCCAGATGATCAGAGACGCATCTGTTGTGATATGCGTGGCAGGAAAAGAATGGTGAAACGGGATCCCGGCTAAAAGGTTGTGCGGATTGGTCCACCACAGTAGGGAGGCACATACCTTGGTAGATGGAGAAATCAGCCTGGTGACTTGATGTTTTGTGGGAACTAAAGCCAGCCAGTGTTGAAGGCAGCAGAGATGTAACCTGGTATGATGGATTAAATAGGCCGTAGATGCCATATGTCCCATTAGCTGGTGGCAGGTGAGTACTGTGACTGTGCGACTGGTATCTAGTATGGTAATGAGGTCCTGGATTGCCTGGAACCTCTGAACTGGGAAATAGGCATGTGCTGTCACTGAAACGATGCGCGTGCCTGCCAAGTCCGGGATTTGTGATGGGATAACTGTGGACTTCTGTTCATTTATCATTAAGCCTACTGTGGTGAAAATTCGCCTTGCCGTCATTGTGCTTCCACAAGGGAATGGCCTTTTATAAGGCAGTCATCCAGGTATGGGAAAATGAAGACTCCCTCCCTTCGTAAGAGTGCCGCTACCACTGCAAGAGTTTTTGAAAATACTCTGAGTGCTGCTGATAGTCCGAAAGGAAGCACCCGATATTGAAAATGCTCCTTCCCTATTGTAAAGCAGAGAAAATGCCTGATTGCCGGGTGGATAGTAATATAGAAATAGGCGTCTTGGAGGTCGAGAGCTGCAAACCAATCTCCATTATCCAGAGCAGGAATTATGGAAGGGTCACCATTTTGAAACACTGCTTCCTTAGGTACCGATTTAACTTCCGCAGGTTAAGAATGGGTTGTCATCCTCCCGTTTTCTTCACCATAAGAAAATAGCAGGAATAAAACCCTCTTCCCCAGAACTCATCCAGTACCCTCTCTACTGCTCCAATGTCTAGAAGACGCTGAACCTTTTGTTTGAGCTGAGTCTCATGACAGGAGTCCTTGAAGAGGGACGGGGTGGGTGCGGTTGTGGGGGGTATGGATGTGAATGGGATGGCGAATCTGGAGAAGACAATTTCTAAGACCAGTGGTCAGAAGTAATGGCGGCCCACTGGCGATAGAATGGCCTGAGATGATAATGAAATACGGCTGGCCCTTGATGTTTCCTGATGACCATGGAGCATGGTTCGGGGCTCTTGACAACAAAGTCAACCCTGTTGCTTGTTTGTAGGTGTGACGGGGGCATGGCTGTTTTGGGTGCGCCTCCTTTGTGGGCCCTGTTTGGCTCACAATTGATCTAATGTTCGCTGTTGGTGCTGCTGCCTATAGTGAACATCATAGCATCTCTGGAATGGCTGATACTGCCTCCTGCGGTATGGAGGGGTATACATACCCAGAGTAGTTTGCATGTCTTTCCCTGAATGAAGAACACCATCCATCTTCTCTGCACTTTTAATTTGTCAAATGGTAGGTCCTCCACTTTGGTATGTAATTCTTTGGGGATTTCCACAGAGTACAGCAATGACGATCTTCTCATAGCTATGGCGGTAGCCACCGCTCAGGCAGAGGTATCCGCCATATCTAAGGCAATTTGCAGTCCTGTTATGGCCGACGCGTAACCCTCTTGAACTATTGCTTTCAATACCAGTTTATTTGTCTCTGGAAGGTGGTCCATTAGCACAGTTTCAAATAGTTGTCGAAATCGTGATTAGATAACAATGCCATGTAATTTGCAATCCTTAACAAGAGGATGGCTGAGGAAAGCGAAGTTACTCACCTCCGGTGCAGTAAATGTCGTTCTTCGAGGTGGTGTCCCCGCGGGTGCTCCACTATGGGTGCTGGGCTTGCCCCGGCGCCACAGACGGAGACTTGTCGTTAGCAGTGTCTGGCCGGACCACGCATATGCCGCAGGCTCGCGGCTTTCGCGCTCTGTCGCGCGGTCCGGCCCCGCCGCCAGTTCCTCGAAACCGCCTCGAAGTCTGTAAGAGACAAGCAGAGAGAGAGAGAGGACTCCGAAGCGGGGAGGATGGCGGGTAGTGAAGCACCCGCGGGGACACCACCTCGAAGAACGACAGTTACTGCACCGGAGGTGAGTAACTTCGCTTTCTTCTTCAGGGATGTCCCCGCGGGTGCTCCACTATGGGTGACTGCGTAGTGGTAGTTGCCAAAAGCGGAAGGAGGGCAAGGAGACCCTATTTATCTGCCGTGGAGAGCACCGCAGTCGCCACTGCCCCATCTGAATGCGAGAGAGAGATAGAATAATGCTTAGCGAAGGTCCCATGAGAGGACCAGGTCACCATTCTGCAAATGTCCTTCAGAGATACGCCTCTGTGGAACACTGTAGATGTGGCCATGGCTCTAGTGGAATGAGCGTGTGGTTGGGACGCAACCCTCTTGTTGCGTACGATTGCACTATGCATGCGGTTACGAGATTGGAGATTCTCTGGGAAGATAGACGTTGACCCTTTGACCTGTGTGCCAGGGAGACGAATAAATGGTCCGTAAGCCTGAACGGTTTAGTACGATCTATGTAGAATGCTAAGGCCCTGCGGATGTCCAAGGAATGTAGGGCCACGTCCCGTGGCGAGGCATGGGGCTTCGGGAAAAAGGTTGGCAAGATGACTGGTTCATTAACGTGGAAATTGGAGACAATCTTGGGTAGGAACCTCGGATGTAATCGCAGGACTACCCCATCGCTACGGAAAATCGTATATGGTGGAATGGCCATCATGGCGGAAAGCTCGCTAACCCTGCGTGCAGAGGTTATTGCGAGCAGGAAAACCGTTTTCAGAGTGAGGAATTGTAAGGATACGGTCGCCAGAGGCTCGAACGGTGGCCTCATTAGGGCGTCGAGTACCACGTCCAGGCTCCACACAGGAGGGACTGGGTTGCGTGGTGGGTCCATATTGATAAGGCCCTTGAGAAATCTTTTAGTCGTAGGATGGGCAAAGATAGAAACACCATCTATAGGTGATGTGAATGCCGATATTGCTGCGAGGTGCACCCTGATGGAGGCTAACGCAAGACCCTTGTTTTTTAGGTGCAATGCATAGTCCATTACGGAGGAAATGGACGGACGTGTCGGATCGTGGTGGTTCGAGGTACACCAGGAGGAGTATCTGTGCCACTTGTGAAGGTAAGTTTTCCTCATGGTTTGTCGCCTACTTTGTACTAGGACGTTTTGGACTGCGGCAGAGCAGAGAGATTCACATGGGTTCAGCCAGTTAGGAACCATGCTGTTAGGTTCAGCATTTGTATCTGGGGATGTTTCAGGCGTCCTCGGGCTTGTGTGAGGAGGTCGTGGAGAGGCGGAAGGCGGATCGGTGTCCGCAAAGAGAGGCGATGCAGGAATGGAAACCAGTGCTGGCGAGGCCAATCTGGGGCTATGAGGATTATCGTAGCCCTGTCCGCCTTCAGCTTCTGAAGGACCTTCGGAATGAGAGGTATGGGGGGAAATGCATAAAGGAGGGGTCCGCGCCAAGTCACGAGGAAGGCACCCCTAGAGATGCGCGGCCCAGGCCCGCTCTGGTGCAGAACTTGTGGCATTTTGTGTTGGCGGGAGTTGCGAAGAGGTCAACTCGGGGACTCCCCCAACGTTGGAAGATGTCGCGTAATATGCCGTCGTGCATTTCCCATTCCTGTTTCGAGTGGAAGTGTCTGCTCAGGAAGTCTGCCATCACGTTTGTGGTGCCAGGTAAGTAGGATGCCAAAGGAGTCACCCGTGGCGAATGCACCAGTTCCAAAAGCGGATAGCTTCCGTGCATAGGGAACGGGAGCGAGCGCCGCCCTGGCGATTTACGTAGTACATGGCTACAATGTTGTCTGTAAGTATCGTCCGTGGTCTCTGCAAAGAGCTTATCCTTGTCGAAGGGTAAGTCCTCGACCTTCGTCTGTAGTTCCTTTGGAACTCCTGCCGCTTGAAGAAAAGAAGCTCTACGCATAACAATAGCCGTAGCGGCAGAGCAAGCAGCAGTATCAGCCACGTCCATGGCCATCTGGAGGGACGTTCTCACTGATGTGTAGCCCTCTTGGATGACTGATCTCAGGATCAATCTTTTTGAATCAGGGAGATGATCCATGAGAGGAGTGAGGCGTGAAATTGTGTCGAAGGAATGATTGGAAAGATGCGCCAAGTAATTGGCGATTCTGAGGAGTAAAGTCGCTGAGGTGTATACCTTTCTGCCCAGGACGTCAAGCCTCCTTACGTCTTTATCAGAGCCCTGGTGTTTGAGATAAGGGGCTCTAGATCTCTGCTGAGCTGCGCCAACTACTAAAGAGTTAGGCTGTGGATGGGCGAAGAGGAATTCCATGCCCTTTGGTGGCACAAAATATTTCTTGTCGGCTCTTTTGTTGGTGGGAAGGGCCAACGCTGGAGCATGCCACACTTCGTCAGCCAGTTCCAGGATGCCTTTGTCGAGAGGGATGGCAAGGCGTGAACTGTGTCGCGGTTGGAGATTCCTAAAAAGCTTGTGTTGCTTATCTTTGAGCTCTTGTAGGGAAATCTCCTGGGTAATCGATACCAGCTTAAATAATTCTTGGAATTGACGGAGGTCGTCTGGAGGAGAGCTGTCGTCAGGGTTCACTGCATCCTCCGGAGGAGATGAGACTGGAATGGAAGACCCCGAGGCATGGTGCACGAAGGGAGTATGTTCCAGCTCTGAAGAGTGCTGAGATGGTGATGGCGCATGATGTGGAGGAGTAAGGGGAGCCGGGGTTGGAGAGCGCCTGCGTGCAGCGTAGTCGGAGACGGATCGTGGTCAATAAGAATACCGGCTATGGGAATGTCGAGAGTCGTGGTCATCGCGATGGTAGGCACCACGCGGCGAACAGTCATAATTTAAACTGGAGCGGCTGCCGTACCGATAATGGTACGGGGAGCAGAGCGAGCAGGAGTGGAGGTGTGATGCCCTGGAGGAGGCAGGAGAGGCAGAGAGATGCCTGTACTGGTGCCTGCGATGGGGAGATGCAGCAGCCAGAAACGGGGAGGGCAGTCTCGACGAGGTGCGAGGAGAGCAGCACCGATGAAAGGACCAGCGTGGGGATCGCAGCGCCGGCAGAGGAGAGGACGGTGCTGGGGAGAAGAAGCGGGAGCAGCTGCGGAGGCGTGGAGAATAGAAAGCAGCAGCAGCAGGGCTCCGGGGTGATTGACGTGCGGCAGGCGCTGAAGCGCTAGCCGCTGAATTATTTAGCTCCTGGTGTGGCGGAGCAGGAGCGATCGGCACCGTGCCGGCCCCAGAACGGGTCGGCGCCGTGTGGTCCGGCACCGTGCGGTTACTGGAAGGCGGTGCCGGGGCAGGTGTTGCGGCCGGTGCCATGATCGGGTCCGGGGCTGCTCTCAGCGCTGGCTCAACGCTCGGCGCCGGAGGAGGAGGCAGCGGCTGAACTGAAGCCGGCTGGGGAGCTGACGTCTTTGCAGGCTCCCGTGGCCGCTTAGACTTTGAAGCCCCTGAGGTCCCCGGTGTCTGTGCCTGGCTGTCCCTGCCATTCAAGGCAGCTGGCAGGGATCTTGCTGGGGACAATGCCATTTTCTTCTGCAGTCCCACAGTAGGGGAGGAAGCCCGGCACTTAAGAGGGTGCTGATTCAAGTCAGCTTGCTGTGGCTGCAGGGCTGTATCAAAGAGCAGCATACAGAGGCGCCTCTCCCTGTCTTTCCTGGCTCTGGAGGTGAGCCTTAGGCAATGGTGACACTATTGGGGGATGTGAGACTCCCCCAGGCAACAAATACAGTCTGCATGGCCGTCAGAGGCTGGCATTGCCTCCGGGCAGGAGCCGCATTTTTTAAAGCCGGTAGCTGACATTTGTTGGGAGCTCGCTGCTTCTTATCTGTTGTTGGTTTTGAAAAGTAGGTGGTTGTTAAAGCTGATAGCTATCTTTTGTTCTTGATATCTTAACAGTCTTTTTTTTTTTTTTTTTTTTTTTTTTAAGGTGAACGGAGCTCTATACAGAGGAGCTGACAGGAGAACAGCTGAGAGGCGGGAGGTAAGAGCGGTCTCCGCTTTCACTCCCGATAGTTCTTGTTTGTCCTTCCCCTCCTGAAAGAAAAGTGGGTTTTTTTGTTGTTTTTTTTTACTTTATGGAGAGAGAGGGGAGAGGGCGGAAAAGGATATTTTATATGTAGAAAGGGAGAACTAGAAGCTATCTAGCTCTGAGGAGAGAGGAGCGCGGTTACAGGCGTCTGCAGCCTGAGGCGGTGAAGAGGAACTGGCGGAGGGGCCAGACCGCGCGACAGAAAGAGCGCGAAAGCCGCGAGCCTGCGGCACATGCGTGGTCCAGCCAGACACTGCTAACGACAAGTCTCCATCTGCGGAGAAGAATAGACTTTCCTGTCAAAGAGGTCAAGTCTCTTATTGTCCTCATCCGATGCTGTTGCTCTATACTGGGGAGCCTTCGCCCTTTGGTGTACCACATCTACTACCAATGAGTTTAGCTGAGGATGACTGAAGAGGAAGTCCAAGCCCTTGGATAGGACAAAGTACTTTTTGTCCGCCCTTTTGTTTGTTGGAGATATGGATGTGAGAGTTTGCCATATCTCCTCTGCTGCTTCCATGATAGCCTCATCAATTGGAAGCACCACTTTAGACTTCTGTGTGGGCTGCAAATTTTTCAGGAGACGATATCTCTTCTTCTGCACCTCAACCAACTGAATCTCCTGAGATGATGCCACACTTTTAAAGAGCTCCTGGAACTACTTGACGTCATCCGGTGGGGAAATTTCCTCTGGTATTACTGCTTCGTCGTGAGAGGAAGATGACCATTGCTCCAGCAAATTATTGGGGTGTTATTCTTCCACATGTGACAACTGACCCTCTTCGGGCTCTGGTTGCTGTTGCGCCTGGGGAAGGGAAGTTGAAGGTGGAGGAGACTCCATTTGTTGATCGGTGACAGATCGCGGAACTGAAGCCCAACTAGCCCATCTGCAATAACAGGGGGAGGCTCTTCTAGAGTGGCGGTAATGAGCCGTGTGATCCCTATGGTAGTAATAATATCTGCCAGGAGGGGATCGCCTGCAAGAGGCACTGTAATACCTGCCATGCTCAGGTGAACAAAAATATACTGAGCTCCTCGAGGAGGGGGGAGGTGAAATGGACATGCATCTGGAGTGATGACGATACTCCATGTACGGTAACGATCATGAGGCAATGGCGACCTGGCTCGCCTGTCATATATATATAGTGCTTGTGGTGCTGATGGCAGTGCTGCAGCTTTGGTGATCTCAGCACTGGTGGAGAGGGCAACGGTGCCAAGGAGAATGTCAGAGATGGTGACATAGGAGTAAAACTTCTCGGCCGGTGTGATTTTGCCAACACCTTCCTTGGTTCAGTGGAGTCTCTGGGTGCTACCGGTGCCGGTTCAGGCTGCAGCACCAATAGTCTGGGCTCCAGTACCAGCTGTGCCGATGTAGACATAGGCACCGGTGCAGATGGCTTTAGTGCCGGGAGGAACTGGTGCGGACGGCTTCAGTGTCTGGGGCGCTGGTGTGGACAGCTTCGGTGCCAGGGGCGGCCTCGGCATTTCACTCGGTGCTGACGGTGCTGCATCCACCGGTATCTTGTGCCTCAAAGATGGCCTATGGGAGGCAATACCGGAGGTGCCGGGTCTGCTCCCTGTGTTCACCCTGCTACCCAGGGCTGGAGGTAACAAATGTGCCGGTGACACCCTTTTCTTTCTTGCGGGGGCTGCCCCCAGGAGAGAACACCCTCTGCTTTTGAGTAGGTACAGCGTCCAAGGTGGTGGTGACTCAGCTTCTACACACTGAAGAGCCTTATCGAATAATATCATTCTGAGGTGCATTTCCGTAGCGCCACACTCTGGCCGTGAGCTTAGTGCAATGGGCACACTTTTGAGGCACGTGACCCTCACCGAGACACCTAATGCTGGAAGAATGGCCATCACAGGCCGGCATCACATCGCAACAGAGATTGCATTTCTTGAATCTGGGGGAACCTGGCATATTGAAAGCTTCTCTGCTTTTTGGCTTTTTTTTTCGGTTTAACTATAAACAGTGAGAGAAAAAAACTACTACTTTTTTTTTTTTAACTAGAACAACGACTATGACTACAACTAACAGTTAAATTAACTAACAACTAATACTACTATCTAATAACTATTTAATAACTATTTTAGGTTCTGATGAGAAGAACGCAGAGATGAGGGAAACTCCGTTTGTGACTTGAGGCAGTTGAGAGGAACTGGCAGGAGCCGGATCACGCACAAAACAAGAGGCATGAATGGTGCGAGACTGCCCTGCGCATGCACAATCCAGCTGACTTCAGCTACTCAAAATCTCCAGACTACAGTGCTGGGACGGGCCTGACACCTACAGTGGAGCACCCCCGGGGACACTACTCGAAGAAGAATATATGTTTCAATCATGGTGGACTTAACCATGTTCCCACTGAAGTCAACAGGAGTTTTCGAATTAACTTAATTAGAATAGACTCAGGCTTTCCACATCTGGGAGCAGATTCACCTACTGCTTATCTTGGTATAAACCAAGGAGGACTAAGACAGCAAACAATTCTGCAAGAGACAAGGCTATAGTGGTGCAAAGCAGTCAAAATCTTAGCTATGCCCAGGAGATCATTAAAATACAGTGCAGCCCACAAAGCAGAGTGGAACTAGCTGAGAAGGGAAAATGGCCAGGGAATGGTCTGATTCAGAACCTTCTCTCTGCAGCTTCTACAAAGTTCCAGAAGGAGTTAAAGCTTATCCTAAGCAGCAACCCCAAGGAAAGGTAGCTGCAAAAACAGTCCGCCCTCCATCAGAATGAATCTCTCTCCAGTGCATGGAGCTTAGCTGGCACAAGAAGTCTAATTTAGGTCCATGGGTAAACATTTTGTAGTGAATGGATATACAAACAAACAACAACACTGGAAATCAGGGTAAATACCCAAATACAATTTGTTTATTATTGCCTGTTAAGAATCAATAGTGTGTTGCTCTGTGATGTACAAGAGACAAATGAAAACAGTTTCTGCTGCAAGGAACTTCTAATTTAGCAACCACAATCATAGAAAACTTCAATATTTTCATCTTACCTAAAAGATGGCAACAACAACAACAAATTGCTAGTGAAAAGCTGGGACTTTGGTTCAGTACTGATTGACGCAGGAGGTACCACTTACTAGGTCACAAACATTTCCTACAGCACTTGGGTTCTCTTTCTGTCTAAATCAGGAGTGGGCAACCAGTAGCTCCAAACCAAATATGGCTCAGCACAGAACCAAATATGGTTCTTTTGTCATTCTCAAAATACATGCAACTTTTTAAATTAAAATGAAAAATTCAAAATTTAAAAAAAGACGTAATTACTCATGTCTTGTGTGTGTGTGCCTGTCTGTTTCATCTTTAACCTGAGGTGAAAGAAGGCAGTGCACCCACAAGCGCTGGCTAGGCCATTCTGTTCATTTAAAGGGCTGGCTGAGGGCGTGCTATAGGGGACGCATGCACACTCCCAGCCAGGATAACAAGAGGGGATGGCAGCAGCAGATGCCTCCATCTGGCCACGGCAGCCCAGCTCCAGACCTCATTTGACTGCCACTGTCTGTCCCCAGGCACCATGCTCCTGGGCCCAGCAGCAGTGGCACAGCCAACAAGGCCACAATTGGGGCCTGGCCCCTATCTGGCAGCAGTGTCCTGTTCCTGGCCCCAATCCTGGGACAGGTGCCACGGTCTGGCCCGTCTGGCCACAGGAAGGACTGTCAGCTGCCTCACTCCTACTTCAGCACAGGTAGGAGGGTAAGCTACGATCCAACTGCAGCGATGCTGGCCCAGCCCTTCGTCTAGCCACTGCTGCAGAGGTGCAACAACCCAGCCCCAGCTAAGGTAATCCAGCCACAGCGCCCTCCACATACTCTACTTCCCACCCCCAGTGCCCTGCCCTGCCTCCTGCACCTCCCACACACCCCAACCCCTGTCCCAAGCCACTCACACTCCAACCCTGACTCCTACACCACTACATCCACAAACTGCTCCCCCCAGCAGCAGAAGTTCCATTAAATAAAGTCTGTGAGTATGTTTCATTTATGTTTTTCTTAATCATCATGTCAATTATCAATAATATTAAGTTGTATTTTTTCAGTCATGCAAATGGGGATTCTTATACTGATTCTTTGTTGACTTGTTCTGAATTTTGATGTAGTTTGGCTCTTTGGTTTGAAAAGGTTGCAAACCCCTGGTCTAGATAGAAAGGTATTTTCCTGATAGGCCTCCCATCAAAGTACTAAGCAGACCTGACCACGCATAAGAGTGACTTAAAAAATATAATTGGGCCAATACCCTTCATTTCTTTATGATATATAAAGAAATTCTGAAAGGCTTTCTGCTTTTTTTTGTAATGGTAGAAATTCAGATCTATGCTAGAAACCTTGAGGGTGACATGAGAATAGGTAATATAACACCTCAACAGCCAAGAGATTAAAAGTGCAGCAAATGAGAGAAAATGAATTATAGCCATTGTACAAAACTACATTTTTGCTTGCTTTTGTTAATACCTATTTATCAAAGCTGTCTAGTGGACATTTGGGAGAAAGTCTTAAATAAACATGTGATACCCTAAAATTTCTATTTTACTAAGAGATCTCTTATGTCCTGAGAATAAAAATCCTGGCCTCCTTCAGTTCCTTTTAACCTTAACTCCAATGCAGAGACATAAAAGGACAGATCTCAAAGAATAATTAATATGGAAAAGGTAAGTAACCATTTTTTTTTCTTCAATGGATTTCAGCAATGCTGAGGTGCTTGAAGCCTGCATTCAGTAACTTTATTGTGAGCAAGTCAATGCCAGTGCTTTCATTAAGAAGGCTGAAAGGAATGTCACAATTTTGACAAGAGGCTGAGCCTAGACTCCTAAAAACTCCCATACAATCGGTTATGAAGCATATGAATAAAAAAAACAAAACAAAAAACTGCTTCAACTTATGAGAAGAGGGTAAACCCGATGACTCTCAAAATCCTTTAAATGCGGAGCTGCAGCGGGGGTAGCGTGAGCTGGGAGTGAGCCAGTGTGCCTGCCCTCCAGCTCTCAAAATCCTTTAAATGCAGAGCTGTAGCAGGGTAGCTGCTGGACCTGGCGTGAGATGGGATTCAGACAGCATGCCTGCCTGCCTGCCAGCTCCCAAGCTCCTTTAAATGCAAAGCCAGGGGGCAGGGAAGGCATGTAGCCGGTAATGTTAACCAATAACTAAGCCCTAGTCTACACTAGGGAGTTATTTCAAAATAACTCCCCTTATTTCAAAACAGCAAGCAGAGCATCCACAATACCAAGCCCGTTATTTCGAAATAACAGGCTGATTATTTTGAAATAATAACTCCTGCTTTTCATGAAGAATAACGCTTATTTCAAAATAGTTATTTTGAAATAGCGGTAGTGTGGATGCTCTACTGCTGCTATTTTGAAATAACTACTGCCCAGACTCATTCAAAGTAATTACTTCCCAGTGCTTTCTGGGGCTCTCAGTCGAGGAAGCCTACCTCGGACTAATTTCAAGACTTCCCTTCAGTGTGAACATGCTATTCTGAAATAGCTATTTTGTGAGTTATTATTTTGAAATAAATTATTTCAAAATAATTTCCTAATGTAGACATGCCCTTAGACTGTAAGCACCTTTCAATAAAAACTATGGACCAGATACTGGGGTCCTACAGACTTGCACAGAGAGCAGGTCAAGATGCAGAGACAAAAGTGTCTTTAAAGATCACTTCTGCACTCCGAAAATCATGATGCTTCAATTGTGCAAGACAGCGAGTTTTGCACAAGGTTAGATCAATATTTGTGTCAATACGGTTTATTTCCAAAAATTTCTGACCAAACATTAGTAAAGCACAGAAGAGTCCAGACACAGACCCTTTCCTTTGGTCATATCCCTTTTCATTGCTACCAGGCAACAGGAAAGGGGAGTAATATAACAGCTCCCACGTTGACTGTGTCACCAGAGGATCATTCTTGCACTGGAATGATCCTTCTTTAGTTGGTTATACAAAATAGCAATGTGTTACTCTCTGCTTCATTTTATCTGCAAAGATATTTTCACTGCTGGTGGTGCGCCAGAGTGCGCAACTCCAGTAAGAGCCAGTTGGGGCACTCCGCTGCAGGAAGAGGTGCAGCATACTCCCAGGGCTCTCCTGCAACAGGCTGACACACTGAGCATCAGGCAGGTAAAAAAGGCTGGCTGGGGGCTCACCCCACATCGGTCTGGGACTTCATCAGCCCTCTACCCCTCACCCAGCACCCTTTAGAGAGGGCAGCAGGAAGGCCTCCCTCTTGCCCCATTCCTACCAAGACTGCTTGTGTCTTGCTACTTCTTTTCCATCACTATCAGGGAGCAAGGGGGAAACACTCAGCATCCCTGCATTCCTCTCCCTCCTGGCTGGTCCCGCTCCCTCCGGGGAAGGCAGGGGGCAGAAGAGTGAGTGACCCATGCTGTATGCCTTCCTCCCACTCCCTGAGCATGACAAAGGGAAACAGCAAATAGCATCAGTAGGAAATGGGGGGCTTCAGCCCCCCCAACCCTCCTTAAAGAGTGCCCTTGCCTCCATGCACTCTGTAAGAAATTTAAATTACTTTCACTCCTGCACACAGCCCTATGGGACTATATAAAAACGTTAAATAAAATAATATTATCTTAAGAGGTTTTCTTTTACAGTATAAAATAATTTAATCTATGACACAAAACACATACATACATTTAGCTCTTTGCTCATCATTGATCACTGAACCTACTCGGTTAGTCACTGCCCAATTCCATAGATTTACTGCACTTTCTTCAATCTAGGAAGGCAGAAAAAAATCCATTAGACTTCACCATTTTGTCTTGATCTGCATCATACTGAACTTCTTGATGTAACAGAACCATACAGAGATAAATACGTATATGCCTGTGTAAATCAAAAAATGACAGGACCTAAAGTTGAAAACATTTAACAGGATTGATGGCACCTGTGTTGGCCAACGTTGTCTTCAGACAGAATTTGAAATTATACACAGTAGGGAACTCTGTGAAAAGCAAGATTTCAGAAACATTTGTTTTGTGTCATTAAAGCATCTTCCTGAACAGATTCACTTCACTCGATTGTCCTTACACTCATTTACAAGTCCATTCTTGAACTTATAAACATTTGATCAGGTTTACTCCATCCATCTGGAATGAAATGATCTCTCACACACAAACCTTGTGCAATAGTATATTCATTTCCATTAAGATAGAACTGACATACTGATGTCTTTCAAAGTCTAATAAGGATATTCAGAAAAAAAATTCTTTAAGAATGGCTTCAATTCTAAAAAAATCTTCTCACAGAGACAGACATAAGTAGTTCAATCTACTTAGAAAGTTAAGAGGTCACTTGATTATGGTATGTAAGTTCTGACAGAGAGAGAGAAGACTTCTGACAATAGAGGATGCTTTATTCTACCAAAAGACCCGACAGCTGCAAGTTGCATTTATACAAATTCAGACTTGAAATTGGGTACATAAAGTGAGAGTAATCAGCCATTGGAACAACAAACTAAGCGATGTGGTATATATTCTATAACTTGATGCCATTAAAAGGGCTGGTTTTGTTCAACATCTTTATTAATGACCTGGATGAGGGGATAGATTGCACCCTCAGCAAGCTAGAAGGAAAGGTAGATATGTTGGAGGGCAAGGCTAGGGTCCAGAGTGACCTAGACAGATTAGAGGATTGGGACAAAAGAAATCTGATGAGGTTCAACAAGGACAAGCACAGAGTCCTACACTTGGAACGGAAGAATCCAAGGCATTGTTACAGCCTGGGGACCATGGTAGTTTGGCAGAAAAGGACCTGGGGATTACAAAGGATGAGAAGCTGGATATGAGTCAACAGTGTGCCCTTGTAGCCAAGAAGGCTAATGGCATATTAGGATGCATTAGGAGGAGCATTGCCAGCAGATCTAGAGAAGTGATTAATCCCCTTTATTCGGCACTGGAGAGGCCACATCTGAAGTACTGCATCCAGTTCTGGGCCCCCCACTACAGAAAGGATGTGGAGAGGGTCCAGCGGAGGGCAACCAAAATGATTAAGGGGCTGGAGCACATAACCTACAAGGAGAGGCTGAGGGATTTGGGCTTATTTAGTCTGCAGAAGAGAAGAGTGAGGGGGGATTTGAGAGCAGCATTCAGTTTCCTGAAGGGAGGTTCCAAAGAGGATGGAGAGAGGCTGTTCTCAGTAGTGACGGATGGCAGAACAAGGAGCAATGGTCTCAAGTTACAGTGAGGGAGGTCTAGGTTGGATATTAGGAAAAATTATTTCACTAGGAGGGTGGTGAAGCACTGGAATGGGTTACCTAGGGAGATGGTGGAATCTCCATCCCTAGAGGTTTTTAAGTCTCGGCTTGACAAAGCCCTGGCTGGGTTGATTTAGTTGGGATTGGTCCTGCTTTGGGAAGGGGGCTGGAGATAGATAGATACATATATTATTATTATTGACCTGAAGGGCTGAATTAGGGATGTAAAAGAGACTAGTCAATTACCCAATAAGCATATACTTATCAGGCAGTCGAGTGGCGACTTGACTAGTTGCTTCCCTCCTTCTCCCCCCAGCCTTGCTGCCTCTAAAAGAGGCAGCAAGGGGGGGAGCAGGAGCCGGTGCTGTGGGGAGCTGGTTTAAAAGCCAGTTCCCCCCAGCACCATCTCAGGGGGGCAGGGGATGCAGATATGTAGCAAGGAACCAGCACGAGCTGGGAATCAGCAGCTTCCCAGCTCTCGCTCAGTCCCAGATGCTGTGCCTCTGCTTTTTACACGGATTAAAAGCCTGACAGCACAGCTGGAGGACAGAGAGCGAGCTGATTCCCGGCTCGCAACCAGTCCCTCCCAATACGCTTCTAGCTTTTAAATGTATTAAGAGCCTGTCAGCTCTTAATACATTTAAAAGGCAGAGCCACAGTGGGTTAGCTCCCAGGGCTGTTTCCCCCTTTCTTGACTAATCAAGTAATCAATGGGAATTCCATTGACTTCTTGATTAGCTGATTACACGCAATTTAAGATTCCAATGCTTAATCTCCACCAGACTTATATTATCACAGTCACCAGTTGTCAGGTACATAGGATTTTCAAAAACGTTATCCTCTTGGGTAAAATTCTGAATTTAATTTTTGTCCAAAAGAGTATGTTGGGGCAAAAGTTTGAAAAAAAATCTTTCAGTTGTTTTTGTGTTTAGTAAAGAGTTTTCCCCCATTTTAATCAACTTTTTCAAAATGGCAGAAGTTTTTAACTTAATATGTAAGTAGTTCTTAACAAGGATTGACGAAAAATACCTAAGTTATAAACATTTAAACAGTCTTTCATTCATTTTAATGAGGTATGAACTACAAGAAATAAAATATGAATGTTATTTATTTACTTTCTGAACTTTCACACTGTTGCACTCGAAAGTAAAAAGTCATAATAGCTCATTCATATAAAACAATGTTCCTTGTTTTTATCCATGGAGCACCTGCCAGAAAACCACCCAAAAACAAGTCTAAATAACAGGGGAAATCTATAAATATCAGAAAATATAAGCAAGCGAGTTGTGGGTTGTGTCATTATACTTGGCAGGGTTTGCATCATGATACCATGATGCTGGGCAGGACTTGTGTCAGAAACATTTCTCCAAGAGAAGGGAGGGATAGTTTGGATGTGGTTTTTTTTAAGCTGTCAGAAGACAAGCAGAAAAACCTATGGGCTGCGACTGCATGAAAACATCAACGCAACTGCCCCAAAAGAAGAAAAAAGTTATTTGTTTTAAGTGGACTCACTACCATTTGTGTTCCCTGCTATTAAATGGGGCTAAAAAATACAGATGGGGGCAAACTGGAATAAGAGGTAGGCCAAACGCACATATTCACATGATATCCAAGTCAATTCTATGTATTTTAAAGGCATTTAAAACACATTTACACAATTCATACTTTAAACTCTCTTGAAATACTCATTTACACAATATTCTAATCTCCTTAGAAAGTAATTACAATCCACTGTGTCTACTCTCACACAGTTCTGCAACAGATTTGTTTCTTTTATAGACACAAAAAAGCATAAGCTTGCCCAAGAATAAAAGTGTAATGTTCAATGCAGTTTGCAATCCACTCAATACAAAGAACATTTAGAAGGAATGTTACATGTCAGTAATGTTATCATGTCACATGTCTGTAATGCTAAATATATGGCATCCTCTTTCAAAATGAAAGAAAATTAATCTGGTCTGAAGAGTTGCTGGAATCCTATCATACCATATAATAAACTTTTGCCAGTTGCTAATTTGGCCCTTGGACTTTTTGTTAGTGAACATTTAAGAAGTTATACTTTAATATGACTCATGTTTTATATTGATACATCAGAAAAACCTGCATTTTCTTCAAATGTGCTAAATGACATATAAACAAGAAATGTTATACTATACCATACTTTTATAAAAATGTGAACAGAACATATTATATTCTAAGACAGTGTCTACACTTCCACTTTCTGTGCTAAAATTTTAGTCATTTAGGGGTGTGAAAAAACACACTCCTGAGACACAGACATTTTAGCACTGAAAAATATAAGAATAGACAACGAGTAGTCTTGTAGCACCTTAGAGACTAACAAAGTATAGACACTTCAAGGGGTAGCCGAGTTAGTCTGTACAAGATAAACTTAAAAAACAACAAAAGGTCTGGTAGCACTTTATAGACTAACAAAACATGTAGATGGGATCATGAGCTTTTGTGGGCACAACCCACTTCTTCACAGCACTTCATGGCTGGGAGCTGCAACTCCAAGCAATAAAGCTACCACCCCTTGTTCAGGATGGGGTTTTTTTTTTATACCACTGAGAGAGTCAGTTCTTTTGGTTATAAAGCATGACTACACTGCCCACATCACAGCTCTGTGGCAGATGTGCTGTCAAGTTGGCAGTGGAGACATATTCCAAACAAGTGTCACAACCAGGTCTTGCTCTTTACTTGCACTGGCCATTAGGTGTTGAAGTTGTCAGAAGGTCAACACAGAGCTGTTCACCATTACCTCGGCCACAAGATTGGATTGTTTTTAAATATGTGTTTTCAGCCAGTGTTTCCAGACTTCTACCTGAACCTCCTGAATCTCATTCCCAGTCTCATTATCCACATTTTCTATTTCACTGAACAGTTTGTCAATGATCTCAGGTACATTTGATGAGGTGTCTTTCTTCACCAGTTCTTGAATTAGCACTGAAAGAAAGACAAACAAGGGGCAGCAACTCTCCACACAAAAATTAAGAGTAACACATCATTTCTGAACATCTGAACAAGATAAACCAATCAGTTTACATTTTCTTCATATCCTTCTATCTACTACAGCAGTTCTCAAACTTCAGAAACTCAACAATCCCCATTTTGATTTAAAAGTTTTCAGATTCCCAAAGCCTCCTGAGATTTATTTTCATTTAAAGGTAAAAAAAAAAAACCACATTCATGAAAAGATTATTTATTTATATTGTACCACTAAAACTATTTATTTATTGAAGTATCCATTATTAGACAGATATATATAAGTATGTGTGGCTAATGAACTACCCTTTATTTTTATTGTCATTAAATCTAAACAGCTAGAAAACTTCTCTCCTTCACCCAAGGCCTTACCCCATCCACCTCTTGCCACCCCACTCCTGCCCATCTCTCTTCCCCACCTCTTTCCACCCCCTCCTTGCACCTCATATACACCACTGAACCGCAGCATACAAGAGGCACTGGAAGGAAGGGGGAGTAGTTGATCAGAAGGGCCGGCACCCTAAAATACACTCGCAGATCCAGCCTACCGACCAAGATTGTGTTTATTTAGTAGCCTAGTGTTTCTCAAAGTGAAGAAGGAACCTGATCAATTAAATAAAACAATTCAAGAAATAATTCTGAATCCTAGAAATTTTTTACTTAGGCAACAAGGTGAAATTCTTGTGACCTACACCAATTAAATCTGTTGACTTTCATGAAGTTGAATCCAGGCAATGAGACCAAATTTTGGACCAACATTTAATTTGTTAATAAAATATCTCTTTCCTGAGAGTGTCTTTTGTTTCTATTCTAAACAACTTTTACTCTTTGGCACTCTCAAATAATATAATGCTGCATGAAGCCTGCATCAATAACTTTACTGTGAGCAAGTCAATGCCAGTGCTTTCATTAAGGCTGAAAGGAATGTCACAATTCTGAGGAGAGGCTGAACCTATAACCTTAAAAACTCCCATACCATCTGTTATGAAGCGTATGAATAAAAAAACCAAAACCCTGCTATCCTGGGTCTTCTAAATTCCTGCCTCAGGTTTAAAAGGAAAACTGACAAACTCAATTAACTGCCGTATAATTAACCAGTCACTGAATTTAGAGACAATTAAGTAACTTTACTGGGTCCTCCTTCCCTCTTCAATAGGTTTTGATCATCATAACGTAGAAACTTCTCCACACATAGGTTTGAGATGCAAAAAACACTCAAAGTCTCTCTTTGTCGCTAGTTTTGTAATTATTCAAGCATTATATTAATCCATTAACCAGTTGCTTTTCAAGCGCTAGTTAGTTAAGCCCTGCCTGTTTCCAACTTTCTTTGACTGTGAAGTTCTTCTAGCACATCAAGCCCAATCAAAGTGTCTTTGTTAAGTTATTTAATATTATTTGTTTTCCTTGAGCTGAAGACAGTCATCAGCTATTTTGAACCACAAACTAGACAACATGCTTGGTATTTCCTTCTCTATTTCTCCTCTATACTTGTGTGCTCAATTTACTGGGCATGGGGCAATACAAAACCTTTATACCCCATACTAAAGTAATCTGCAAGCATTTATTCAGGGCCAGCAATATTTTTATTCTCCCTAGCTCTTAAGAACACCATCCTTCCCCAGAGCCTCTAGTCCATACTTCTCAAGTCCTCCCTGACATTCAGGTTCCAAGACAAAGCTTAATATTATCAGGAAGAGTCAGATTTTCCTGACTATAATTAGAAAAACCTGGAAATGAGGCTTTTATTCCCTGTGGCTTCATCATAACACACAAAATATACATGTGCAGCACTGAATTATTTACACAATTACGGATTAAACATTTAGTTTTTCAAAGATTACTGATTTGTACCTTTAATGTCCGGTAAGTGAGACTTCCCCTTCATTTCTAAAGCGTTGAATCAAATCCTTTAACACACACACACAGACAAAAATTCAAAAGTTTTATATGTAACTTTTCTACTACACCTTTCAACTATTCCTTACTATAGGCTTGATTCCACTCTTACGGTGTGTCTAGGATTTTTTTTTTTTAAATGGCCTTTTTTCGAAAAAACTTGCCCTGCGTCTAGACTGCTGCCATGTTCTTTGGAAAGTAAATCAAAAGAACACGGCAGATTTTTCAGCCGCAGAAAAACTCTGCACTGCCTTCCCTTATCGACTAATCGATTAGCTGATTAATAGAAAGTTAACATCCCTAGCATGGTGTCCAACCCGCTAGCTACTACATGTGGTTATTTGGCCAGGCAAGTGTGGCTAGTTGGCTTGAACAATGTAGCTATTTGGCTAGTTGAGCGTGGTTAGTTCACTATAGCAGTAGCCACTATAATGGTTACTGCTTCAGAAATGGTTGGATACAACAGCTACAGATCCTTTTTTACTACTTTCCAACCACCTACTTATTGTTTCCTCACTCCCATTACCTCAGTTGATTTACTGCAAAAATTCTAATTCAGAAACTTAAAGAAAAATTGTTTATGTTAAATGTAGGCATGTGAACGGTTAACTGGTTAACCAATAAGCATCATGCTTAATGGGTGATGCTTACTGGTTCCAGTTAGCGAGTAGGAGCGGGAACAGCTCCCCACCCGCTGTTTGCAGGAAGCTGTTCCAGCCCCAAGGAGCCACCGCAGACAGGGGCTGCTCCAGGCATCCAAAGCAGCCCCTGTCTGCACCCAGGGGAAGAAAGGACACAGATAGGGGCTTCTCCAGCTGTGCTGTCCATGCCTGTGGAGAGGGGCCTCTCCAGCCTGGCCCCCTTAATTGGTTAACTGGTTAATTTTCATATGTAACCAGTTAACCAATTAAACATAATTTTACATCTCTATTTAAATGCCCTGCCACATTTCTGACTGGCTATTTTTAACTCTCCCATTTTTAGCTCATCTCATATCTCACTCCTGGGGGAATTCTGCACCACTGCATGCATATAATTAATGAGCAATAAATATATTTAATTTTGAGTGCAGAAAAAAGCTTCTGCCAGAAAGTTGCTGCAGTACTGCCTTTTGCCCACCAAAGGGTGCTATGGCACTAGAACAGAGTAGCAGCTCTCCTTGAGGGAGGGAAGAAAAAGAGCCCACCCACCTTCACAGCATCTAGCAAGCCAGATCAGGAGACAGTGAACATGAACAGACATCAGCATGGGGCTGCTCTGAGTCACGGAAGGGTGGGAGCACATAGGGACAGGGAGCTGGCTGAGTAGGACACATAGACCCATGGGAATGAGTTACGTAGGTGCTTGAGTAGGGCTGGAAGGACATGTGTGGACAGTAGGGGCAAGGACATATGCAGGTTTAGGGTCACATGTGACAGATGTGCCTGATAGAATGGGAGAGATTAGGCATCAGCCAGGATCTGCATGGGGAAAGCTCCCAAAGACTGCTTCTAGCTCCCTCAAAAAATCTGTTCCATACTTTTCCCACTTATACCCAAGAACCCTCCATGTTCACACCATGTTCATTCCCAACAATTACTTCCCTGTCACTCCGTTCCTCTTTTAGCTTTGAATTCCTTAAGCCTTTGCACTAGTTCTCAGGCATGCCGGAAATACGATTCGTTATTGTAGTTTAAATTAATTATTACTCAGATTTCTGAATTAATATGCCTATTAATCTGTTTGTTACCTGTATTGTTACAGACATAGTTGCTGGCATGTAATTTGATGTAAATGACCAAAAATAATTGAAACTGATGTGATTATGTTGAATAATCTTGACAAATACAATATGCAGAGTTTGGAAATACCGTGCACAAAAATTATAATATTTGGAACAGAATTCCCCAGGAGTGATATCAGAAACTGATCAGGTTGGCCAGTACACAGACAGACAGACCATACATAAAATATTACAAAAGTAATCGACGCTCTTTGTGGATTTCTTGATTCTTGTGTTTAGAGCTGTGATGGGCAACCTACAGGACACATATAGTCCATTGGTGTTCCACCTGTAGCTCCCTTTCCCCTTTTTTCCCCAAACCTCTTGTGCACCAGGACACTGGAGCGCGGCACCTACCCACTCCTCCTCCTCCCTTCCAGCACTTTCAGAGCACTCTGAATTGGCTGACTTGAAGCTGTTCAAGATCTGGAAGGGAGTTGGAAAAGTGGGAATGGGGCATGAATCAGGTGATTCATTGTGCTCCAAAAGCACTGAGAGGGAGGGGGAGTAGGTAAGTGTGGGGCTCCAGTGTGGGAGAACATGGCGGAAGGGGACAGAGAGCCACAGGATGCAGCTGGAACCCCAATAAGCTGCACGTTGCCCACCACTAGATGTCAATCTTACAACCCACTGAAATGGAGGGCCACTCATGCAGACCACTCACTAGTATTGGTTGCCCATCAGAGCAGTGGTTCCTAACCATTGGTACACAGACTAGTGCCAGGCCACACCCATGCCTTGATGATTGGCTCAGCAGGAATGTCCTGGATTAGCCAATGACTGTGCTATTAGCTCTTTAAATTGGACATGGGTAACTGTGTCTAGTCACTTCCACCAAATACAATGGCTAAAAGACGGAAGTGAAGGAAGTAAAATATTTTGGGAAGCAATGTCTTATGTATGATTTTTAACAGTGGTGGAAATAAAATACTTTGGGTAGCTAACGATGTGTTATTTTTTTATTTTTTAAGGTACAAAGAATACTTTGGGGGCAAGAGAATAATAATAAAAAATCTGTTACGATGACATGTAGTTACAACAAAATTTAGTGGGGATATGCTACTTCAATTTTGTAAAATCAGGAGTAGGGATGTTAAATATCAGTTAATTGAATAGTTAAGTA